>NC_083095.1:64230625-64561110 GCF_949774975.1 Lagenorhynchus albirostris | reverse complement strand
AAGGACGTGAATAAAGAACATGCATTTTCTTTTTAAATTTCTTTTTTATGTCTCTTGTTTATTGGTCTGTGAAAATTCAGTTTATACTAATAAAGCTCTTGAAAGTGAGAATAAGTGCTTATTTATTCAACCACATAATTGAGCACCTACCATGCATCTGTGATGACCCCTTTCCTTGCACAACCTGCTTGTGCTGGGTGAGGGTTCATTACCTAGAGACTCTATTCAGCACAGAGCATTTAAAAGTTGACTTGCGCTAATTATTAGACAAATTCAAATCAAAACTACAATGAGGTACCACCTCACACTGGTCAGAATGGTCATCATCAAAAAGCCTACAAATAACAAATGCTGGAAAGGGTGTGGAGAAAAGGGAACTCTCCTATACTGTTAGTGGGAATGTAAGTTAGTGCAGCCACTATGGAAAACAGTGTGGAGGTTCCTCAAAAAACTAAAAATAGAGTTGCCATATGATCCAGCAATCCCTCCTGGGCATATATCCAGACAAAACTAAAATTAGAAAAGATACACGCATCTATATTCATAGCAGCACTATTCACAATAGCCAAGACATGGAAGCAACCTAAATGTCCTGACAGATGAATGGATAAAGAAGATGGGGTACATATATACAATGGAATACTACTCAGCCATAAAAAACAATGAAATAATGCCATTTGCAGCAACATGGATGGACCTAGAGATTATTATACTAAGTAAAGTAAGTCAGAAAGAGAAAGACAAACACCACGTGATATCACTTATCCGTGGAATCTAAAATATGGCGCAAATGAACCTATCTACAAAACAGAAACAAACTCGCAGATGTGTAGAGAACAGACTTGTGGTTGCCACGGGGGTGGGGGGTGGGGGAGAGAAGGATTGGGAGTTTGGAGTTAGCAGATGCAAACCAGTATGTATGAATGGATAAACAACAAGGTCCCACTGTATAGCACAGGGAACTATATTCAATATCTTGTGATAAACCATAAAGGAAAAGAATCTAAAAAAGAATATATATCTGAATCACTTTGCTGTGCAGCAGAAATTAACACAATATTGTAAATAAACTATACTTCCATAAAATAAATAAATAAAAATAAAAAGTTGATTGGTTTCAACCTTTGAAAACTAGTATTTGTATTGACTCTCCATATTAGTAATTGTATCAATTTTACTGGGGCATTCCCACGCCTTGGAGAACTAAAGCTAGGGGAGAGGATATTCGACTTGTACTCTCTGGTTATCTTGATGTCAACTGATTCTTTATTCCAAGACTGGCAAACAATTCACTCACAGTGGAAGAGGCTTGGATGGGGCAGAACAGTAACCAAGCACGAAGTGCCCACAAGCTCTAAACATGAGGTCACTGTTCTGCAAACACAGACTGGGGAGCCTGAGAGCCCCAGAGCATTCAGGCCACAGGAATGGGGTTGTCAGATAAAACACATGATGCCCAGGTAAATTTGAACTTCAGATAAACAAAGAATAATTTTTTAGTATAAGTATGCCTCATGCAATATTTAGGACATACTTAAACTAAAAAAATTGTTGTTTATCTGAAATTCAAATTTACCTGGGCACCCCATAAAGGATGCCCAGGGCTTCCTTCCTTCCTTCCCCTCCTCCCTTCCTTCCTTCCTTCCTTCTTTCCTTCCTTCCTCCCTCGCTCCCTCCCTTCTTCCCTTCCTCCCTTTCTTCTTTTCTTTCTTTTTCTCTTTCCTCCCTCTCTCCTCTCTTTCTCCCCCACTCCCTGCTCTCTCTCTCTCTCTTTCCCCCTCTCTCTGTTTTCTAAACCTAACAACCCTACACAGGAATGAATGAAGGACACACGCACAGATGGGAAAAGCCAGATCGCAGGAAAGGAGAAAACAGTGCACTCAAATTACTCATTCCCCAAATGTCTCTGACCCATGAGGCAGGACACTGGGTTAACGAATTCGATGAGAGCATTTGGGCCAGGGAGGAATGACTGAGGATTTGTGACCAAAGAAGTAAATACGTGAGATTGTTATCTGTGGACAGTCCTCAAAGGAGAAGTTTTCCCTTATCACTTTCTGCCTGAACCCCTGGCTTCTCTTCATTAATTTTTAAAGCATTAGTCAGAACCCACTGAGTATGAGTCCCTATGGGAGATACAAAGATGACTTGCCCTGCATGTCATCTGCCCCACAGGTATCCAAGGACCACCAAAAGTGAGCAAGGGAGAAACGTGGATGTTGGGAAAGGATTATGCCACTGTGTATATTACAGAGGAGCCTGGAGGCTGAGGACTTGATATAATAAAGAATGTCTGTGTTCAAAGCCAGTATCAGACATTGTGAGCAAAAAGGTCCCTGCCCTCATGGAGGCTGCAGTCTAGCAGAGGACCAAGATGTTATATAAATAACCACACAAGAGTTAAAAAGGAAAAGTACAGGGTTTTCTGACAGCTCGTAAGGATCCTAAGGTAGTGGAGGGGTGAGAGCACTGACGTGAAGGGTGGATATCCAGCCGAGATGTAGAGATGCACAGGAATCGGCCAAGCCGGGCTGCAGGAGAGAAGAGCTTGCCGGGCAGAGCAGCAGGACAAGCGGGGCTCTGCGAGGAGAGGGAAGGGCGCTCCAGACCTTCCGAAAAAGGCCAATGGAGGCAGAGCGTTGCAGGGGGGTGGGAAATGGGGCTTGAAATAAGGAGCGTTAGGCAGGGTCAAGTCACCCCCCCCAACCAGGCCACAACTGGTTGAGTCAGAAACCAACATCTGACCAAGAGAAAGCCTCAGCCAGGCTCTCTAGCCCGCTATGAGGTGGCCTGGAGTGAGGTCAGACATCAAGTACCTGAGTCAATTAGAGCTCCTCTCTTGCAGAGTTTGAACTTGGGAGGGAGAGAGAGAGAGAAAGACTCAGAAAGAGAGAAAAGCTGACTGAGAGATAAATAGAATGCAGTTAAGTGGCAGCACAGATACAAAGACATGGGCCAGGTAGACCTCATTAAGGATCATGGTCTTCATCTTAAGAACAAACACTGGTGAGGAATGACAGGAGCCTGACCTAGGACTGTGAAGAAGAGATGAATTGGGGCGGGGCGGGGGGGAGCTTTAGAAATATGTCCACAAATCCCTTGGCATTTCTCCCTCAATTCCCTTCCCGATGGGTGTGGGCTGTACTTAGTGATTTGCTTCTAACACATAGAATATGGCAAATATGGCAACATGGTTATAAAGAGACTTCAGCTTCCATCCTGACTCCTCTCTCCCTCTCTTCCCCCCCCTTCCCTCTCCCTTTCCCCCACCTACACCCTCCCCCATCCCTCTCTCTGCCTTTGGAGAGAAGCAAGCTGTTGTTGTCAGCAACCCAATGGAAAGACCTACACGATGAGGAACCGAAGCCTTCAGCCAACAGCCAGCAAGGAACGGAGACTGGCTAAGCACCACGTGAGTGCTCCTAGATATGGATTCTGCAGCCCTCGTCAAGCCTTGTGACGACTGCAGCCCTGGCCCACAGCTGCCAGCAACCTCAGGAGAGACCAGCTTATCTAAGCCACCTAACCCTCAGAAACTGTGACGTAATAAATGTGTTGTTTTCTTTTCCCCGACCAGGGTTTGAACCCAGGCCACAGCAGTGAAAGCACTGAGTCCTAACCACTAGACTGCTGGGGAATTTATTTATTTTTAACATTTTTATTTACTTATTTTATTTCTTTTTGGCTGTGTTGCATCTTTGCTGCTGCATGCGGGTTTTCTCTAGTTGCGGCGAGCAGGGGCTACTCTTCGTTACGCTGCGCAGGTGTCTCATTGTGGTGGCTTCTCTTGTTGCGGAGCATGGGCTCTAGGCTCACGGGTTCAGTAGTTGTGGCTCGCAGGTTCAGTAGTTGTGGCACACAGGCTTAGTTGCTCCGTGGCATGTGGGATCTTCCTGGACCAGGGCTCAAACCCGTGTCCCCTGCATTGGCAGGTGGATTCTTAACCACTGCACCACCAGGGAAGCCCTTTTCTTTTTTTTTTAAAGTAAATTTATTTATTTACTTTTGGCTGCTTTGGTTCTTCGTTGCTGTGTGTGGCTTTCACTAATTGCAGCGAGAGAGGGCTACTTTCGTTGCAGTGTGTGGGCATCTCATTGCGGTGGCTTCTCTTGTTGTGGAGCACGGGCTCTAGGGTGCACGGGCTTCAGTAGTTGTGGTACGCGGGCTCTAGAGCACAGGCTCAGTAGTTGTGGCACACGGGCTTAGTTGCTTCACGGCATGTGGGATCTTCCCGGACCAGGCCTCGAACCCATGTCCCCTGCATTGGCAGGCGGATTCTTAACCACTGCACCACCAGGAAAGCCCCTCCTCCAGGGAATTTAAATGTGTTGTTTTAAGCTAAACTTTGGCATAATTCATTCTCCAGCATTAGCTAATGAACATAGAGGGCCATGGATGAAATTGGTGTCACACTGGTAGAACTGTTAGGACTTTGCAATGATAGCTGTTGGGCATCAGGGAAAAAAAGAACTAAAAGGGATTCTGAGCTTTGGGCCTGGCTCACCGAGGTTCCATTTTAGAGAAGGGGAAGGAACATGGGAGGACGACTTTTGAAGGGGAAAGAAAATAATTTCCATTTTGAACTCAGTGAATTTGAGATACTGGTGAGATTTCCAGGTGCCAGAGTCCCACAGAGATGTGGAAATTATTGGGAAGGTCGTAGAGTGGTGAGGGCTCCACTGATGGAAGTCATCTGGGCAGAGGAGAGCCTTGGCAGTGGAAGGCATTTCCATGGAGAGCAAGGAGAGGCAATGAAGACGGATGAAAGGCAAACCACACGAAGCATATACATTTACGGACCCAAAAGAGGAAAAAGAGAAGTAACGCCCAGGGAAAAAGGTGAAGACGCCAAAGAGATTTGATAAGGAGAAGACATTCAACAGTGCCAAAGACCAGAAAAATCGATCCCAACCCCTGGAAGTTCTACCTCACATCGTAAATCTGCTCACTGGATTACCCAAATCCTAGTTGGCATAAGTCAACACTGGCTGCATGGACGAAATCAAACGTCTGGATCTACAGTATGGAAAACAAGACCTTGTGTTGTTTACACGGCAAAGGACTTTCCACCATGCAAAGTTCTCCCCTGGGCATCTCTCTCTCTCTCTCAAGCTGCAGCAGAAGAATGTTCATGATGATTACATCCAAACCTACTCTTTTTACAAATAGGAATTTTTCAAGTTGCAAAATACGGAGGCCTCCTCCTTTACCTCAGGGTAAGAGTTTTCACTGCAAGGATACTTGGGAGGGTTGACGAAGCAAAAGGAAGTGGTTTCCAGAACACATATCAGGCCTCCTGGAGAACTAGAACATCGCTCAGAATGGAACAGCAGTTTCTCCAGCAGCCTTTTATTTCGGAAGCATCTCCTGCACGCTCTGCCTCTCTACTTGCTGCTTCCTGCTAATCCACTAACTGATGGCTTTCTATGCCTTCTTTTACAGCCTCTATTTACTAAAGTTGTCTATTGCCTCATAGTTTCTGCGTATTGCCTTCTCTTTCCACATCTCTAGCTTTCTGTGCTGACACTGGGCTACCTTGTTTGTTCGTCAGTCTCTTTTCTCTCTTTTCTTTCTGGGTCTTTCTCTCCGCTTGTCTCAAGTTCAGACTTTCCAAGAGAGAGGCTTTGATTGGTTCAGTCACAATCCAGTGCCACTTCAGGCCACCTCACTGGGGCTGGAGAGCCTTTAAGCAGGCTGTCTTTTCAGGTGTTGGTTCCTGGCTCAACCAGCTGTGGCCAAGGGAGTGGGGGAGACAGGCACTAAGCCTAGAGAATTCCCTGTGGTCTCTTTTTCCCAAAAGGAGGCAGTAGACCCAGAAGCTACTTTGAGTCTTAATGACCTTTGGAGTGCAAATCTCCCGAAGAGTTAATGATAAAAATGGTTCAGTAAATGCACTACTACTTAGAGAACAGTTTTTTGTTTTGTTTTGTTTTTTAATTTATTTATGGCTGTGTTGGGTCTTCGTTTCTGTGCAAGGGCTTTCTCTAGTTGTGGCAAGCGGGGGCCACTCTTCATCGCGGTGCACGGGCCTCTCACTATCGCTGCCTCTCTTGTTCTCTGCGGAGCACTGGCTCCAGACGCGCAGGCTCACTAATTGTGGCTCACGGGCCCAGTTGCTCCGTGGCATGCGGGATCTTCCCAGACCAGGGCTTGAACCCGTGTCCCCTGCATTGGCAGGCAGATTCTCAACCACTGCGCCATCAGGGAAGCCCTAGAGAACAGTTTTGCACAGTGTAACTTCTCCCATGACTGATATTGTGTTAAGTATTTGAACTTTATTCAGATTTTATAAGGAATTTCTCAGACAATCAGAAAGTTATTTAAACAGTTGTTCTATTAATAAACATTGGATTTTTAAAGAGCACTTTTCAAATAAAAACTTTATATTTAGAGTGTAAAAAATGATAAAAATGGTTCAGAAACGTCCTCTTCCAAGTATGGATTTGTTCCAAACAGGTTTTTATCTTTACTATTGGTTCAATTTAGCAGCAACTACCTGTAGTACTCAACCTCAAAGTAGCACCTACTGGCTGCTTACAGATGAAAAACCCAAGGTAGAGATGTAAAATTCAAGCAAGAAAGCCTTTGACAGACTGCAAAGGCCTAAATTACTTCAACAGCCTCTGCTTAAGCTCTTCGTTCTTATTCATTCTTCAGCACCACTATCCAGTAGGCATTTTCCTAGTCTGATAAGGTTATAAAGATGGTTACGGCAGAAACTCTACCCTCAAGGAGCTGCCTCTTTCTCCTCATCTCTCCTTGGTCTAGTTCATGCTCTCTTTCCTCCCTTTACTTTGTGCATCTTTGGGAAGCAGGCTTGTTGGCACTCAGTTCCTTCCTTCTCCGTACTTCTGTACTGCCTTTGCCAAGGCTTCACAGAAACCCTAACGGACCCTGGCTCTATGAACAGGTAAAAACTGAATGTGGCTGGCAGGAATGGCACTGGGGGAGGGAGCATGTGTTTTCATTTATATGCCTTAACATTGTTCAAATCGTTATAAGCTTTTATTATAAATTGCTTTTTATAATAGAAAAATAAAGAAGTTCAAAAGGAAGTTTTTACATATAAAGAAGGGGAAGAAATGAGAAGGGATGGGCAACTGTGAACAAATGAAGTTGGTAAAATTTTCCATGACCCTACTGGCAAGATTATTTTGTTTCCATTATCCAAAAAAAAAAAAAAAAGCCATCTCAAAGGAAGCATTGTGGAGTGAAGGAGGAACACACTATAGTCTGCAAATGACTGGACAGAAATCTCTTTTGTCCTTTAGATCTGGTTGATTCACGTAGCTTGCTTCCTTATTCTTGAAATTCGAGTGACCTGTTCCTCCTTCACTATAGAAAAGTAATTGACGTGATAAAATAAGCAAGCCTTCGGGAAGCTGAGATCTTAGAGGCAGAGAATGGAAAATTTGGTGGTGAGGGGCCATCAGGGCATGGTCTCTTAGACGTGTGAGCTTCCTGTAACGTGGAATGCGTACGTGTGAAATCACCAGTCACTACATTTGCAATAACTTAATAACATGACCGTTCCTCCACCCCATCCTCTTTCCCCACACCAAGTTCTAGTTTCACTCTGGGTTACTTACTGTGAAGCTTTACAAAGAAAGAAGGAAGTAAACCTACCAAGAAGGCAGCAACATTCTTAACCTGATGAAAGTTTCTTTTATCATATTCATTAGTAATGCTACATGGTTCAGAGTGGATGGTCCAAATCTTGTATTTAATCATCTCCTTGTGCCCTGGACCTTCCAAAGTTATTAATAATTATTTAAAATCTCATTGGGGTAGGGTTAACAGACAAAAACGACCCTAGCCAGGGCCAGCTTCATTCTGCCCCAAGATTGCACCTCCTCCCTCACCTGAACTGAAAAGGAAGTAAAAAATGTGATATTTAAGTGGCCAGGTCCTTTCGCCTGATGTCAGGAAAGCAATGAGAGCTCCTGTTTCTGCACTGCTGTTCCTGCTAAAGGGTCTCCATGTGTATAACATTTAGTGGAATCAGTTCCCTGCTCCGTAAAAGCAAATAGAGCTGCAGGGGAGAGGCAGCAGCTGGCCAGTGGGACCCACTAATCCCCAGCAGAACACCAGGGGCTAACAGGGGAGATAACTGTGTTTGAGGAAACTGATAGGATCTAGAGAGAAACCGAAGCTTAATAGCTTGTCTGTCATTCCTCTGAAAAATTAGGAAACAGCAAAAGTAAGCAAATTGCTGCTTGAGTAGTGACTAAGGAAAAAAGGAAACTTGGGGCCTACTGCATTGTTCTAAGGCAGCCCTTGGATCCTAAGCTGGGCTTGGTACCAAGCCAGACAGAGGCAGACAGGTCTGCGGAAATGGCTAATTTAGTAATAATTCAGAATAATGTTCCAGCCTTAGACAGATTCAAAGTGGCATTTTAAATACCTATTCAGTTAGCAGAGCCTGCCAGCTGACAAACGTAACCCTAAGAGAAGGCAAACCATGAGCATGTAAATATTTTAATTAAAGTTGAATATGGAACTCTGCACTTAATATTGAATTTGGGACTACTATCACCCACTGCTTTAATCTTAAGCTATGACACTGGTAAACACGAGCAGCTGGTAAGAATGTCATGGTTTGCTTTAAAACAACAAAAAAAGAGCATTTTTGAAATCACCTGAGGCTAAGATTATTAACAATTCTAAGAGCAGTAACAAAAGTTGTGAACGTTGGTTCACAATTCTAGAAAAATATTATTTGTCTGTCCTTTGATTTTATGAGACAATTTTGAAAAACATCAGTCAAAGACCTGCACTGGGCTTCCCTGGTGGAGCAGTGGTTGAGAGTCCGCCTGCCGATGCAGGGGACACGGGTTCGTGCCCCGGTCTGGGAGGATCCCACATGCCGCGGAGCGGCTGGGCCCGTGAGCCATGGCCACTGAGCCTGCGTGTCCGGAGCCTGTGCTCCGCAACGGGAGAGGCCACAACAGTGAGAGGCCTGCGTACCACAAAAAAAAAAAAAGACCTGCACTGAATCTCCAGGTGTGAAAACAGGTATGATGGGAAATGCAGATGGTCAAACCATCGGCAGAGTTTTTATATTTGTGACTGGTAGAGAGAAAGAGGGCTGTGTTTGAAGTACAACAGATGGGAAATGCCAACTTCATCATTTAAAGTATTATCCTCACTCCCACCCCACAATCTGGAAAAGAGTGAAGATGTTGCTGTTTAAAGACAGCAGTCCTTTTCTAGGTGAGGGGCGACTTAACAGACCCCTTTACTTATCCTTACACACCTCTTTGGGTTAAGATGTAACCATCACTATCTCCATTAGTTAATAAGAGGAGTGACCACCAATCATTAAAACATAGCAATCTTATTAGAAATTTGAAAAACTATGTACACATTTGACAATTCTGAAAGGCAAAATGGAGAAAATGTTTTTCAATGATGAGTGATCAGGCAACAAAATGTGTGTGCAAACTAACAGACGTGAGTGAGTGCGCGCACACCCAGCGTATTTACATTTTTACGTAGCAGGGAAAAAATGATACTTTGAAAGGATTAAGCATCTTAATTTTGGAAAATACTGCATGCTTAAGCCATCTCATTGGTGGCTCGACCATCCCCGCCCACCCCCTTGCCTCAGGCAGGTAGAGGCAAAGACGAGGGTTATTTAAGGTCATGCAGCCAATTAGGGAGAGAGAGAGAGAGAGAGAGAGAGAGAGAGAGAGAGAGAGAGAGAGAGGGGAACACAATATCATCAAACATCTTAAATTCTCTTTAAGAATCCAGTCCAAGACATCATCCAATCTTAGAAGTTCCTTTTGTCTATCTTGAAGTTCTGACCCATGTTTGTCCCCACTTAGATTACTCCTAAAATAGAGAAAATAACTACCCCACCCATGAAGCAGCTGAATTAAAAGAAAACATAAATTGACCTTTAAAAATATTTTGAATTAAAATTCTTTGGAAATGGATGATATAAATATAAGACTGGCTAATGCTGAAAATTGTTTATAATTTTTATCTCACTTCAAATAATAATTTATGTATCTCAAAATGAAACCACAGTTATTTGTAAAGATGATGCTTTCTGGCTCTTGATTTAGGAGTATTTGCCAGAAAACAACTGAGGTATATACACTAAGTTAACAAACCCATCCACGTACCTGGTGAATGTAGCCAGGAGTAGGCTGTGTCTCTACCATCGATTTCAGCTAAACTGCTCTTTTTCTAAGGAAAAATCTGCACCACTTTCATTTCAGTAGAGTTTGTTTGTTTTTTTAACTTAAATCAAAGGATGACAAAGAATTAATAGCCTCATTAGATTGTTTGAAAAATCTTACAAAGTAACAAAAAGATAAGCAACATATATGAAAAATGATTTTAAAATTATAAATAAGGGCTCCCCTGGTGGCACAGTGGTTGAGAGTCCGCCTGCCGATGCAGGGGACACGGGTTCGTGCCCCGTTCCGGGAAGATCCCACATGCCGCGCAGCGGCTGGGCCAGTGAGCCATGGCCGCTGAGCCTGCACGTCCGGAGCCTGTGCTCCGCAACAGGAGAGGCCACAACAGTGAGAGGCCCGCGTACAGCAAAATAAATAAATAAATAAATAAGTGATTTTTAAATGACCAATAGTTATACAAAAGAATGTTTAACTTCATTAAGAACCTAAGGAGTCAAAATTACTAGTATAAGATACCATTTTTCACTTGTCAAACAGGAAAAAAAATTTAAATAATATCTAATGTTGGGGAATGTATATAAAAATAAGTACAATGGCATACACTGCTAGTATAAATTGATTCAACTTTTCTGAAGGAATATATGTGTACGTGTGGGTTTTAAAGCCTTAAAAGAGTACGTTTTCTTAGAGCAACTAGATATCTAGAAATGTATCTAAGATATCATCATAGTGCCCAAAGATATAGTTACAAGGATGTTCATTACGGAGCTACACACACTGTCAAAAACTTGGATTCAGCCCAGATGTCCGATAATAGAGAAGTGCTTCAAATTTTATAAAACACTCAAATGACAGAACACTGTGCAGAGGGAGAAGAATATTTAATGATCATAACGCATTAAAAGATTTCAACACTACTTATTACACTATTTCACAGTTTTGTCTTCACATACCAAAAATAATAGAAAACATATCATGCTATCTGTGGTTATCTCTGGGAACTGGAATTACTGGTATTTTTATTTTATTCTCATTGTTTACCTGTCTCTTCTATAATGTTCTTGTTACTACTTTTTTAAAACAGTTGTTTGAGATATAATTCACATATCATACAATTATGATTTTACTTCTATAATTAAGAAAAAAGCCATAAAATTATTCTTACCAACTGAGTTAAAGCTTTGGCAGGCAAACATTTCATTAATATTCCATCTCAATTATTTCGACATTGAGCTCCCGTCCCACATTTGTATAGCACATTGTATCTTAGTGCATCTTATCTTCACACAGGGTCTTCTGGCCAAGTGGACCTCACTACAGGTGGACAACTAATAACCCATTCCTGTCACAGTGCAAGTAATTAAATCTTGTTGGGGTCTTTGCTCCCTCTTACGAGAAATTACACTGTGAATAAGACAGCAGAAACAGCCTTATTCTGAAGCCCTAGATATATGTCATGTCGCTCTTTCCGACACGCTGTGCGTGTTCATAGAATCCCCAGCATGACTTGTACCAAGAGAGACAGACTACAATATCCATCGTCCTCCATTACTCTTCTCATTACATCAAGGATTAACAACCACGCAAGAGGTGCAAAACTCGGGCAGCCGTGGACACATGTGAATAATGTGATTTCTAATGTTTATTTCATCTTCCATTAACACACAAAACTACCTTCGCAAATGTAAATAAAATCTGCATTCACAGACGCCTAAGATATTGGTCAATTCCTCACTCAAAGGACCTAAGTGATGCTGGAAACATTGAAGAGGGGAGTTTGGGGCAGTTTGCAAGCTGTTGGTTGCCAGGGGACACTTACCATCTGTGGGTCAAGGACATTGCATGCTCCCGGATGGACCCCAGAAAGAGCCAAAGTGCTGAAAAACCAGGGTCAGTACAAGGGTTAAGTGAAAGTGAAATCATGCTGACCCAGAAATGCAAATCAATGTGCCTCGGCTCTCTGCAGAACTCGTGGTGCCAGAAAACCCTATTCTTTCTTCAGATTACCTAGTGCCCCAAGAGAGGCTGCAGCGATTCAGAGAAGAGAGATGAAATGCGGAGGGAAGCAGCAGGCAGCGGCGGAATCTAATTTTATTTGAGAAGCATCTCCACAATTTATAGTGAACTTCTCACAGGAAAAAAAAAAAAGGCCAGTTTTGAAGTTTATTTCCTTTTCTTTATATTGCTTTTACTACCTTTAGTAGTTCAGATTCAAAATCGGAGGTGATTTTAAAACTGAACCTTAACCAGTCATAAAAGTAAGAGGACACAGGCTTACACATTTATAATTCTCAACTGCATTTTGTTCTACCAAGTTGCAAAGTGTGCAAGAAGCATCTGGCTGCTGGTAGAAAGCTTCCCGAAATATAAATTTCAGGTAGATAACGTCATGGTTCTCACCTCTAATGGAATTAGGAGGGAGAGAGGAAGGGAAGACGGAGGAAGGGAGAAAAGAAGTGGGGGAAGAGAAGAGATATGGATGATAAGTTAAAGAAGAAATAAGTGCAGATTTACAAGAAAAAGAACAGAAACCAAGTTCAGAGAGGGACTCATAGTGAGGGGGAAAACATGGAACAAGGTAAGGCAAGGACAGATAGCAACGGGGTTACAAACATGGGTCAATAGCCAAATGGCCTAGGCTTGAACCTAGACTCCATACTTGATTTCTGGGTGACTTGGCAAGTTGCTTAACCTCCTGAAGGCTTGTTGAGAGAGATTAATTTCGAGAACGTACGTAAAGTACCTGGAATGGGGCTGGAGCTCAGGGAATCTTCGATGACCACGAGCTCAGTCGACAGCCCCTTCCTGTCCCTGAGCCGGACTCCCAACCTCAACCTTCCTCTGTCCCCACACGTCATTCAGTCATCACCATTTGGAGCTCTGGCCACATCCTAAAGACAGGTGACACTGAACTATTTTTTTCTTTTTTTTTTTTTGGCCGCGCCAGGCAGCGTGCGGGAACTTAGTTCCCCAACCAGGGATCGAACCAGTGCCCCCTGCAGTGGAAGCATGGAGTCTTAACCACTGGATTGCCAGGGAAGTCCCGGGGGACATTGAACTTTTAAGTTCAAATCTCCCTTCTGTCACTTGCCAGTGGTTAGTGCATTTATGCAACAAGTATTTGTTTATGCAACAAATACTCATCAACTGTTTGCTCCCTTCAGGTTCTGGGCTAAGATCTGGTGAATGAAAACAGACATGGTCCCTGCCCTCACGCAGCTTACGGACTCATGAGAGAGCCAGACAGTAATCAAATAATAAAGCAAGTAAATATAAAAAATAAACACTATGAAGGAGAAGCACACGATGCCAAAAAAGTACACAGAAGTCCCTTGAGGAAGACACTGTTGAGCTGAGCTCCGTCAGCTGAGTGGGCATCAACCTAGACTCTGAAAGGGACAGGAAGACTATTCCAGGCTGAGGGACCAGCTGGTTGGGTGGAGGCCCAGAAAATGAGAGACTGGGTGGTCACACGGGCCAGGCCAGGAGGGCACGGTGAGCCTGGCTAAGGACTCTGGTCTCTAAGAGTGAACAGAAAAATCACTGGAGGATTTTTAGTCAGGAAAATCATGTGACTTTTGAGAAGACCACTTAAGCTTAGTATTGGGACTAGATTTGAGGAGGGCAAGGGAGACTACTACAGAGGCTACTGGGCTGTCCGCGGAGGGCAGCTGGCAGCTGGGCTGGAACGGAAGCCGGGCAGGGAGTCTACAGATGGGTGGATGTTACCTCCGCAGGACTCAGGAGTTGGATATAGAAAGAGGATTTCTCGCTGGAGGAAGTAGATGCTAAAATTTTCACTCACCAAGACAGGGCGTGCTGAGAGAACGCCAACTTGGGGGAGGCTTGTTCATAGGTTTGGCTGCCAACATGTTTACCTGTGGGGCTTTGGGGAAGCCATTTAACCCCCGTAAGCCTCGGAATCCTTGTGAGGATTAACTGAGATCATATGTCTGAATGCCTGGCACAGGGCAGATGCTCAGGAAATGCTAGCTAGTGTGCAACTGGGACTTCAGATGAGAAATACTGAAGCAGCTCTGCCTCAGCCCTTCCACAGAGGGAAGGCCTTTCACTTCACAGTTCAGATGGCATCTTTCTTGAGACGATATATGATCCACACATACAAGATCTTAAAGCAAAGTGTCTCATTTGACCACAAAGTAAATCACGAGCCTTGGATCACACTGGGGAGGAATTCACATTTATTTAAAAGGAGATTCCTTTATCTGCCCTTTAAAAAAAAGTTATTAAGAGAAGTCAAGTTCTGACACTTGTATACATGGTACTTTCGCTTTTTCACCTCTTACCCAGGGAAACCTGCACCTGATGGTCCAATTTATGAACTTTTAGGATAAATGTATAATATATGTTTAACAAATTATTTATTAAGCACCGCCTTTATGTAATAAGTTATGGAATATAAAGACAAATGAAACCCATTCCTTGTTCTTAAGTAGTCTGAGGTTTGGTAGGAGTCACACGTACCCACTGCAATGCCAAGAGGAAGTGTATGATAACAAACAGTGAGAAGCAAAACTCTCAAGTCTGGAAATAGTAGAACCTAAGTTTCAAATCGGAAACAGATGTATAAGTGCTGCTTTCAAATGTTAAGCCAGTCCCATGGTTTTGGTGGTGAAGGGTACAATTTAAGTTTGGGGTCTGGAAAAACAGCTGGATTGATTCTATCTCAACCCCATGACAGAACAGAAGACAAAGCTACTATTGGGTCTAAATATAATAAACACAGATAGCCAAAAATCATAATTAAATTGAATTTTGGGGTGTGGGAGGAGATCTGAAATGCTAATCTAAAGAAAAAGAGCATTTGCTAAAGCGAAAGATCTACTAACATCAAATTAGAGAACTATTTGTACAGCCAGGGAAGTGATGGATATCATGTCACATGGTTGACACCCATGGTTTTTCCTTGTAAAAGGAACTTGAAAAAACTCCACAGAATTCTGCCCAGCACTAGGTCTGCTACTCACCTTCCAGTGTCAGCTCTCTAAAGAAGAGCAAACTCCGGCAGCCAGCTTACCTGATATGTTCATGCACTTTGTAAAATGTCTTCTGAAATTTACATTAAAACTCGTTCTTCAGCAGTGATCTTCCTTTTCACCTGTACAGCAATTTAAACATGTCATTTATTTTCTGTCTGCCATGAAATTGGGAAACTAGACTTTATTAAACATAAAGCAAAGCTAACTCCAGGAGTTTCCAAAATCAAAACTATCCCTGGAACATCTTTACAACAGGAAACTTGAGAGTAAGTTTTAGAGAGTCCACTTTCCAGATGGTCTCATCCTCCAGTAACTGAATTAAAGCCTGAATATTCACTGAATTCCTGGACATCAGAGTCTAGCCTTTAGCTAATAGGCTTGGTTAGCTAGTCTGCTGACTTAATCCAAAATAAGTTATTGGTTTATACTTCCTCTTCTAGCAGGTTTGTTGCCATTAAGCAGAAAAAGTAATTCCATTAATGGAAAAATGAGTGTCCAGCACATTGTCTAAGACCTGACTCAAATGTCACCTCCATCACTACCTCCCTGCTCTTTATACACGGCTTGTTTGAAGTCTCCGTCACATTGGATGAAAAATTTTTTCTAGTGCCCATCTGCTCTTCAACATGGTGACTTCCTCAAGGGCAAGGACAGGGGCATGCACATTTTTTAAAATAAATTTCTTTATTTATTTTTATTATTTATTTTTGGCTGTGTTGGGTCTTCGTTGCTGCGTGTGGGCTTTCTCTAGTTGCGGCGAGTGGGGGCTACTCTTCTTTGTGGTGCATGGGCTTCTCATCGCAGTGGCCTCTCCTGTTGCGGAGCAGGGGCTCTAGGCGCGCAGGCTCAGTAGTTGTGGCACGCAGGCTCAGCAGTTGTGGCGCACAGGCTTAGTTGCTCCGCGGCATGTGGGATCTTCCTGGACCAGGGCTCGGACCCGTGTCCCCTGCATTGGCAGGCAGACTCTTAACCACTGCGCCAGCAGGGAAGTCCTGGGGCATATGCATTTTTGTGACATAATGCCTGACACATAGTAGGAATAGTCAAACAGGGAGAAAACCTCAGAAATACATTCAGAGAGACAAGTGGCCCCGAGAAATAATGAAATCACACCCTCTCTGGTCATACACAGAGAGGCAATGAAAGCCACTGGAGTTATGGTGCCACGTCCAGGAGGCTGTGGGAGAAGCTGGATGCCAACCAAGGACCCAGGCACGAGAGCCTGTCCTTGCTGCCCGCAGCCCGTCGCCTCTCTTTGAACGGGATTCTGCCTTGCTATTTCCCCTTGGGTCTGGCTCACTGGTCAAGAGGACGGAACAATTCCAGAAGCTGGGTGTGTTGTCTGAGGCAAGCCCCAGGCTCCCACCCAAGTAATACCTACATGGCTGGGGTTTGAGGACCTTGCTGTTGGTTTTTGTTTGTTGAGTTTTAATGGAGAGTGGAAGGGAAGGGTCTTAACGGCAAAGGTGCCTGTGAATGAACGATGCAGTCTCTGCGTGGGCCACATGCTTCAGCAGTAAATCTAGTTGCACAACCCCCTGGAGATACACCATGAAGCTGCACCACCCCCATTAGAAACGCCTTTATCAAAGCAGGAAGGGGGGCTGTAAATTCTATACCCAAACAGGAGTTCAGATGAAAAATCTTATATCTTTCGACTTAGAGGCTTTTCAAAGGAAATGTGCATCTTTGTCAACTATCCTGAGAGTTGTTTTTATAAATATGATTTTTAAAGCAATCTTTTAGATTAGACGTGGATAAATAGCACCAGAAATGTTACATACAATGTTTTGATCTCTAACTTTAGTCTTCATGTTAGTAAACTGAAATTCTTATTCTATGAGCAGATACTCTTGAGACACTTTTCTTCATTTTTAAAATCAGGAATCATCGAACTTTAGAGCTCAAAGGGACCTCATCAGTCATGTGGTCCAATATACACACCTGGACTCTCAACCTGCTATGCAAGAGCAGAAAGAAGCACATTTTACCCTGTCAAGAGCCAACTTCTGTACTGACACAAATCCAATAAACAGGATTAGGTTACAGATTACTGAAGACAGTGTTCCCCAAACGTGTTTCATATAAAATTAGAGGCTTCTAAGATAATTTTTAAAGAAGATTCTGTGATCAAATAAGTTTTACAAGTACAGGGCTAAACACAGTTTTAAAAGTTCTTTTTGTTTTGATTCTAAACTGTCAGACTTCTCAGAGCCTTGAAGATACCAATACGTACATCATGAATATCCAAGAAGGAGGTAAAGTATGCAATGTGAACGACCCCAAAACTCCTCTTCCTCCCAGGAAATAACCATAGTGTTAGAGGATGCCAGTGACCAGTAGAACACAGCTTAGAAAAACTGCCTCCAAAGTTTTCAGCTGTAATGAACATCTGTAACTTGTAGTAGCTATTGGCTTTTATTCACAGAGATAGAATGTAGATTTGTTCTTGAGCTTCCCAGTGGCCAATGCAAAAAGCATTGATCACCGGATCCATGATCACATAAAAAGTTCAGGGCATTCATCAGATGAAAACAATTGTCTCATAAGTACCAGCTATTCCCAGTACTTAGGAGTGAAAGACACGGCCCCCCAAGTGTCCTCATAAAAAGTATCAGGATGACATCCTCAGCAACACCCCCTTCAGTGCATAAAAGAAGTTTTACAAGCAATCTTATAACGTCCTTTTCCGGAGACTGATGGCATATTGCCACAGTGCAGTTCAGTAGAAGCAGCTTTATAAGGAGTCATACCATGTTCATTTATTGACCAATTTAACCCAAGACTCTAGACCCACTCTGTCACTAACCAACTATGCCTGTCTCCAAGGGTGAATCATTTGCCTACTCTGGGCTTGAACTTGATGGCCCCTGCAGTCCAGATTTAAAGTTCTGGAAGTCTACAGAGTTCATTACTGCATCTTTCAGAAAAGCATCAAGCTTTCAGTCTCCTTTGAAAGCGTGAATTCACCCTCGTAGGTATTTGTACCTTAAGCAGCTTACACTCATAGGGGATACGTTTAACACATCTCTAAAACCTTAAGCCATGATAACGATCAGACACATGGTAATGTGTCAGCAATTTGGAAGAGCCAAAAGGAAAAGGGAGAAACTAAGAATAGAAGTGGGAGAATACCACAAATAATTTTATCTACTTAGCATTTTGCTTTAAATCCTTAGTTTCTTTAGGAGACTGTAATAATGATGGAAATAATACTCATTATAATTTGCTCTAAATCAGTCTATAGTTTTTTAGGAAATAATAATAATAGTAGTAGTAACAGAAGAGCAGCAGCAAGCCCTTATTTGGTGCTTCCTACCTATGAGGACTTATTATGTGTTACACATAATTACTCTTTAAATGCTTACAGTAACACAGAGAGGGAGATACTTTCTTATTCTATTTCACAAATGAGGAAACCATGACTCTGAGGGGTTGAATAACTTGCCTAAAATCCTGTGAGGAGGGGCAGCAGATCCAGAACTGGAGTCACCTCTGGAGTTGAGGTGTGACCACCACACGCGGCTGCCCCTGACACCTGCAGTGAGAGATGCTGCCTGACTGCAAGGTGGCGTCGCTCTAGCTATGTCCTGGATAGTAGACAGAGCTTCTTCCTCTCAAAATAAGACTTCGTTGAAGAAAAGATGAGCTAAGAAAAGCAGATCCGTAAATGCGGAGAATGGTAAAGGTTTCAATGGCTGACGATTGCTACCCAGATATCAATACAACAGAAAACAACGCTGCAGTTCTCCTGCAAATCACAAGGTGGTTTCCACTGCGACAAGACAGTGATCATTAAATCCTTTGGGAAAACTTGACCAAACAGACCACCCTAAAAAGCAACAGAGTTCAGATTGCAAGGGGCAGTGGAGGGCGGGGGCAAACTCCCCTGGGGAAGGAAGGCAGGCCCTGGTCACACTCAGACATGCAGCTTCAGCGCAGACCCCAGGTCCCCAGGCTGTCTCCCTCCCGGTTAACATGAAATACTACGGGCTTTGCCTGACACCTCCTCTTCCTGCCAGCCCTGCCCTCCCTGCACCCATTTTCCTGTTTGGCGGAGATGGAGGAGAGAAGTGCATTCTAGATAGTCTAGCGCCACTCCAAAAGATAATCACAGGCTGTCATCACACATCCAGGACTCACATCTCTGACTTCTAATTACCTTTCATCAGAGGATCTCAGAGCACTTTTCAAACAGTAATGAATCATCTCTTCTTATGTATTTTCCCCCTAAGAGCTGAAAGTAGAAACACAACAATTCTGTCTTACTCTGTAAACTACCACCACCATTTCTCTTGAAACCCTTAACACACACACACACACACACACACACACAAACACACACGCACGCACATGCAAATGCAGAGAGAGAGAGACTTTTTTAAATGGTGACAAAGCCGTGGAATTCTTCACATCCTGCCCTGTGCTCACATTAAGGTGGGGCCCATTTTATCTGTATACTATAAGCGTTAATAATGACGTCAAGTTTTCCTGCACATCATTAATCAAAGGAGAATCCATTTCCTTCTGTGAAGTTGCCTGTCTTCTTTTATTAACCTATCTCCTCTGAGACACCCCATATCCTGACTTCACAGAAGTGCCCTTTTCTCATCTCCTAAGCCCGTTTTGTGGTCCTGAAGTGCGGCACTGCTTCCATAAAGAACGGATCATTTTAGAATTGGGTAAGTTGGTTCTTCAAAGCTGGCTACTTTCAAAATCAGTGCAACTTGCTTGGCCCTGGAGAGTGAACTACAAGCTCATGGTCACTGTCTTAATGGATATGGACAATCTAAGAGGCTAAGTTTTAAATTAACTTTTGCTTAGCTTGTGCTACCTCTCTGGTTTCTCTCCCACCTGGAGTGTTGAGTCAAAACAAGACCTTGGCGAAACCAGGGGCTGCTCCTGTCTCAATATTCGCTGTGGCTTCTTTCTAGGAGCCACACCCCCAAATCCAACATCTAGCCCCAGAGGCTCCACCCGGCCCGAAGGGCAGCTCCAGTCCATTTCAAGGTGGTCCCTGAGAG
Source organism: Lagenorhynchus albirostris (assembly GCF_949774975.1). Classification (NCBI taxonomy): domain Eukaryota; kingdom Metazoa; phylum Chordata; class Mammalia; order Artiodactyla; family Delphinidae; genus Lagenorhynchus; species Lagenorhynchus albirostris. Next base: position 64,540,935 of record NC_083095.1, on the reverse strand, counting down.
ATGGAGCTGTGTTTCCTATGGGACAGACCAAGGGCCAGGAAAGCCCCTTGAGGCCCATGACTTCGTATCACCCTTCTCAAGAAACCGTTATATAGCGTGTTGTCCTTACAGTGAGCAGAATATTCTCGAAAGCAGATTTTAACTCCTCCAGGTGTGATCTGTACGATTTAAAATCTCCTCTGTATTTCACAGTTCCCTTTCTAGGAAAGTCACGGCTGAATGTTATTCCTACCCTGTTTTCAGCATCATATTAGAATCCCTGCCTTCAACTTTTCAGGGAAGGGGAGTGGGACTTTGAGACCTTGCCCAGCCTGACTTTATGCTTCCGGATATCCCTCCACCCATCTGGATATGCATTATGTCTCATTGTTTTTCCTTCATTCGTTCATCGTACTAACATAGGACTAACCTAGCGTGTACCAGCCTTCAGGATGGAGACAAAGTAACGAACAAAGTAAACACAGGCCCTGCTCTCTTGAAGCTACAGTCTGGAGGGCAGACAGATAGAAACAATCACGCAGACAGCCGCATTATTGCAGAGTTGTGACACGTGATTTCTGGAAAAGTACAGGATGCCAGGAAGGGGCATTACAGGCAGATCTAGCGGAGGATATTGTGCACGAGCATTTGTCAGCCCATCTGTTGTGAGCAGCAGCCCCCATGGGTGTGGGCCACAGCCAGAGTGTGCTTCTCCTCGCCTTCCCTGTCGGGTGAGGATTCCTTAAAAGAAAAGCAGCTGTCATTCAGGGTTTGCCTCAGAGAGAAACCTGACTTGGCATCCTTGTCTGCTTTGAGACGCAAAGAGCTAGAGGAGCCTGCAAGAAGCAGGATCACCTGTCACACAACTCCTGGGCTGCACACACAGCTAGTTAATGACAGAGCCCGAATCTTCTAAGTAAGATTTCTAATTTGGTGGAAGAAAATGCGAGCAACTGTGGCTCTTCCAGAGCACCTGTCACCACTTCTCTCCCATTTCTGCGATATAGGGGTGGGGGGTGGGAGGTACAAACTACTGGGTGTAAGACAGGCGCAAGGATGTGTCATACAACACGGGCAATGTAGCCAACATTTTGTAATAACTGTAAATGGAGTGTAACCTTTAAACCTGTATAAAAAATAAAAATTTTAAAAAGAAAAAAGGACACTGGCAGATGGATTTCATCTCTCCCCAAGAACTCTCCGCAGGAAGCATAAATTCCCCTAATTAATCCCAGGCTTTCTAGCTTTGCCTTGTGATAGTGGGCGCTGGCCCGAATGGGAACCCTAGGCCTGCGTACGATGCCTGGGTGTGGCTCACAGGAGTTCACCGGGGTTCCTAGAGGCCTTCACGGGCACAGGGGCCCTAAAACAGACCCACCGCACTTCCCGTAAGGAAGCTGTGCAGGGGCTTGACCCCCAAAACGTGTACAACATGAGGTTTAAAGGGCAGGCTCTAAAATCAGACAGGCTTTAGTACGTACCCCAACTCCACCACTGGTTAGCTGTGTGACTCTGGGAATGTTATTTAACCTCTTTGGGCCTCAGTTTCCTCATTCATAAACCTCATGTTCTATGTGTATAGGTTAAATGAGATAATGTATATAAAATAATTAGCAAAGTGCCCAACACAAAGTAAACACTCAATATTTACTAGCAAATATATATGTATATATGTATGTGTGTATACATATTATATATTAGCCAAAAAAGTATACATATATAAAACAGCAATGACTTATAAGTCAGGTACTGGGTCATATGGTTATTAAGCGACAGAGCCATTTGCTACTTGGAACCTACATGGTCTGTCTCTGGCAGCTTAAACATTCTGCTACAAATAGCAAAAAAAGGAGAGGGGATGGCAGAGGAAAAAGAGAAGGGGAAGAATAAAAAGGAGGAGGAGGAAGAGAGGGAATAAAGGTAATACAAAATCTAGGGACCTCCCTGGCGGTCCAGTGGTTAAGACTCCGCGCTTCCACTGCAGGGGGCGTGGATTCAATCCCTGGTCAGGGAACTAAGATCCCGCAGGCCAAAAAAATCCGTGGCATGGCCAAAAAAATAAATAAATAAAATAAATCTAATGCAATAGTTTTTCAAAGTCAAAATTAATGCAAAACATCCATGATGAGCAAGATTTCAAACTGTTAAGTGAAGACATGATTAGTGTCATTGATTCTTCCTTTTGCCTAAGGCTCCAGTGTGGTTTGACACAACTCTGAGAGCCACACTCCTTCTCAGGAAAGTGTGCTGGTTTGCTTGTTCCTCCCGAGGTTTGAGAATCGTGGGGCCCCGAGTCAGTGAATGGAGCTGGCTTGCGGTGGCTAGTTCCTCCCTGCTGGAACTAGCCCGGAGTTTCCTGGCTCTCAGGCGGACGTTTGTCATCCCCTTTGGGACCTGAGCTCTGTGCAGCTCTTCCCAACTCCACGTTAAGGACACCACCTTGGTTGGTTGATATCAAATATGGTGAGAACATTTGCAGCAGGGAAACTGGCAAAGTTGATGGTGGTTTGCCAGCATCTACCTACTGGAAGGCTTGTCAACTCTCTGTTTGGGAACGAACATCACTGGGAAGGGTACAGTTTTAGAGCTGGCTGTGCTGCAGGGTACAACTGACATTTGGGACCAGATGACTCTTTGCCGTGGGGGGCGGCTGTCACGTGCATTGTGGGATGTTTAGCAGCATCGCTGACCTTAGATGCCACTAGCACCATCCCTCCCCTCAATGGTGACAACCCAAAGTGACCAAACATTGTCAAGTGTCCGGGGAGTAGGGGGGCAATTGCTTTTCCGAGAACCAACAGGGACCAAAGGGGACAGCCACAGGCTGAAGAAGCCCAGATACTGGGGAAGGGCTCCTTCCAGCCCTTTCCCAGCAGGAAGAGGCAGCAGTTAGAAACAGCCTACTAGCTGGGAGTTTCCTGGCTCTCGGGGGGGAGGTCTGTCATGCTCTTTGGGACCTGAGGCATGGCCTCCTCAGACAACAAACATCTGGTTAGTATGAGGGGTAATCCAAATTATGATTAGAAACAGATTACTTTTGTTTGGCCAAGAACAAAACCACACACACAAATCCCTAATCACTTTCCAGGAAGAGGCCTCTCTTCCACTGGGATTGGGGACAACAGCCTTTTCTTGAACTTTTAATCTTTTCACGTATTTCTAGATCCCTGTGCTTCTCCCTGAGGCATTAGCCTGGAGGCAGTTTCCAGCCAAACTCAGACTCCCTGAACACCCTCCACCGACACTGTGGCCAGTGTATGTCAGCAAAAGCTACCGGGGGACCCTGAAAGGTTCTAGTCACCAGGATTTGGAATAAAATATGAAGTGAAATCATCTTTGGTACAGAATTATAACTTTTTAAAAACGAATTTACCACCTTTTAAAAGGTTGGCCAGTGCTGCTTCTAGAAAACCCCCAATGGTGGGTGATGCTGCGGGAGGGCCTGGAGGTCCCTGGAGACCCCGGGGACCCTGGAATGGGAGGCCAAGGCAGCTGCCTCTGATGCTGTCCCTAAGACCCACAGCTGTCTTGCCCTTGACCTCTGGAAAGAGACCACATTCACCAAGTCTCCCTATCAGGAATTCACTGACCATCTTGTAAAGACCCTCACCAGAGCCTCTGTGCAAACTCCACAGAGTTTTATACAACAAAAATAAAGTAAATTAAGCCTGTTATTTTTGTGTGTTTTTTTTTAGCTGGCCACCAATTTTTACCCACTCCCTGCTATGAGTTTCTCTCTCCCTTTCTCTCTCCCTTTCTCCCTTTCTCTCTCTCTCTCTCTCTCTCACACACACACACACACACACACACACACACTCTCTCTCTCATCTCAGCAGCAGCTGTAGCCAGACAGTATCTTCATCCTGGATGCCTTCTTGGTTTCCAGTGCACAGCTGTTGAATTGGCCCTCACTCACCCTCTCCAGCTGTTGTTTGCAGAATGAGAAGCTGGACAACCGAGGGAGAAGAGGCGAAGCTATGCTATGTAAAGGAGGACGGGGTTAACCTACTCCTTTCTTGGAATCTCAGGGATCCAAGGACTGTGTTGCGGGGATCAGGTCCAGCCATTCAAGCCCCAGAAAACATCCGTCCACCTGTCTTCAACCATGCAGCCGGAAACCCAAGCCCTTCTTTAGGTGGCGGAGAAAGCTAAACAATGTGTCATTTCAACTATGACGCTGTGATGACAACTCCCAAATCTTCATCTTCAGCCCTGACTACATTCTTGAGCTCCAGATCTGAAGTTCCAGTGTCAGGTCCCAACGAACATCCTGCCAGCCCCTCAAATGCACTGTGATCTCCATGAAGATCCCCATTCCCAGCCTAGTGGACCCTCCTCCTGGGTTCCCCATCTCAGTGGCATCCTCTCCCCAACCCCCTGTCCCCAGTATGCCCAGGCTGGAAACCTCGGGTCACCTTCAAAGCCCTCTTCTTCTCCATTCCCACATCCCTTCTATCTCTCAGATCTGCGCCTTACATTCATTTCTACAGAAACGATTCTCTCTCACCTAAATCACTCCACTACTCTGGCCGCTGCTCACCCTGTCTCATTTCTGTCCTTAACTAGACACTGTTTTCTAAAAACAGCTCAAACTTTGTCCCCTGCTTATAAAACACCAACGGCTCTCCTTGACCTATGATGCTCCTGAACAAGGTTTTCAAGAATCTCCATGGTTTACCTACCACCCCACCTTTCTCATCTGTCCTTGGGTAATAGGGAAGAACATTTTGTATTCTATTACAAGTGAACCACTAAAGGGATGTTGCCTGTAAGCTTAAATTATACATAATGGCCCATCTCTGGGAGCCCTGCTTCCCAGGTAATGAGCACTAAGCTAAAATACCTTTGTTTAGCTCACAGGAAACATCCTGACCAGGCCCACCTGTGAATGACTGCAGGGAGGAAGAACTTAACACATCCCCTCCAGAGGCTGATGGGAACCAGGAAGGGTTTGACTTTACTCCCTCCCCTTTTAGTATAAAAGGAGCCTGAATTCTAACTCAGGCAAGATGGTTCTTTGGGGCATGAGTCCACCATCTTCTTGGTCTGCCGGCTTTCCGAATAAAGCCGTTATTCCTGGCCCCAACAACTCGTCTCTCAGTTACTGGCCTGTTGTGCAGCGAGCAGTATGAACTTAGACTCAGTAACGCTTGAATCCCTCCCAATCTTCCAGCCATTACAAACTCCTTGTCTCCCTAGAGCATGGCAAACACACCCACTGTTGCTTGTACTACTTCCCCAGCATGGAATCTCTTTCACCCCTTTCTCTGATGATTAACCTTGAGCCCCGGATCAAAGGTTGCCTTCTCACCTGGAAAACCTGTTTCCTCTTCATTTCCATGATTCTTTGAGATACAGATATAAACATACAGATTATTTTTTAAGAGTAGTTTATGTTTCATGTCATCTTATGCCTTAGCCAGTCCACCCCCCCATCATTCTATACATCAGAATACTGAAGCATAATATCCGCATTTACTAGTAAATTGCTCGGGGAATAGTGGTTGAATTAAAACCAGTTCCTAGAGAGAACAGGCCAACTCACCGGGGGAAACGAGGATAAGATTAGCTTCACAAGGCAACATGGAAGGGGGGGAAGTGTACTGAAAGCGTAATACCAGAGAAAAGGGTTGCAGGTGGGAGCCTTCGTCTACAGAAAGAACCCTGACCAAGCAATGTCCCAATGCCTGTGCTGTAACAAAGAACAAACTGAACATGGCCTTGGGGTTAAGAAGTAAGAAACCAACCCTGGCAGTGAGCTCACTGGGCCAAGCATACACCACTGAGCCTTCCCCCTGAGATGTCCTTAAATGTGGTAAATCTTCCCTTGGTGTGGATCGCACATGTAAACTGAGGTTCTTTTACTTGAAATATGTTTAAAGAAAAATCCTCAGGAGACTGTTGATGAGCGTAATTACAAGGAAATCACACATCTTAAGCCAAAAGTTTCTTCGAAAACTTAAAAAACATCAGCTCAATTGAAGTGACTAGAGAAGCTGAAATAATGGGGAAGACAACCAACTGTTATTTTTTAAACTCATATTCAAATCTTATTGTTGAGCACCTACCCTGTTCACGGAAGCCACTGGATCTAATCGTTACATGTCACACAAGGTAGGAGGAGTTATCTTCATTTTAGAAATGAGGTCACTGAGGTTCAGGAGAATGCATGTGAGTTTACTTATCTCTAAGCTAGCCGATAAGCCTCTGGAGGAGAGACCATGTAGAGTTGATCCGACAGTGTCTTCCACGGCGTCAAAGAACAGCATGCGCTCAGTAAATACTTGCTGAGCCTCAGAATTAAGATTTACCGCCCTTCTGAGGAAGACATGCCTTTGGGAATTTTAATACTCTCTGTAAACCAGAAATCATCTCCTCTCACCTCTGAACTGCCACGTGGAAGCCCCAGACACGCACCTCCCAGAAGCTTAACAGACGAGCGCCACAGCGGCCGCGCTCCGAACTGCACTCTGCCGCTGCCAGGCCACGCCTCCTACGGCGCTCCCAGCCAATGAGTGAGAGTGCTGTCCCGGGAGACCGGGTATTCCTCTGACCAATGATCTCCTCCATGGCCTGAACCTCACCCAGGCTGCAGGCACTGGAACGTATAGTATGGTTCTCCCCACCATCCTTACATCTCTTCTTCTCTCGAGGACCAGACTTGCATCACAGTCTGATGAGTCTCTAGGCTTCCTCCAGCTCCCTCCCCATTTTTTTCATTTTTTTTCATATGCCTTCCCCCTAATAAAACCTGGCACGTTTAATCCTGTCTTGATGTCTGCTTCTTGGAGGACTGGAGACTAATATACCCCAGTTTTTGCTTTAATAAATAACTGATAATCTTCATTCACTTCAGAATATTTAGTGAGCGCCTATTGTATGCCAGGAATACAGTGGTGAACAAGAACAGCATTACTCATGCCCTTAAGGAGCTGGTGGATGAATCAAGTAATTACAAAAATTAAGAGCACAGGGAACTATGATGAGATGTAACAGGGAGAACCTGACCTAATCTATGGGATTTAGAGAGAATCCCAAAGAAGAGTGATTTAAGATGAGACCTGAAGAATGAGGAAGAGTCGTCCAGGCAAAGTGTGGAGTATTTCAGGCTGCTGGAACAGAAGGTGCAAAGGCCCTGAGGTGGTAGGAAGCTCAACAAACCAAAGGACACAGAGGCAGGGAATGCAGAGCAATGAGACTGAAGAGGAACGCAGCACCCACCTCAGAAGGCCCTGTGGGACATCTTGGGAATTTGGGAAGATTATTTATCTTTCTAGAGTGAAAATTCTTTGAAAGCAAGTACCCTGCAGTGGCCCTCTTTGTCAGGTCTAGTATAACGCCCGGCACAAAGTCATTGTTCACTAAATATTTATTGAATCAAAGTACTAGATATCAATGAGGAAATAATTCAACGTTTGCATTATTATCCCTAACATCAAGGATGCAGCAAGTCAGCCAAAAGCGTCAACCAGGAGAAGCTTCTGTGCCCCATAAGCTGATGAGACGGATGATAACAATGAGGAAGGTCATTATCAGGCATTGGTCTAATCCTTGGAGACGGTTAGAGAGACACCAAAGCAGCAGGCACTAGAGTGGCTAGAAGTGTGCCCTGGATCAGGCTGCCCGGTTCAAATACTGGTGCTACCACCTACCTGGGTGGCCTTGAGCAAGCTTCCTAATGTCAACACATTTCAGTGTCCTCAGGGTTAGGCAGAGCTGATCATACTACTCCATTGGAGTGCTGGTGGTGGGACAGTGAGAAATCACTATGTGAAGCCCCTAGAAGGCTGCCTGGGGCGTAGCATGTGTTCAATAAATGATACCAATTTTCAGTACTCAAACATGGTTCTCTCTGACGAGGTAAGAAAACATTAGCAAGGAGATCTCCCAAACCAGGGTGAGTTGTCGTAAACTGTCAGTCATCAGAACTGCGTGGGATCACTTCTGACGCAAGAGGCCAGCTTTGGTGACCAGCTGGGTGGGCTGAAGACCCTGTGGCGTGGCCAAGGGACAGGCCCAGACATGCATTTTACTCAAACTTTGAATCCCACGCTAGTATTTAAATCTGGATCTGAACATCAGACCAGATAGCACACCACTAATGCGTAGGTATATGCAATACACTCACAGGGCAGGCAGCACTGGAGAAAGGACACACAGCTTCCAGCCTTCCTGTTCTGGAGGGCAGAGGCTGTGCCTTTTGGCTTCATTTCAGAACAGCAAAAGGCAGCACTACGAGCAGATGCAGCTCAGTTCCTGCCTTTCGGGTTTGTTTTCCCACATTGGACATTACAATTAGAGCCCAAGCTTAAAAGAAAATACTTTGGGAATCAACAGACGAAAGGAGGAAAAATACCTGGCTGCCACCCCAAGCACGGTGTCCCAGCTGGCTCCGGCTGTGTTGGAATATGGGGCAGGGTGGTTGGGATGTAATTGCCTGGGCAGAGATATGAGGTATGCTGGCCTACGTGCGCTGCGGCACACACCAGCGGGCCGGGAGGGACTCTGTTTAGTGAGTGTCCATCTGATAACAACCTGGATCCTTAAGATGCCAGCTGCCTGCCAACTGGACATGTCTGTACAGTGGCACCCAGAGGTCCAGGACACAGAACAAAGGACCTGTTATTGACTAGTCCTGTGTAAGCATGTCATCCGCACCAAAGCAAGTCTTGAACCAGGCTGGCAGAGAGGCTGTATCCAGGCACCCCAGAGTCTAGAACAGAGTCACATTCTAAAACGGCTCTCTGATGGCCGTTTCAATGTCAGTGGTTGAACCTGGGCCGTCTAATTAGGATTTGGCACTTGGGCTTATAACGTCCTGAGAGTACTCTTTTCTGTGCCGCCCATTGTCACCAGGCCCTGGGATTGCTGGCTCTCTGTGTACGCTCTTCTTTAGGGCACAGCATCCCTCAAGGTCTGAAACCTTCCCCCTCCCCATTTCACTAGGACATAATATTAATTATGGCCAACACATACTTACTGCTTACACTGGCCACTTACTGCTTTACATATATTTTACTCATCGCAGCAACCCTATGAGATATGTACAATTATTTCCCCATTTAACCGATGAGTAAACTAAGGCACAGGGTGGTTAAATAATTTGCCCAAAGTCACACAGTTAGAAAAATGGCAGAGCAGGGAAGCAAGTCCAGGTAGTTTGGATGCAGAGTCCCTGCTCCTATCCATTATGCTATATATTCTCCCTCTCCATGACCAATTTCTTACCGATAAAAAAAATTTTTTAAGACATCCTATTCCAAGGCCTGTTTTTCCAGAACGAACTGTGCTCCAGTGCAGAGCTAGGATTTTATAACTTCCTATTTTGTGTATAGTAAAATTGGGAAGTGCTGACAAATTAGGAGAGGCTAGGAAGGGAAGCTGAACTGCTCAAGAACTTGATAGCAGCATTAATACTAAGAACTCTAGCGTTTTAGCCAAGTGAGTACTTGGGGAAAGTGTCTCTCTTGGTACAAGCTATGTCTTGGAGTGTCTGGTTTAAGAGAGATGTAACTTAGCCCAGTCAGGGAAACTGGGTGTATAGTTAGGAAAAGCAGCTACTGACTCATGGTGTGTTTATAGTACTGCTTCCCCACAGGGAGAAATGGCAGCCTTGCAAATCCTAGTTCTGCGTCCAAATTGGTGAGCCATTCCCAGGTATTAATCCCAGAAGGAACTCCTTGCAGCCATGAAAACGAAGGAAGGGATCAAACACTGTGAGCATTTACTCAGTGCTCCCAGAAAGCCTAGGACGTGGTTGTTATTTTCCCCATCTTGTAGATGAGGATACCGGGGCCCAGAGATCTTATATACTTGTCCAAGACAAGTCCTGGTAAATCCGGGACTCAAACCTTACCTGATTCCAAAGGAGGGAAGGACTCAGTGCCAGTCCAAGCCTCATTTTTCCAGGAGCCTTCCCTGACTCCTCAGACCCACATCAGTCCCTCTTTCTGAAATACCTGTATTACCTATGATCTTTGCCATGATCTAGTGCTGTTTCATACTGGGCCAGTTTTGTTAGCCAACCAAGTTACAAGTTTGGGGTGGGTGGGCAGTGGGCAGTGACTACGGGTTGAATTTTACTTCAGGCTGTTTCTGGGTATTTCAGGGCAGGAAAACCGGGAGAGGTAAAGACCTAGAACCACAGCCGGGTCTCCTGGGTCAGGGGAGTCAGTTACTTCATTCCCAGAAGCTACCATGTGGCTTATGAGTTTCTGAAGCATAAGCTGGGAAAGGCATTCATGTTACTCCTGCCCTCCTTTGTCAGTCTCTTTAAAACTCCTTGCATCTGGGTCCAGACTTTGCAAAGCATCCCCCAAAGCAGGCAACTGTGACTACATTGGCATTAACTTGGGTTTGGCCCCAGAGGAAAGGTAACTGCGTTTTTGATCCTGCCTCTGCTTTGTTATAGCCCACCAGGCTGCAGGCCACACCTCCTGGTGTGGCTCCGACCTACAGGAGACCCCGGGTCTAACTACAGCCCTTCCTGAACCTCCAGTCCGTCAGACGAGAAATAATGCCACGTGGCAGCCACACTCAGGCACGCATGCGCCGTCACCCGGTCAAAGCCAAGATATATTTCAGGAGAATTTGTAAGGCCGAAAGCACCCTCTAATTTAACAAAAAAGCAAGAGGGCTGGGTATTCCTTTCTTTCCCACAGCCAAGACACAAAAGCTCTTCTCATATGAAAGAGGCTGAACCCACCCAACCTGATTCTCTCCTCTCAGTCAAGTACTTCAATGTCAACAATGGCAACTAGGGCATACTGAGTCACCTCAGAAAGGCAATGAGAGGAAGGTGTCATCCTGCCCTGCCACCTCTCGGGAATATGGGACAGCAAGGGGGCTGTCAGCTGACTGCTTCAAAGGCAAGCAGGGCCGAAGGCTCTTCCATGTCCCCTGGGAACCGGAATATCACCTCACACCACGATCTACTACAAAAATAGAGCTGGGATAGCAGAGACAGCTCTAAAATGCGGTGGCAAAGACTTCAGTTATAGGTCCTTCCCAATGCCTCTCAGCTACTTGATCTCCCTATTTTTTCTTTTTTTTTTTTTTTTTGCGGTACACGTGCCTCTCACCGCTGTGGCCTCTCCCGCTGCGGAGCACAGGCTCCGGACGCGCAGGCCCAGCGGCCATGGCTCACGGGCCCAGCCACTCCGCGGCATGTGGGATCTTCCCGGACCGGGGCACGAACCCGTGTCCCCTGCATCGGCAGGCGGACTCTCAACCACTGTGCCACCAGGGAAGCCCTTGATCTCCCTATTTTAAGATAGATAATGAGTCCGTCTTATGTTCAGCCCTTCTCTATGCTTCCTAGAGGGACAGTTCCTCCAGTCAATGACTCTGTAGGAATATGCAGTGTATTCTCACGTATTACAGGGCAATGATTGCCAGCCTCTCCCCTCTCCCTCCTAGGTTATATGAGCATCTTTTGTGTAGGTGATTGTCTTCAGTGGGACTCACAACTCCAGCTTCATTCCAGCTGTGGTTCCCCTCAAATCCTTATTTGTCAGCTCCTCCACCACCTGCTCCTAAGGTCCACTGTGAAGGACATTTGCCGACGTCAGGAGTTGTGTGTGATAAACACAAGTTTCTCCTGCCATTCCCAGCCTCTCCTCTAAGTGCAGTCCCCTCCGATTTTGTCTCTACTCTGGTTACTCTTGCTGTGTCGCTTCCCTAGGGATGTGTGCATTCTTGGGTCAAAAAAGGAAAAGGAACTAGAGGCAAAGGGGAGGCCCCTTGCCCTCCCCCTTCCTGGCTCTGTCCCCATCTCTCAACAGGTCACCCGCCATCTCTGTGGGAAGGAAGGTGCCCAGAAATGCCCTTCAGAGGCTGTGAAAAATAGCTCAGCGCCTTTCAAACGATCTGTGATAAAGGGCTACTTTATTATTTTTCTTTATAATTTCTAATCCATTATGAACCAAACCATTTGTAAAATAAAAATGAATTACTAAAAAAGAATCTTAAGTAAAAGGAATATAAAATACAAGCCTAACTTTTCTTGTTATTAGATTCAGGAGTCCTAACACAATTGTAGCATTTTGCTATAAAAGTTTCTAAACCATTGCTCTCAATTTCTTACCTGATTCCTAGGCTAGCAGAGGTTGGAGTAGCCCTGCTCTAATGGCCTTTGCTATTTACCTAACCACTTAGAGCATGGAGCCCTTGTAAGATGGGAGAACAGGCAACATCTCAGCAGGTCCCACATCTGTATATTCCAGGGACTCATTCCTGATTCTTCCTTAGGTTTTAGAGGTGTTTTTTTTTAAACATCGTTATTGGAGTATAATTGCTTTACAATGTTGTGTTAGTTTCTGCTGTATAACAAAAGGAATCAGCTATAAGTATACATATATCCACATAACCCCTCCCTCTTGAGTCTCCCTCCCACCCTCCCTATCCCACCCCTCTAGGTGGACACAAGGCACCGAGCTGATCTCCCTGTGCTCTGCAGCTGCTTCCCACTTCCTATATTTCAAAATAGCTACCTATTTTACATTTGGTAGTGTATATACAACAATGCTACTCTCTCACTTCGTCATTAGAATAATGCTGACTTCCGGAGAAGGGGATTTGTCTGCGCTTCGTACAGCGGATCTAGAGCTACGCAACTCTAAAGCTCCTTGGAGAACAATGGAAGAAACGTCTGAGAGAGGATTGGGCAAACACTGGCAGGTCACTGTCTCAGCCTTTCCTGTGTGGAAGCAATGGGTGTTTTGAAAAGCATCCTGAAAACATGTCAAAGGTCTAAGAATTGTGATCACTGGGGCTGGTGAGTCATGGCACAGCCTGGCAGTAATGCAAATGCCAGCTCCACTATGGGTGGCTGTCTATTCAAAAACCTGCCACTGGAACCATGAGGGGGTCATGCCCTAAATGGCTAAGGACAGGAAAAGAGGGCGAGCTTGTCCACAGTACTCGAGAGCATCTGGCAATTAACTGAGAGGGAATGGTGGCCCAGTTAAAATACTTTCTTTGCTTCCAGAAGAAGCAAAGAAAGCTCAGGATCTACCATACCAAAGGACTGGGTGCACTGCAGACACAAGATTGGGTGTGATCATCCTTTAGTAGGAGAAGCTGGAAAGTGAGGTAGGACAGGGAGCCTGGGGGATAGGACGCCATTTCCTAGAAACAATTTCAAAAGCAGCTTTATTGGTATATAATTGGCATCCAATACACTTCACATACTTACAGTGCACAATTTGACAAGCTTTTTTTAAAAAATATTTATGTGTTTGTTTGTTTATGGCTGTGTTGGGTCTTCTTTTCTGTGTAAGGGCTTTCTCTAGTTGCGGCAAGCGGGGGCCACTCTTAATCACAGTGCTCGGGCCTCTCACTATCGCGGCCTCTCTTATTGGGAGCACAGGCTCCAGACACGCAGGCTCAGTAGTTGTGGCTCACGGGCCTAGTTGCTCCACGGCATGTGGGATCTTCCTAGACCAGGGCTCGAACCCGTGTCCCCTGCATTGGCAGGCAGATTCTCAACCACTGCGCCACCAGGGAAGCCCCACAATTTGACAAGCTTTGACACACATATAAAGCTGTGCAACTACCACAACTTCACAATAAGGAACGTATCCATCATGACCCAAAGTTTCCTGGGGCCTTTTGTAATGCCTGCTTCTCACTGCTTCCCACCCCACCTACCAGGCAACAACTGTCACTACAGATTAGTTTGCATTTTCTAGAATTTTATGTAAATGAAAGCATACAGGATATACTCATGCTTGGTCTGACTTCTTTCATGCAGCAAAACTATTTTGAAAAAACAATTATTTTGAGATTTGTTAATGTTCTATCTATCATTGTTGTTAATTATTTTTACAGTTGAGTAATCCTCCACTTAGAAGCAATTTTATATCTCAAGCAAGATTATCTTGGGACTAAGATTCTGAGGTGTTAAGGGAAGTTTATGATGATTTGGGCTTTCCTTAGAGTAGAGATTGCGACTACTATCTTGGAAAGTAAACCTTTTTTGCCTCAAAATTAAGGAGAGAACAAAAACATCAGCCACTTAAGATTCTTAAATGACAAAAAGGATCGCGCACTATCCACGGTCAGGGGGCTGTGAGGAGAAAGGGACCTGAGAGAGCAGGGACATTACTCAAGACAATGCTCAGACCACCCTGACTCTCCATTTCCTATTTGGTTTGTTTCTTCCCTTGCGGTGGGAAATGCTCTGAAGAGAATGTTCCCACCACAGTTATGATTTTGCATTTGGAACTGCTACAAAGGAAGACTATTCGTAAAGCAACTATACTCCAATAAAAATTTGAAAAAAGAAAAAAAAGGAAGACTACTCTGGCAACCACAAATGCATCCACCATTAGAGTTATTCGCATTTGTTCATTCATTCACTTGCTTACCATAACATGTACAAGGTGTCATCTGTAGGCTGGGCATCATGCTGGGGCTATAGAGAAACACCAAAGACATATAGAAAGACTTGGTTTCTGCTTTCACAGAGTTATAGGGTGTGCAGGCTTCATGCCTAGCTAGTTTTACAACAGACTCCTTCACAATAAATGAGAGATCAGAGATGGCACACAGGTCAACACGGTGGTTGGGGCCAAGCTGATACGATCGTGGAGACTAGAATACAGGACTGAATGTGGATGTGATGGTAGAAGCAGGGTTCTGGTTCACAGACTATCAGGAAGCACAGTGCCCCGCTGACAGGGACAGGGAAGGCAAACCCAACTCCCCCATATGGGGCAGCGGCGGAAGACGTGGCGTGTCTCCCGTCTCCAAAAACCAGCTCTGGATGTGCACACTGTTGTTTGCCCCACCAAAAAGTAGAGCGATCTATTTTTCTAACTAGGTGACGTGGTGTGCTAACAGATTTCTTTAAAAAGCAGACCAGTATTTGTTCCCAATCCTTCTGTCATAAAGTTACATTAAAGGAGCACAAGTGGAAAACAGCAGGATACAAAACTGAATGAGTAAGATTATGACTGTAGTAAATCAAATAAGCAACCTGGTCCTTGGAAAGGAAGTATAGTAGGGAAATGTCCAAAGACAACACCCAAAATGTGAAAAAGCCACTTGTTTGTGTCTTCATCAAATTTCCTTTAGTGAGCATTTTGCTATTCAAGTTTTGAAGAATTGCTCTGAAACACGGTCTTTGGGGGAAGTCATGGATTCTCAGCCAAAGGAAACCAAAGTCAATGGTCTGCATTTGCCTGAAGTCTGGAGAGGAGCCTGGAACCAGGGAGGGACTCTGGGGAAACCAGTGACAGAGGAAGGGTGAGACCTTGCAAAGGGGCTTAGCCAGCTTGAGGGTTCCACCCTGAGGTGCAGAGAGTGATGAAGGGATTCAGATGGAAGTGGGGACTGGAGCCCAGCTGGAGAGCAGTGCAGAGCCAGGCATACACAGCCTTCAGAGGACCAGGACCTGGCTGGGTGACCATGAGAAAGTATTTTCTTTGGGCCTCAGGATCCTTGTCTGTAAATGGAAAAGCAAGACTGGATAAGCTTTAAGGTCCCTTCTAACTCTAAACGTGTAGGAATCTGAATTGTCTGATTCATTTCAACGTCTATCCACGGAAGACCTTCTATGTCTGAAGCACTGTGTGTGGACAACCACAAACATCTCTTCAATTTAGCTCACATCAATCAGAAACAACTGAACACCTATTAATAAATGTACAGTGATGTATTTTTCTAGAAAAAGAGTTGTGCAAAGTGGTCTCTGATTAGAGCAAAGGTTAAGAGAGCAAATCTACCTCTTGTATAACGTGATAATTCATTCTGGTTAGGGACATGGGAAAAAGGATTCTGTAGGAGTCATGGAACAGAAATTGACACACATCTCAGAGGGGAGACGCCAAGGTATTGAGTAAAGGCCTGCTGCCCTCATAGGCATCGCTCTAGGAAGAGGTGTCCCATTGTCACTCCCAGAACCATCTCCAGTTCTCACTGTTGACTAAAGTCAGAGGTAAGCTGCTGTCTGTTGGTGAGGAATGTGAGAACTCACGCACAGATGGGTGAGGCAGGAAGCTGAGGGAAGGTCAGAGAGAAAACAAACAGGGTTTCCTGTGATGAATCACTGCCTTCTTAGAAACAACTTCAGAGGCCACCACAAAGTCCCCAGCATGTGCCTGTCCAAGGCTTGCACTTTGTACAGAAGAAAATGTAGCAAACAAAGTACTGAGCCACATCTGAGAGCCCACAGGCCACGCGCAGGGCAGAGGCCTGAGAAGGAGCCAGGCTGAGCCAGGGACATGTGACAATTTGCACATCGCCTGCCTGTGTCTCCAGGGCACACCTGTGGGTGGGCTGAAGATTCTGCGTTCAAGTTCTCCTCTTCTTTAAAAGGAGCAAACTTTGGGCTGTTGTTTTCTTCAATAGTCATAGCTTGAATTTTCAGATAAAGTTTTTTTTCTTCTTCTCTTTTCTATCATCCTGTGATTAAGGTCAGTGTAAATCAGATAAAGTTTTTAAGTGTAAAAAGCTTACCAAATTTAGAAAAAAAAATTTGACCATCATTCTGGGTCTATTAAGCAAAATGAGACTCGTTGGACCCCACATGGGATGAATTCTTTTTCTTGGTTTATATTGATCTGAAAACAAAACCAACATTTATTTCATCCCCCATTAAAAGGGTGTGGTTTATACACAGTGGAGTAAAAAGCCCATAGGTGGTCTCAGGCCACTACTAGATGATACGTACAACAAAACTAGGAGAGTGAACCAAGATATAAGAAAACGTAAGAGCCAGAATTCGGGGGATCCAACTCAGGAGAGAGGTGGAAGGAAATTCCAGGATGATGAGGAAGAAAACATGCAGCAGCCCTGGAGAAACACCAGTCCTGATAGGGGAAGGGGGACAAGAGCTTCTATGAGGCTCTCTCTCAGGAAAAAAACCAACCATATTGTTTGTGTATAGATCAAGATGTGATTTACAGATCTGTAAGAGAGCTCTGTATAGAAAACTAAGCAACGAAGCCAATTAAAACAAAAATAAATCAAATAACTCCAGGAGTAAAGAGTTAAACAAGAAAGGAAGAACAATCCTGGCACTCTGCTTTAATGATATTTACATGCTTGTAGAAATGTGATCACTAAATATTGATTTAATCCACATCACGAACAGTGTTATAACCATATTTAGAGAAAGGAAGGGAATGAGAGACATGGGGAATATAAACGTGAGAAACTAAACCCTCATCTTACACAGCAGAAAGTCAATGCATAATATCTAAACCTGAAAAATCAATGAATAGCAGTATAAGCATGTAATTTAGAAAATTTTAATATTTAGAAGTGGTTGCCTCTTTGGGGTGAAAGCAAGTGTGGGGTACACTGAGCATGGCAAGTATTTCTTGATGTAAGACTTATAGTATACTATCAATACTCCGACTTTTTCAACTATGTACATGTATTACTTTGGTTTAAAAAAAAGTTGAAAGAATGTAGTCTAAAGGGTCCTTCTTTTTTCCCTCTTTGGATCAGAGGAAAAAAAGAAAGAAAAAGAAAAACGTGTTCTAAAAGTTGAGTAGTACCATTGACAGAGGAATGAATAAAAATGATGTGGTACATATATACAATGGAATATCACTCAGCCATTAAAAGAATGAAATAATGCCATTTGCAGCAACATTGACAGACCTGGAGATTATCATACTAAATGAAGTAAGTCAGACAGAGAAAGACAAATATCATATGATATCACTTATATGCGGAATCTTAAAAAAATGACACAAATCAACTTATTTGCAAAACAGAAACAGACTCACAGACTAAGAGAATGAATGTATGGTTACCGGGGGAAGGGTTGGGGGGAGGGATAGATTGGGAGTTTGGGATTGACATGTACACACTGCTATATTTAAAATAGATAACCAACAAAGACCTACTGTAAAAAAAAAAAGAAAGAAAGAAAGAAAGAAAAAAATAAGACATATACTAAAAACACACAAAAAAGAAAATAGAAAAAAAGACCATATTTATAATTATTTCTATTGTATGCATAGAAAAGAATCTAAGATGACATACATCAAGGTGTTAACTGTAATAATCTAAGTAGTTGAATTATAAGCTTTTTCTTATTTTTAAATTTTATTTTATTTATCTGTATTTTATTCTATCTTAATATATTTAATAACATTTAACAGGGATCATATATTGCCTCCATAAAAAATTTTTTAAAAATAAAGGCTTTAAAGTAAAAAGAGAAGGAAAAGAGAAAGAACACAAGAAGGGGGGAAAAGTGGATCCTAGTTCAGAAATCAGGCCCTGCCACTTCCTAGGTTTTTTATATTAGGTATGTTTTCATCCTTTGGGGCTTTAGATTCCTCAGTCATAAGATGGGGATACTGCTACCAGTTCTGTCTCCCTAGAGGAGTTAGTGTGAGAGGTTATTGCAATAGTTGCACAAACCTGCCCAGATGTACAGCCTGCTATTACACACACAAGGTGTGGTCAGGGCCATGGGAAGAACGTGCAAAATGAGGGAGTCCTTGTACTTTACCCGATCCCTGATGGCATCACTGCCCTTCTTCCCTAGAGATGTCCACTAACTCAGAGCTCCTTCAGCCCACCTCAGGACAATCTCTCTAAAGCTCCTTACCGTGAGAGCTGGCTGGAGCTTGAAATTCAAGAACACCTCCATTGTGCCTCTCCTCGTTTCTTTAGGGGCAGCCTTGCTAAATCAGATCTTTATATTCCCCTTATTCAGGGAATTTCCATTTTCCAGGACGCACTGACTCATCCCTCTCACTAGGCCCACTCCCCCAGCTGCAATTGCCCCCCGACCACGCTTCCTTCTACTCCCATCCTGACCTATGCCAGCTGAATGCTGCCATGTTGGGATTTTGCCTCAAAGGTGTGTTCCTCCTAAGACTTCCACCAGAATAAGAGACTTAGTCCTGACGACATTCCCCTTAGAAGAAGGTTGCTCTGAAAGGCCCAGGATTGAAGCCCAGCATCCAGGAGAGATGTAAAAGTCTGCAGCAAGGAGGTGGGTAGTATTTAAAAGTTAATCAACTTCCATCCGAAGCTTTGGAAGTCAGGCAGTGCCCCACCAGCCAAATCATAAAACCTGAACCACCAAGCCATGCTCTGCCTTCATCCTCACCATCAAAGCCATTTGCCCTGCATTTGATACAAAGAAATGCTCTAAAAAGAATCCTGAACCAGGAGTTGTTAGATCCAATCCCCAGTCACATCCCCACCCCTGACTAGCCATGAGATCTTGGCAAGGCATGTAAGCTCTTTGCATCTCAGTTTCCTCACCTGTACAATGAGACAATAACCACACTGGTTTCACGCTAAAGTAGCAATCCTCTCCTGAAGGCGTGCTCACAGCTTCCACCATCTTTGGTTCCTCTGTTGGTTTCCAGAGTTTTCTCTTACTCTATTCTTGCATTTTGCTTCCTCCCAGTTCTTTACCCTATCTCCTGGCACACGATCAACTTGCCTTTGAGCAAAGAGAGAGTCCAGCTGCCTCTGCCTCCTTAGCTCCCAGACATCGAGGATCTCCTCTTCCCCCATGGGGGCCTCCAAGAGCTGTCCTCCAAGAGGATAAGGTCCTCCAAGCCACCTGGAAGTAGGAGCCACTGAACACACAGAGGGACAAGACGCCTAGGAGCTGCCACAGCCCTTGATAGAGTATCAGGGCTTTCTGGCCATATCAAGGACATAGCTGCACAAAAATGATTATGTAGAAAGCTACTTTGAGTTGTAAAACTTAATCCTCAATCTGTTAAAGTTACAAACATAAAAATCTAGGTCTTCCTTAAACTTTTAAGTTCAATGTAGAGAGATCATTCCTCTTTATTTAGCAAATGTTAATCACCTTTAAGGGAGCTTTTAATCAATGTTTGAGTCCATTCACAAATTTAGTTTATGAAACTCAAACATTTAAAATCATGTTTATATATTTAATATATTTAATCACTCAAAAGTATGTCAACTGACTAAAAAACGCCTCTTATAGATCCAATAAATTAAACTTTAAAATGTGACAAATCTTACATTCTCTCAAGTATTCCAATTTTTAAAAAAATAATTATTTATTTTTGGCTGTGTTGGGTCTTTGTTGCTGCACGCGGGCTTTCGCTAGTTGTGGCAAGCGGGGGCTACTCTTCATTGTGGTGCGCTGGCTTCTCATTGCGGTGGCTTCTCTTGTTGCGGAGCACGGGCTCTAAGATGCACGGGCTCAGTAGTTGTGGCATGTGGGCTCAGTAGTTATGGCACGCAGGCTCAGTAGTTGCAGCGCACGGGCTTAGTTGCTCCGTGGCACGTGGGATCTTCCCGGACCAGGGATCAAAACCATGTCCCCTGCATTGGCAGGCAGATTCTTAACCACTGAGCCACCAGAGAAGTCCCGTATTCCAATATTGATTGGTTGTAATTCTTGAATGTCTTCTAATTTAAAATCACAATACTAAATCCTTTTTTTTTTTTTTGGCCACATCGCACAGCATGCGGGATCATACTTCCCCGACCAGGGATTGAACTGGTGTCGCCTGCAGTGGAAGCATGGAATCTTCCACTGTACCGCCAGGGAAGTCCCTAAATCAATTTCTTGATTGGTATTTTAAACTGGTATCAAAAGGGTGATCATTACACTAATAGGTCAATTTCCCTTAACTATTGCAAAGACTTAAAATACCAAATGTGTACAAATTAACACAAATATTATGAGTCTGGTGATTCTCTTAAACATTTCTACATGTATTTATAAATCCTTACAGGATTAAAAATACTTACCCAATTCCACAGTTTACATTACAATTCACTCTTGATGTTGTACATTCTATGGGTTTGGACAAATGTATAATGACATTGTAATGTAAACTATGAACTTTGGGTGATTATGATGTGTCCATGCAGGTTCATCAATTGTAACAAACGTACCACTCTGATGGGGGATGTTGATAATGGCAGAGGCTATGTATGTGTTGGGACGGGGGTATATGGGAACTCTCTGTACCTACCTCTTTAGTTTTGCTGCCTAAAACTAAACCTAATACTGCTCTAAAAATATAAAGTCATAATCTTTTAAAAAATGTTTACTGTCTATGGAAACAACACCATCTTAAATAGTCTTGTATTCCCCTCTCAGGCCATTTCAAGGGTACCATCTCAGCTGGACTGGGTTTGTTAATAACCAGAGAGGCCCCTGGTGGAAACACCACAGATTCCTGCCTCAATTTGACTGTTGTGTTGAGGACTATTTCTGTGTTGCCCTGTCTCACAGCCTGCCTCCCATAGATTCTGGACACTCCTTACCTGATTCTTTTCTCTCCCAGTTCACCACTTGGTTAGTTTCAACCAATCTATCTTCTGCTCCATTCCAGTCTGAAGTTTTTCTTGGTCATCCTTTGAGCACCACAGCTCTTAGATATTTCAGTGCCATGCCATGGACTTTCTCACAGTCTCGTCCAACTCTGTTTCACGGCTCCAAGTTCATGCCATTGATGGGTAGAGGAAGGTGAGGTGAGAAGATGGAGCAGGCAAAGCATATTTAGACTTCTGAATGTCTTCTCCCATGGCACCCTCCTCTCTATGAGGATCAGGGAACAAGCAGGGATGTACCATTGCCCTTGCACTCTTTTTCCCTAGTGGGGTCATCTCATTCACCGCTCATCTGCCTGACCTCAGAATTCTCCCCGCAGAGTCCTGAAGGTGTACCAGGGTCTAGGCATCCCAAGGTCAGTTCACAGAGCCAAAGGGCTAATCAGATCGGCAAGTAATTTTGCTCATATCTCTCTCTGTCTCTGTCTCTCTCTGTCTGTCTCTCACACGCGCGCACACACACACACACACACACACACACACACCCTTCTCTACAACTGATCCTCTGTTGCTTGGAACTCAGGCTCAAAATCATTCCCCTATCAACTATCATGAGGCCAGGCACTTACAAACTGAACCCCTAAGCAGGTTACATTAATTCTATCATCTCCTTCAGCTATTGACAAAGGAGCTGCCTAACCTATTTCCTTTTTGGTCTTCTTTTACAGCACTCTCACCTGAATATCAAATAGGTTTTTGCACTGAGGCAGACAAGTTGAATGACTAGTTGAAAACAGGTCATTTTGGTGGGAGGGGAATAACTGAACAAAATAGACATGGCAGGTCTCCCTCTTCCCACCAAGTCAGTGAAAGAACACTGGGCACAGAGTTGGAGGGCTTAGTCGCCATTCTGATTTCTCCTACAAACTGCATCTCGGGACCAACTTCTGTGAGTGTTAGTTCCTTCACCTGTGGCATCGCTGACATGGACATAGGAGCAAGTGATAAGGGTGTTTCCAAGATTAAATGTAAGAGCACGGAAAACACCTGAAGTCTTCTCTTTAGTTGGGTACCAGGATCTGACACGCTCCTGGTTTTCCTCCAGCCTCACTGACCGGCCTTAGTGTCTTTACTGGTTCCCCTTCATCTCCCCAGCCTCTATTGATTGGGTTCAATACTTGGACTTCTGCTTTCCATCTCTACTTATTTACTTGATGATATTATCCAGTCACATGGCCTTTAATATCATCTGTAGGCTGATGACTCCCACACTCCAACCTGCAGCCTAGAACTCTCCTTTGATGTGCAGACTTGTATTTCCACCTGCCTTCTTATCATCTCAGCTTGGGTGACAAATAGGCATCTCAAATAATCCATTCCAACCCTACTTTCCTGCTGTCTTTCCTCGTTCAGTAGATGGCAATTCCATCCTTCCAGTTGATTGGATCCAAAACTGTTCAGTCATCCATTACGCGCCTCTTTCATGCCTCCTGTCTATTTCATCAGCAAATCCTTTGAGTCCTATCTTCAAAAGCTGTCCTGAATCAGATGGTTTTTTACCACCCCCATTGCCACCACCCTGATGCAAGTCAACATTACATCTCACTTGGATTCTTGTTCTAGTTTCCTAAGTGGTCTTCCTGGTTCTGACCTTGCCCTCTTCTGCCCTCCTCGGTCTGTATTGAACACAGTTGACATCTTGATCTTGTTAAAATATAAATTAGATCATGTCATTCCTCTCCACAAAACTTTCCAATTTCTCCCCATCACATTCAGAAAAATTACTACTACACATCACTTACCATAAAGTGGGAATCATAACAGTGCCTACTTCATAGGGTTGCTGTGAGGATTAAAAGTCAATACACGTAAAGCACTTAAACTAATATTGAGTGTTTACTGTGTATCAAGCACTGCCCTACATACTTTATATATATTAACTCATTATGTATTGACTCATTAATTCTCATAAGCATTCTGAGGTATATACTGTTACTATACCCATTTTACAGTTGAGGAAACTGCATTACAGAGAGGTTAAATAACCCTCCCAAGGACACACAGCTAGTGAGTAGCAGTTGGCCTTCAAAGCCTGTGCTTTCACTACCCTCACTAGTCAGTAAGGCTTCTTCTGTGACATACTCTGTAGATGCTGAATAATATCCCATCACATAGAGGGACTATTCCTTTACTTACCCAGTTCCTCACTAAGTCATCTGATCATTCCAGAGGTTCTCACTAAAGCCAATAAATCCATTTATTCAGTAAATATTGAGTGATAATATTCTAGGCACTGGGGACACAGCAGTGAACAACCAAAAAATGGGCATGAAACTCTGTCCTCATGGAGCTTACATTCTTTTAGAAGTCCTTTTTTCTAATGGAAGTGTCACTAGAGGCCTGACTTGTGTGCGTGTTGACTAATGGTTCTTCTCTCCTTAGGCGATCAGGCTCAGCTTTATTCATTTGGCTTTATTCATTTATTCTCTTGGGCAAGGCATTTGGCTAACTTCTGTGGGAGGAACATGAATGACTCAAATGCGGACCTTGCTCTTGAGAAGGTTGTACATTAACGTGGGCCTGGGTATCTCTAGGAAGCAGTTCTTGTTGAACTTGTTTCTGGGTCGGCCCCATGCCTTTTTCATTTGCATACCCCTCATTAAACATCGAAGGTGCCTAAAGGGGAAGAACATTCATGTTGTTTCCTTTTTCTCCTCCTACAGAGCCTAGAAGAGTGCTTCGACTACAGTGGCTTTTCAGTTTTATATTCTTTCTTGAGTACCAATTCTAGAAGGAGTCCTCAGAAAACTATTTGGCCACAGTTGTGTTCCCCATTTTTCTGCCCTTATTAAGGCCCCAGGAGTTTAGTTCATCTGCAGAGAGAAGAAGGAAAGCACTAAGGCTATGAGCTACCTTTTATAATTATGAATATTTTAATAGTCCTCTCCCTTACTATTTTTAACCATTTGGTCACTAGGATGGAGGAACCTTGATAATCTACCAAATCCTCACTTAAAAATACAAAAGACTAATTGTCTCTCTCTCTCTCTCTCTCTCTCTCTCACGCACACACACACACATACATCCTTCTTAAAGTCCTTCAATGATTTCCCATTTTAGGGAAAAAAATAGCCAATACCTCAGCCAGGTATCCAACTGCCAAAGGCACCGAGTGTCCTGGCTGCTCCTGCCTCTCCAGTCTGGCCTCACTGTGTACCATGAGTCCCCTTGCTTTCTGCACTCCAACCATAGGGCCTTATGGTGGTTCCCCAAACAAGCCCACTCCATTCTACCACAGGGCTTTCACATGTGCAGTTCCCTCTTCCTGGACAGCACTTTTTCTCCAACTTTCAGATTCAATTCAGTCTTCACTTCCTTGGGCCAGCCTTCCCTAGCCCTGGGCCCTAGGCTCCGCCCAGCATCACACCTTCCCAAAGCACCAGTACCTCTCCTTTGGGCCCCCAGTCACCTGTGCACTCATAACAGTTGTAATTTTACTTAAGTGAAAATATGTCATTACTGTCTCTCCTCTCCACTAAACTCTATGCATCATGAGTGCAAGGAGTATTTCTGGTTTCACTCACTGTTCTATATCCAGAGCTGAGCACAGTGCTGGAAACTAACAAAAGTGCTCATTCATCCAATGAATGTTTAATGAGCCCCTTCTTTTGCCCAGCCTTACTCTATATGGTGGGAATATAGCAGCAAACAAGCCAAAGTCCCTGTCTTCCTGGAGCTAACATTCTAGTTTTGAAGAAGAGATAATAAACAAATAAGCAAGATCATTTCAGGGAATGAGTGTCCTCAGGATAAGGGGGTAGGATGTGACTAGTGGGGACGGGGTGGGATGCTATTTTAGAAAATGGTCAGGGAAGGCCCCTCTTGGGAGATGGCATGGGAGCAGAGTACTGAGTCCTCTGAAAGGGAGGCTAGATTATCAGTGCAAGAATTAGGATAGTCCCAGGCAGACCAGGACAGTTGATCACCCAGCACAGAATGCTGCTGGGAGCCTTGCTTCCTGTCTTCAGCCACTTACACAGGAAAATGCTTCTCCCACACCTTCTAAATCTCTTTTCTAGAAACACTCATATTTTGAGAAATTAATACAACTCAGAACTTAATAAATGCTTTGTAATGATGAGGAGGCTTCCCAGGCAGCCACAGGCACTCAGCCCAGGAACAATGCTGGCTTGGGGATTCCCACTCACACCAGGCTCCCTCTGTGATCGTGAGGCTCTTGGAGGCCCATATTTGGATTTCCACTGGGTGGAATCCACCCACCAGGAAAAGCTCATTTCCTCCCTCTCTCTGGCTCACACTCCCAGCCTGGAAACTTCCCTCACAATACCTCTCAGCAGACTCCTTCTTTGCTCCCTCCTGGTTGGCTAGGCTTCCAGTGAGTTCCACTCAACAATAAACCGACTGTAATCAACTACAGAGTGGCGGATCTCTGCCCAGTGGTATTGCCACTCCTTGGGGAACACGTTTAAGCAGACCCTGCCTGAACAATTGGTGGAGGCCCCTTGGCACAGGTGTTAATTCTTCCCACTTTAATTGCTCTAAACTCCGTCTTTAATGGATTTCAAAACAGTTCAGATACAGAGTGAAGTAAGTCAGAAAGAGAAAAACAAATACCGTATGCTAACACATATATATGGAATCTAAAAAAAAAAAAAAGAAAATGGTCAGAAGAACCTAGGGGCAAGATGGGAATAAAGACACAGACCTACTACAGAATGGAACTGAGGATATGGGGAGGGGGACGGGTAAGCTGGGACAAAGTGAGAGAGTGGCATGGACATATATAACTTAAAATAGATAGCTAGTGGGAAGCAGCTGCATAGCACAGAGAGATCTGCTTGGTGCTTTGTGACCACCTAGATGGGTAGGATAGGGAGGGTGGGAGGGAGAGAGATGCAAGAGGGAAGAGATATGGGGACATATGTATATGTATAACTGATTCACTTTGTTATAAAGCAGAAACTGACACACCATTGTAAAGCAATTATACTCTAATTAAGATGTTTAAAAAAAAACAGTTCAGTTCAAGGGCTAATCTTATTTTCTGTTCCATCTTCAGTCAAATTCCTAAGCCACTGTTAAAAGATTCTTTTTTTCAAATAGATATGTATATGTATGTTTAACTGAATCACTTTGCTGTACACCTGAAACTAACACAACATTGTAAATCAACTGTACCTCAATGAAAAAAATTACAAGAAAACCTACAGACTGGGAGAAAATATTTGCAAACGATGGACCAACAAGCGCTTAATTTCCAAAATATACAAGCAGCCCATACAACTCAACAACAAAAAAAACAAACAACCCAATCAAAAACTGGGCAGAAGACCTAAATAGACATTTCTCCAAAGAAGACATATGAATGGCCAACAGGCACATGAAAAGATGCTCAACATCACTAATTATTAGAGAAATGCAAATCAAAACTGTAATGAGGTACCACCTCACACTGGTCAGAATGGCCATCATTAAAAAGTCTACAAATAACAAATGCTGGAGAGGGTGTGGAGAAAAGGGAACTCTCCTGTGCTGTTGGTGGAAATGTAAATTGGTGGAGCCACTATGGAGAACAGTATGAAGGTTCCTCAAAAAACTAAAAATAGAGTTGCCATATGATCCAGCAATCCCACTCCTGGGCACATATCCAGACAAAACTATAACTCAAAAAGATACATGCACCCCTATGTTCACAGCATCACTAGTCACAACAGCCAAGACACAGAAACAACCTAAATGTCCATCGACAGATGAATGGATAAAGATGTGATGTGGTACATATATAGAGAATGGAATGTTACTCAGCCATTAAAAAGAATGAAATAATGCCATTTACAGCAACATGGATGGACCTGGAGATTATCATACTAAGTGAAAAGTCAGACAGAGAAAGACAGATATCACATGATATCGCATATATGCGGAATCTAAAGAAAATGATACAAATGAACTTATCTACAAAACAGAAACAGACTCACAGACTTAGAGAATGAACTTATGGTTATCAGGGGGGAAAGTCTGGGGGTGAGGGATAAATTGGGGGTTTGGGATTGACATTGCACACTGCTATATTTAAAATAGATAACCAACAAGGACCTACTGTATAGCACAGGTAACCCTGCTCAATATTTTGTAGTAACCTAAATGGGAAAAGTATTTGAAAAAGAATAGATACATGTATATGTATAACTGAATCACTTTGCTGTACAACTGAAACTAACACAAGGTTGTTAATCAACTGTACTCCAATATAAAATTAAAAAAATAAAAAGAGAAACAAGTATTAACATATATAAAAAGTATGACACAAATGAACCTATCTATGAAACAGAAACAAACTCACAGACATAGAGAACAGACTTGTGGTTGCCAAGGGGGAGAGGGGGTGGGGGAGGGATGGAGTGGGATTTTGGGGTTAGCAGATGCAAACTATTATATACAGAATGGATAAACAACAAGGTCCTGCTGTATAGTGCATGGAACTATATTCAATATCCTGGGATAAACCATAATGGAAAAGAATCTAATAAGGAAAGTATATACAAGTATAACTGAATCACTTTGATGTACAGCAGAAATTAACACAACACTGTAAATCAACTATAGTTCAATTAAAAAAATTTACAGAACCTGGCCCACAATGTAGGAGTTAATTAATGAAAAACATACTATAAACAATATATGTTCTCTTAAAAAAACAGCTTCTTTTTTTCTTTTGCCCTCTTTACCACCTTCCCGTCTCCCTTGCCTTCTCCCCCTGCCTCCCCACCTCCTCCCACTGCTCTGAGTGTCCTGGGGCTCTAGGGTGAAATCTGGAGAGTTCTAATCTCAACTCTCCTCTCACCAACTGTATGGGCAACATTAGCACCTACCTCATTGGGATGTTAGGAGGATGAAGAGAGTTAATACAGGTGTAGCAGTGAGAACAATAGTACAGGTAGGCCTTCAAGTGGATTTATTGAACGAATGAAATGTTAGTTCTTATTCTTGTCCCTGAGATCTGAGGGCCCTTTGTGTCCTGCTCAGAGAGTAAGTGACGGCCTCCTATGGTTTTATTTGGAGAGACAAAATATCCTTTTGTCCAAATGTCTCCCTGCCAACTTTAAAATCCCTACAACTAGCATCTGTATTTAACAGAGCACATGAGGAGGAGGGGAAGCATTATAACAATTGTCCCATTCTTTTTCCAGAAGAATTTATCAGATTAAATGGGAGGGGAATACTAGAGCTGGACGGGGGCAGGAAAGAGGATGTGGCTTGTTCACAAGAGAAGGTCAGAAGGGGGTGGGGGGTATCATGAAAGCACTGGGCTCTTGAGTGAGTGAGGAGAGCTGAGGTAGAAGGCGTGGAGAAGGAGAAACAAAGCCTGTGGAAAGGAGAGGTTCTAAGACAAAATTCACCTAGGATGTTGGAAGCAAGTCCTTTCTAAATCAACACACCTTCCCCCGCACGTCCCCACTCTACCCCAGTGCAGCTGGGCTGCTTACTGCAGTCAGCCTGGTCAACAGAAAAGAGCCTGGATTTTCAAGCCAGCATGAACTCGGAGCAAATTCCAGTTCTGCCATTTACTCATTGACAAAGTAAATTGACCTCTCTAAACCATGGAATCCTCTTCTGTAAAAAATAAAAACCAAAACACCCTGGAAGAGTACTTGTGAGGATTAAATAAAGTAACGCAGGCGACGTGTCAGCTGAGTGCCCAGCTCCTAGTAGGTGCACAAATCGTTTTGCTTCCTCCTAACTATGGCCCAACGCGTGCCCAAAATGCACTCAGCCAGCTTTCCCAACACACGCCAAATCCATAACCTCTTGCACGTTTTCATGTCTAGCTTTTACATGTAATTCATTACATTTAAGTGCAATTCAACAAAGACTTTATAGAATGCCAAAATTTTATAGATTTCATAGACTATAAACTAAGTGCTAGGGATGTAACAGGATCAAGTCTTACGTGTTTCCTTCCCCCCCAAAATCTGTAATCTAAAGGGAAGACTGGCAACTAAATATGCAGTTACAATGGTAATGAGCATTCCAGTAAGGGAAATACAAGAGCTGTCAGAACACATATGGCTCTCAGATTATATAATAAATGCATACGTGAGATCTATGCCATTTAGGCTGTGTCAGGACTCAGCAATCAAGTACAACCACAATAGAAATCCACACAGACATCCCAGCGAAGCTGATTTTTATGTTGGAGGTAGTTACAAAGTTGGCACGTAACTGAAGACCTCATAAGCAATCACCTTTTTAAAACAATTCCCTAAATTACCCATCAAATACAGTACACATGGTTTCTATCCACAATCATGCATAGTTATGTATATGTAAACATGTAATAATGTATAATAAAGAATATTTATTAAAGAATATGTAAAATATGTTTATAGATTTTTTTACATAGAAGAGAACAAAAGTTGAATTAGAAAAAGGTTGCAAAATCACCGTTCTTCATGTAAAAACTTTCTGTAGAAATGCATGTTTAAAGTTCTAAAAAGTCCAGGGAACAGTTGCAATGCAAAGCACATTCACACTCTTGTACCACTCTGGCTTTTTCTCAAAAAAGTGCAAATAAAGGCAATAGACTCAGGAAATCATCCTTTGGTTCTTATAGGTTCCAGTTGATCTTGCAGAGTAATAGAAAGAAAACTAGCCCCCAAAACCTTGTTAGCCTTATATCCTTGGACAAGGGATGAAATAATAAAATCTCAAGGTTTTAAGGGAACCTAAAGATCAGTAGTCCAACCTCTCATTAGATGTTTCAGTCCCTCCCAAGGGACCAAACAGCTGCTACTTAGATAATTCCAGTGGCTGGAAACCACCCAATCCACCTAAGAACACCTCCAGCAATAAGTGATTTAAGCATACAATTACTTCAAAAATTTAATACATCAAAATAATGTGTTGTCCATAAAAAAGAATGAAATAATGCCATTTGCAGCAACATGGATGGACCTAAAGATTATCATATTAAGTGAAGTAAGTCAGACAAAGACAAATATCATATGTCCATATATAGTATATGTCTAAGTGTAAAATCCATATTATACGTAGAATCTAAAAAAAATGATACAAATGAACTTATTTACAAAACAGAAATAGACTCACAGACATAGAAAACAAACTTATGCTTACCAAAGGAGATAGCAGGGGGCAGGGGGTAGGCGGGAGAGATATTAGGAATTTGGGATTAACATATACACACTACTATATATAAAATAGGTAAACAAGAAGGACCTGCTGTATAGCACAGGGAACTATACTCAATATCTTGCAATAATCTATAATGGAAAAAAATCTGCAAGAATATATACGTATGTATAACTGAATCACTTTGCTGTACAATTGAAACTAACACAACATTGTAAATTAACTATACTTCAATTTAAAAAATAAAGGGAAAAAATAATGTGTTGCATGAGGATCTTTCTGGCATTGTTTCACTTTAAAACTATTATGAAGAATTTACTCTGTAATATCCTTAGGTGTATAAAAGGTTCATACAAATTGATTTTTTAAATCACTAAGATCTGAAATGATAAATAAGTAACAATATAAATCGATAATCACAACATCTGTATTAAAAAGTTCAGTCTAGCTCATTTAATAGGCAAAAAGAATCTCACATCACACTCCATTAAATAACAAAGGTTATGAAAATGGTAATATGCAACGTTAGCAAAGGAGCAATGAAACACACTTAGGAACCATGGTAGAATGCAGACTGCTACACATTCTATGTATTTCAATTTGGCAATACTCATCTGTCAAAGAATAAAGACCAAGATCACCAGAGGTTCATTTGTCTGTTTTAAATCACAGCTGAGCCTACTAATTTACCAGTCAAGCCAATACACACCAATGGAGAAATTAGCAGAGTAGTTCCCTGAAGGGGAAAAAGTGTGTGTGGCGGGGTAGATTTGTTTGTGTTTTTGGTTTATATTTTTTTATATTTTGGTTTTGAGGTGCTAGGAAGGAGGAATGCCTGGTGGTTATTCTAACTAAGCACTGAAAACTAGCACTCTGAGTAGGCAGTTGGTTTAAACAAGTCCCATTTCTCACTGGTGAGAAAAGTCTTCAGTCAGGTCTGGGGCGGGGGTGGGGAGGTCCCCTTAAAGTTCATGGTCCTTTATTAGCCTCAGCACGTTAGAACAAGTCGGGATGAAACATAACCTTTAGTTTTGATATTTCCTAGGCAGTTTTGCTGTAAGTGACAATTTTTCTTTCTATTCATTGATTCAACAATGAGCATTAAGAACCAACTCCATGCTGGACACCGCTAATGAAATAGTAAGGAAGGTGGATAAAGTCCCTGCACTCATGGAAACTGCCACTTAGCAATGTGATCTCGTCACAAAAATGTTTATGTTATTTGACCTAAAAATTCCACTTCAGGAAACCCATGCTAAGGAGATAATAAATAAAATGGTCAAATATTTATACACAAAGATATCCACTGGAGTATTGCTTAGCAAAAGAAAAAAAGAAAAAGAAAATGGAAACAACCTAAACTTCCAACAATAGGGAAACAGTTGAAAAAACTACATTCATAAAATTGACTATAAAAGGCTTAATAACATGGGAAAACATGATATAACTTTAAGCGAGGTAAATATTATGAAATAACACAGATTGTGGTCTCAATTATATTAAATGAATATTTAAAATGCCTAGACAGAAATATAGCTGAAGTGCTAACATTATTGGTATATGAATGTTATGAATTTTCATATGAATGAAAGTTTTTTCCCTTTATATTTTGATTTATTTGTTTTTGTGACAGCACGTATTAATTTTATAATCTAGAAAGTTTGGCAAGCCCCTGATCCCCTCCCCAAAAAAGAAGAAACCATAACAAAAACAAGCCCCCAAACTAGGCAAAACTGAAAAGTGCTCTACAAATGGCTTAGCTGTGTGTTTGCAGTTAAGATCCTGTAACCTAGGACTCTGTGTCTAAAGGCAGAATTTCCATGAGAATTAATCTCATTTTTGCTCCTACTGACTCTATAGAAACTGCTCTCTCCATGGTTTACCCCAAGAGGAGCAAACAAGAGTGACACAGACTTTTCAGAGGTAGACAGTGTCCATCACTCCTCACCCTTGGTATTGTATGACCAAGGGAAAAAAATCCCATGTCTCATTTCTACAGGCCACAGTAGTTAAGGAGACTCCTTCACATACATTCTTATCTTGAGCCTCACAGCAACCCCGAGACGTGAGAAGAAGCTGGGAGATGTCAGCGACCCTGCCCCGAGTCTCTCACTGGCAGTAACCAGGGCGTCAGGACTCAGATGCAGGCCTTGGGGCTCCAGGCCCTGTCGTGTCCATGGCACTGACAGGACCCTGGTCCATGGTAGGCATCCAAGGACCCACTTGGTGGAGTCGAGGAGGACTGGCCAGTTATTCCACCAACACTAGTCTTACTGTAAGCTCAGCTGTGTCCAGTTAAATCTACCAAGAGGCACCATAGCTGTAGAGACAGTGAGATTTCACACCTATAAATACAAACTCTTCTTCCTTCCCTTTTTCCCTCTTTAACTTGTCTTTCCAGTGAACACAGGAGAATGCAGATGTCACTAAAGTAGACTACACCAACACTAACATTTATTATCCAAGAGCTAAGTACTTCTATATATAAAAGTTATGGTAAATCGTCCTCTTGTCAACAGATAAAATACCTAAACACAAGCTTGATTTCCTTATCTGTCAACTGGATTGACGGGCACCTGCCCTTCCCATCCTTTCCATGTCACAGGGTTGTTTAGGGGTCAATTGAGATAAAAACGGTGCGAGAGAGCACGTGGACTAAGAGACGGCTCCTTCCTTAAGTAAGATGCTATTAAATGCAAACCCAGAGACCGGGGTCCCGTGGAGTCCCCCAGGAACAAGGAGAGGCTAGCCCGAAGCGCCCGTGCGCCAGTGCAGACCTAACGTGACTCTGGCTGCCCCTGCCTAGCAGAAATCCCCGGTGCTATCGCAGGGGATCAAAGATCACAGCCCCTCAGCAGCCATCAAGTCGTAAAGATGCTCAAAATTGCCAGCGAGCTGCCGGGCGGGGGTTGAAGTGTCGGCGACTGGGCTGACTCGGGGCGCAGGGCGCTTGCGCGCGCAGCTGCCCCCGAATAAATAAATAACCGCGCGGGCGGGCGGCTGCCCCCGCCTGGCGCACTACCCTGCCTAGCCCGGCCCGCCGCTCACGTAGTGAGAGCGTGAGTCAGCGCGTTCGACCGCAGCCCAAACCCGGGTGGGTGCCCTGGCCCGCGCCGCCCGCCTGCACGTACCGCCGGCTCAGGACGCCCGGCGCTCCTCGCCGTGGGCACCCGGTGTGGGCAGGCGGGAGGGGCACCTGGGCTTGAAAGCCATGCGGGAGTGGGCTCGCCTTTCCCTGGCCGGGTCCTCCACGGGAACTCGACTTTGCCCTTGTCCCTGTGTGCTTTCCCACTTGGAGCCGCACGTTTGGCCCGACCCGGTGGTCCCTCGCCCTCGCCCTCGCCCTCGCCCAGCGGTCAGGAGGTAGATGGAGAAGGGGGCTCTGGGCTCCAGCTGCAGGGGGTCGAGTCCAGGGCAGACAGGGGAGGCTGAGGCCAATAAATTAAGGGAGAGAAGTCCCTTATCAATGTAATGTCACATGCAGCGGGAACTTACTCGAGTCGGCCTGCATTTCCTCAAATCTGCACCTGTTTAGTTACAACAACTGACTTTATAAGAGGAAGTTGCCTACGTGCCTGCCGGCTGAAGGACGGAATTAGAAGTACTCTCGACTGAACGTGTGAACAGAGCAGGGCCTCCTGTTCCGCTGTAGATTTACAGAGTCGCAAGACTGGGCCCCCTAAGGGCAGAAAAAATTCCAAGTCCTTCTTTGCCCTTTGGTAAAAGAGCCTTTCCCAAATTAAGGCGCGTTATAAAGCTCTCCTCTTCATGCAGCTGGGACGTGACTGTGTCACTTTTTCAAAGCCTGTGCAAGGGGGTAGTCATGTTATGGGGAGGGCGACAGGAGAAGCATGCTCACGAAGGGAAAGAGATAGATGAGGAAGGGAAGAGGAAACGTTAATTAGGAAAGGAGCACTGAAGAATGAAGTGATTAACAGAACATTATTGCGCCCCTAATGGGGGTCAGCACATCTGGGAACTGGAGATGCAAAGTGGCTCCCATGGTCCCTGCCGTCAAGGGTTCACAGTTGAGAGGGGAACACCAATTAAGCAGAGAGTTAAACATAAGGGAGACTTAATGCAATGGTTCAGCACCCAGGCTCAGGAGCCAGGCTGTCACCATGCCAGTTCTGCCGCTTACAGCTTACATGTGACCTTACCCAGGTTACTGACTGTCCCCACTGCCCCACTTCATTTTCCTCGTTGGAAAAATGAGAATGGTGAAAACAGTACTTTTTAGGACTTTTCAGAGAACTGAATACATTAATACAAGAAAAGTCCTTTAACAATGCTATGCATTCACTAGGCGCTCGATAAATATTGTCAACACAACGAATGAAGGAGACCCAGGCAGGGCCAAGTACAGCAAGGCAAGATGTGTACTGCACAACTCCAGAAGTCACATACACATAGATGTGAATGGAACTTTCCAGAGCTGTGTGGCGTGGTAGTCCTAAGTACAAGGGTCTATTTTAATATCGTTCATAATAGCAAAATATTAAAAATTCAAATGCATTTATTCATGATTAAAATGTGGTACATTCATAAAATGGAGTACTACTAAAGCCATTAAAAGAAATAAATTACATTTATGTGTATCAAAATGGATGTCTCCAAAATATACTGTATGAAAAACAATAAGTTGCAAAATGATACACACAATATGATGCCATTTATATAAAGAAAGCAGACACACAAAAAATTCTGTATATTTTATATATGTGTGTGTTTTTTTTAATGCTGGATGAATACCCACAAACTTAAAGGTACCTCTGGATGGAGGTAGAGGGATTAGGATTTGAAATGGTGGTTATTAGGGATTTATTCTATTCCATATTGTACTAATTGTCTCAGAGAACAATGTGCTTATATATCCTGTAGGTTTGTGCTTTTTTAAGCTATGGACATGTAAAATAAAACCACAAGCAAATATGTCAACACTGGCTAATTCTGGGTTGCAGGAATATGGGTGATCATTACTTTTTTTAATAGATTCAAAAAATATATTTGATAACTTTTGATAATTACTTTTTCATTTGTATTTTCTGCATATTCAAATTTAAAATAGTAGAGGGGTGGGATAGGGAGGGTGAGAGGGAGACACAACAGGGAGGAGATACAGGGATGTATGTATATGTATAGCTGATTCACTTTGTTGTAAAGCGGAAACTAACACACCATTGTAAAGCAATTATACTCCAATAAAGATGTTAAAAAAAAGTCACTTAACCTCTTGGTGCCTTGTTTCCCTCATATATCAAAAGGGAAATAATAACTAGATTTGTTGTGAGACAAAATTCAATAATGAGAAAGTGCTTTGAAAAATATGAAACTGTACCAGTGTGAGGCAATTTTGTTATTATATAGCCTAAGTTGCTTTGGTCTTCTAATTTTTTTTGAAATTAAACATTTGAACACAAAATATCGATTTTGTAAAGAGAATATAGCAAAATAAACAGTAGGAAAAAGAAAAAAAGAAAATAGTTAACAACCTTGCAGCGGAAGTGGTATGAAAGTTATGGAAGGGGTGGGCCTGGAGGGCATGTCTTGGGTAAAGCTAGGCTCGCTTGCCCAGAACCTTTGGTCCCAACAGAGGACAGAACCGGCTTCCTGAGCCCCCTCCACTCTAGCTGCACCCTACGGCAGGAGTGGGTGCCTCTGGCACACCAGGGCTGCCAGCGGTCTGGGCTGGGGCTTCCCTGAGTGTGGTGTTGCTGGGGCCCGTGCTTTGCAAGTTCCTCTTTCAATCTTCAGCCTCCCTAAAATATGGCATGCTGGTGCTTGCTGGGGAAACACCAGGTGACCGGAGAACCCCAGAGAGAGGGTCCCGTGCTCCACAAGTGTGCCACATACGATACCAAACATTTCAGTAAGCTACTGAATGTCACACAGCAAGTGAATGGTAAAGGTGGCCATGGAAAACGAAGCCAACTCCCATCTGCGAGGGCCTGCTCTCCCCAGCCTCTGCTGAGGCCACTTTTACGGGTGTTGCCCTCTTTGGGAGCAGCTCAATGTTGTGGTCAAGATTACGGGCTTTGCAGTCACTCACACCTAGGCTCAAGTTGCCAAGGACTACGATTTGGGGCAAGTTACTC
The DNA here is from genome assembly GCF_949774975.1 of Lagenorhynchus albirostris. NCBI lineage: Eukaryota > Metazoa > Chordata > Mammalia > Artiodactyla > Delphinidae > Lagenorhynchus > Lagenorhynchus albirostris. The sequence continues at coordinate 64,504,444 of NC_083095.1, read as the reverse complement.
AATTCCCCTGAGCCTCTGTTTCCTCTTTATCAAGTGGGGATACCTGCCATGCTGGGAGGACAGGATGGGAGCCCTGGGTGTGTAGCATCAGGAAGAGAAGACTTTTGATAACAGAGCCTGTCTGAAAGTGCAGATTATTTCTTATCCTATGGCTGTCCTTAACCCTAATACAGGGTTAAATAGCTGTGTAGGAAAGGATGAAAGCCCTTGCCTCAATCACGTGACACTGATCTTGATAGTGACATTCTAAGAGAGTTTTAGGCCTAGGGACAGTTGTTTTAAGAACGCCACTCCCACCCCCCTTAAAGAACCGGTTGTAGTTTTGGTCCTTAAGAGCCAAAATGATCCACTGAAAGCACCATCTCCAAAGAGGATGCTCTTCCATTAAAAAAATATATATCACTCAGATACCAGTGACTTCTGAAGGAAGCAGACGAAACTTCTGACTTAAGTGAAACACACCCAGAATTCCTTTTTTCCTCCCTGGGTTGCTTGTTCTCCCTGACACCCATTAAACGGAAGTGTCTACGGGACTTTTAACTCAGTTGTGCTGAAAAGTCACAATTTAAACCCGATTCCCAGCTGCTCCTTTAGAACAAGTTGCACGAGATGCTGTTCAGTCCAGCTAGCCCTAGGGAGGGGTAAACACTTACAGCTGGATGGTGGGACGTGCAGAACGTCAGGGGAACATAACTAAGCAGAGAGAAGCATGTGCTGTGACTAATAAAGAATGACCTGGGGTGTGGCTGTCATGAGAGAAATCACCTCCCCACAGGTTCTGGCACCTAAGAAAGCTGGGGAAAACAATGTCTGACTCCCAGGCAGTGTTTACCCAGCCAGGGTGAATGTGGCTTCAGTTATCACATTCGTGCTGTTCCAAGCTGCCCTCCTGTGTTTTTTTCAGGAAGGGGATGCTGCTGCAGGGAGTGTAAATGATCTCCTTGGATAAGCCCCATGTCTAAGAAGCCAGCAACCCAGCCCACAGCAAGACAGAAAAGCCCCTGCCCTCGGCCCAGGCCTGAGCAGAGATGCCCAGACGTATTCCCTGGGCCTCCCTGGCCCGACACTCCTCCCTGCCCTCTTACCAGGGTCTGGCTGGGTATGTAGGGAGGCTCCTGTAGGGAGGCACAGGCCACCACCATCAGAGCCTCCCTCTCCCTTTCTTCCTACTCCAACCACCCTCCCCAGATCTAAGTCAATGTCAAGTTCTGAAAACCCTCCCTGTGTAACATTTCATAAATCCATCCTCCTTCTCCAGCTACCCTAGCTGAGGCTCCAGATGAAGGTCAACATCAACAGTGATAAATCCTGTTGATAGTATGTGCCCTTGATCTGATGTAAGGAAAATGACAGTTAACTTCTGTGATCTTCCTCCTCAAAACTATAACCCCAGTCTAACTGTGAGGAAGACATCAGACAGATCCAAGTTGAGGGACATTCTACAAAATATCCAACCAGCACTCCTTGAAACTGTTAAGGTCATCAAAACCAAGAGAAGTCTGAGAAACTGTCCCAGCCAAAGGGAGACTAAGGAGATGTGATGACTAAATTGTAATGTGGTATCCTGGATAGGATCCTGGAACAGGAAAAAGGACATTATATAAACCCTAATGAAACCTAAATAGAGTATGGTCTTTAGTAGTTAATGACAGTGCATCCACATTGGCTTATTAATTTTGACAAATGTGCCATACAAATATAAGATGTTAATAATAGGGGAAACTGGGTGTGGTGGTATGTGGGAACTCTCTGTACCATCTGCAGTTTTTCTGTGAGTCTAAAACCATGCTGTCAATGATGAAATCAAATAATAAATTAAAAAATACCTTGAGGCAAATGACAATGAAAACACAGCCATACAAAATCTGTGGGATGAAGCGAAAGCAGTTCTTAAAGGGAAGTTTATAGTGATACAGGCCTTCTTTAAGAAACAAAAAAATCTCAAACAAACAACCTAACACAGCACCTAAAAGAATTAGAAAAAGAAGAACAAACAAAACCCAAAGTCAGCAGGAGGAAGGAGATAATAAATATCAGAAAGGAAATAAGTAAAATAGAGATTAAAAAACAATAGAAAAAAACCAATAAAACCAAGAGCTGGTTCTTTGAAAGGGTAAACAAACTTGACAAACCTCTGGCCAGGCTCACCAAGAAGAAAAGCGAGAAGACCCAAATAAACAAAATAAGAAATGAAAGAGGAGAAATCACAACTGATACTGCAGAAATACAAAAAAACATAAGAGAATACTATAAATAATTATATGCCAACAAATTCTACAACCTACAAGAATGAACAACTTTCTAGAAACATACAGCCCACCAAAACTGAATCAAGAAGTAGCTAACTTGAACAGATGGATTACTAGACGTGAAATAGAATCTGTAAAAAAAAAAAAAAAAAAAATCCCTACAAACAAAAAGTCCAGGGCCTGATGGCTTTACAGGTGAATTCTACCAAACATACAAAGATGAACTTATACTGATCCTTCTCAAACTCTTCCAAAAGATTGAAGAGGAATGAATACTCCCAAGGACATTCTATGAAGCTACCACCACCCTGATACCAAAACCAGACAAAGCCACCACCAAAAAAGAAAATTACAGGGCAATATCTGTAATCAATATAGATGCAAAAATTCTCAACAAAATATTAGCAAACTGAATCCAACAACTCATAAAAAAGATTATACACCACGACCAAGTTGGATTCATCCCAGGATCACAAGGATGGTTCAACATACGCAAATCAATGTAATACACCACATCAACAAAAGAAAAGACAAAAGCCACATGATCATTTCAATAGATACAGAAAAAGCATTTGATAAAATTCAATATCTGGGGAGAGGGGGAAGATGGCGGAAGAGTAAGACACAGAGATCACCTTCCTCCCCACAGATACATCAGAAATACATCTACACGTGGAACAACTCCTACAGGACACCCACTGAATGCTGGCAGAAGACCTCAGACCTCCCAAAAGGCAAGAAACTCCCCACGTACCTGGGTAGGGTAAAAGAAAAAAGAATGAACAGAGACAAAAGAATAGGGACGGGACCTGCACCAGTGGGAGGGAGCTGTGGAGGAGGAAAGGTTTCCATACACTAGGAAGCCCCTTTGGGGACGGAGACTGCTGGTGGCAGAGGGGGAAAGCTTCGGAGCCGCAGAGGAGAGTGCACCCACAGGGTGCGGAGGGCAAAGCGGAGAGACTCCCGTACAGAGGATCAGGGCTGACCGGCACTCACCAGCCCAAGAGGCTTGTCTGCTCACCCGCCGGGGCGGGCGGGGCTGGGAGCTGAGGCTCGGGCTTCGATCGGAGCGCAGGGAGAAGACTTGGGTTGGCGGCATGAACACAGCCTGCAGGGAGTTAGTGTGCCACGGCTAGCCAGGAGGGAGTCCGGGGAAAAGTCTGGACCTGCCGAAGAGGAAAGAGACTTTTTTCCCCTCTTTTTTTCCTGGTGCGCGAGGAGAGGGGATTAAGAGCGCTGCTTAAAGGAGCTCCAGAGACGGGTGTGAGCCGCGGCTATCAACGTGGACCCCAGAGACGGGCATGAGATGCTCAGGCTGCTGCTGCCGCCACCAAGAAGCCTGTGTGCGAGCACAGGTCACTCTCCACACCTCCCCCCCCGGGAGCCTGTGCAGCCCACCACTGCCAGGGTCCGGGATACAGGGACAACTTCCCTGGGAGAACGCATGGCGCGCCTCAGGCTGGTGCAACGTCATGCTGGCCTCTGCCGCCGCAGGCTCGCCCTGCATCCGTAACCATCCCTCCCCCGGCCTGAGTGAGGCAGAGCCCCCGAATCAGCTGCTCCTTTAACCCCGTCCTGTATGAGCGAAGAACAGACCCCCTCCTGCGACCTACACGCAGAGGCGGGGCCAAATCCAAAGCTGAACCCCGGGAGCTGTGCGAACAAAGAAGGGAAAAGGGAAATCTTTCCCAGCAGCCTCAGGAGCAGCGGATTAAATCTCCACAATCAACTTGATGTACCCTGCATCGGTGAAATACCTGAATGGACAATGAATCATCCCAAATTGAGGAGGTGGGCTTTGAGAGCAAGATATATTATTTTTTCCCCTTTTCCTCTTTTTGTGAGTGTGTATGTGTATGCTTCTGTGTGAGATTTTGTCTGTATAGCTTTGCTTTCACCATTTGTCCTAGGGTTCGGTCCGTCCGTTCTTTTTGTTTTTTACTTAAAAACATTTTTTTCTTAATAATTATTTTTTATTTTAATAACTTTATTTTATTTTATCTTACTTTATTTTTTCTTTCTTTCTCCTCCCTCCCTCCCTCCCTCCTTTCTTCCTTTCTTCCTTTCTTCCTTATTTTTCTCCCTTTTATTCTGAGCCGCGTGGATGAAAGGTGCTTGCTATTGCAGCCAGGAGTCACTGCTGTGCCTCGGACGTGGGACAACCAACTTCAGGACACTGGTCCACAAGAGACCTCCCAGCTCCACGTAATATCACACGGCAAAAATCTCCCAGAGACCTCCACCTCAACACCAACACCCAGCTTCACTCAATGACTTCACTCAGCAAGCTACAGTGCTCGACAACCTATGCCAAACAACAAGCAAGACAGGAACACAACCCCACCCATTATCAGAGAGGCTGCCTAAAATCATAATAAGGCCACAGACACCCCAAAACACACCACCAGACATAGACCTACCAACCAGAAAGACAAGACCCAGCCTCAACCACCAGAACACAGGCACTAGTCTCCTCCACCAGGAAGCCTACACAACCCACTGAAGCAACTTTAGCCACTGGGGACAGACACCAAAAACAACGGGAACTACGAACCTGCAGCCTGCAAAAAGGAGACCCCAAACACACTAAGATAAGCAAAAAGAGAAGACAGAAAAACACACAGAAGATGAAGAAGCAAGATAAAAATCCACCAGACCTAACAAATGAAGAGGAAATAGGCAGTGTACCTAAAAAAGAATTCAGAATAATGATAGTAAAGAAGACCAAAATCTTGGAAATAGAATAGAGAAAATGCAAGAAACATTTAACAAGGACCTAAAGAACTAAAGAGGAAACAAGCAACGATGAACAACACAATAAATGAAATTAAAAATACTGTAGAAGGGATCAATAGCAGAACAACTGAGGCAGAAGAACGGATAAGTGACCTGGAAGAAAAAATAGTGGAAATAATTACTGCAGAGCAGAATAAAGAAAAAAGAATGAAAAGAACTGAGGACAGTCTCAGAGACCTCTGGGACAACATTAAAAGCACCAACATTAGAATTGTAGGGGTCCCAGAAGAAAAAGAGAAAAAGAAAGGGACTGAGAAAATATTTGAAGAGATTATAGTTGAAAACTTCCCTAATATGGGAAAAGAAATAGTTAATCAACTCCAGGAAGCACAGAGAGTCCCATAAGGGATAAAACCAAGGAGAAACATGCCAAGACACGTATTAATCAAGCTAACAAAAATTAAATACAAAGAAAACATGTGAAAAGCAGCAAGGGAAAAACAACAAATAACACACAAGGGAATCTCCATAAGGTTAACAGCTGATCTTTCAGCAGAAACTCTGCAAGCAGAAGGGAGTGACAGAACATATTTAAAGTGATGAAGGAGAAAAACCTACAACCAAGATTACTCTACCCAGCAAGGATCTCATTCAGATTTGATGGAGAAATTAAAACCTTTAGAGACAAGCAAAAGCTGAGAGAGTTCAGCACCACCAAACCAGCTTTACAACAAATGCTAAAGGAACTTCTCTAGGCAAGAAACACAAGAGAAGGAAAAGACCTACAATAACAAACGAAAAACAATTAAGAAAATGGGAATAGGAACTTACATATCGATAATTTCCTTATGTAAATGGACTAAATGCTCCCACCAAAAGACACAGACTGGCTGAATGGATACAAAAACAAGACCCATATATATGCTGTCTACAACAAACCCACTTCAGACCTAGGGAAACATACAGACTGAAAGTGAGGGGATGGAAAAAGATATTCCATGCAAATGGAAATCAAAAGAAAGCTGGAGTAGCAATTCTCATATCAGACAAAATAGACTTTAAAATAAAGAATATTACAACAGACAAAGAAGGACACTACATAATGATCAAGGGATTGATCCAAGAAGAAGATATAACAATTGTAAATATTTATGCACCCAACATAGGAGCACGTCAATACATAAGGCAAATACTAACAGCCATAAAAGGGGAAATCAACAGTAACACATTCATATAGGGGACTTTAACACCCCACTTTCACCAATGGACAGATCATCCAAAATGAAAATAAATAAGGAAACACAAGCTTTAAATGATACATTAAACAAGATGGACTTAATTGATATATATAGGACATTCCATCCAAAAACAACAGAATACACATTTTTCTCAACTGCTCATGGAACATTCTCCAGGCTAGATCATATCCTGGGTCACAAATCAAGCATTGGTAAATTTAAGAAAATTGAAATTGTATCAAGTATCTTTTCCGACCACAACGCTATGAGACTAGATAGCAATTACAGGAAAAGATCTGTAAAAAATATAAACACATGGAGGCTAAACAATACACTACTTAATAACGAAGTGATCACTGAAGAAATCAAAGGAGAAATCAAAAAATACCTAGAATCAAATGATAATGGAGACACGATAACCCAAAACCTATGGGATGCAGCAAAAGCAGTTCTAAGAGGGAAGTTTATAGCAATACAATCCTACCTTAAGAAACAGGAAACATCTAGAATAAACAACCTAACTTTGCACCTAAAGCAATTAGAGAAAGAAGAACAAAAAACCCCAAAGTTAGCAGAAGGAAAGAAATCATAAAGATCAGATCAGAAATAAATGAAAAAGAAATGAAGGAAACAACAGCAAAGATCAATAAAATGAAAAGCTGGTTCTTTGAGAAGATAAACAAAATTGATAAACCATTAGCCAGACTCATCAAGAACAAAAGGGAGAAGACTCAAATCAATAGAATTAGAAATGAAAAAGGAGAAGTAACAACTGACACTGCAGAAATACAAAAGATCATAGGACATTACTATAAGCAACACTATGCCAATAAAATGGACAACTTGGAAGAAATGGACAAATTCTTAGAAATGCACAACCTGCCAAGACTGAATCAGGAAGAAATAGAAACTATGAACAGACCAATCACAAGCACTGAAATTGAAACTGTGATTAAAAATCTTCCAACAAACAAAAGCCCAGGACCAGATGGCTTCACAGGCAAATTCTATCAAACATTTAGAGAAGAGCTAACACCTATCCTTCTCAAACTCTTCCAGAATATAGCAGAGGGAGGAACACTCCCAAACTCCTTCTACGAGGCCCCCATCACCTTGATACCAAAACCAGAAAAGGATATCACAAAGAAAGAAAACTACAGGCCAATATCACTGATGAACATAGATGCAAAAATCCTCAACAAAATACTAGCAAACAGAATCCAACAGCACATTAAAAGGATCATACACCATGATCAAGTGGGGTTTATCGCAGGAATGCAAGGATTCTTCAATATATGCAAATCAATCAATATGATACACCATATTAACATATTGAAGGAGAAAAACCATATGATCATCTCAATAGATGCAGAGAAAGCTTTTGACAAAATTCAACACTCATTTATGATAAAAACCCTGCAGAAAGTAGGCATAGAGGGAACTTTCCTCAACATAATAAAGGCCATATATGACAAACCCACAGCAAACATCATCCTCAATGGTGAAAAACTGAAAGCATTTCCACTAAGATCAGGAACAAGACAAGGTTGCCCACTCTCACCACTCTTATTCAACATAGTTTTGGAAGTTTTAGCCGCAGCAATCAGAGAATCAAAGGAAATAAAAGGAATCCAAATCAGAAAAGAAGTAAAGCTGTCACTGTTTGCAGATGACAGGATACTGTACATAGAGAATGCTACAGATGCTACCAGAAAAATACTAGAGCTAATCAATGAATTTGGTAAAGTAGCAGGATACAAAATTAATGCACAGAAATCTCTGGCATTCCTATACACTAATGATGAAAAATCTGAAAGTGAGACCAAGAAAACACTCCCATTTACCACTGCAAGAAAAAGAATAAAGTATCTAGGAATAAACCTACCTAAGGAGACAAAAGACCTGTATGCAGAAAATTATAAGACACTGATGAAAGAAATTAAAGATGATACAAATAGATGGAGAGATATACCATGTTCTTGGATTGGAAGAATCAACATTGTGAAAATGACTCTACCACCCTAAGCAATCTATAGATTCAATGCAATCCCTATCAAACTACCACTGGCATTTTGCACAGAACTAGAACAAAAAATTTCACAATTTGTATGGAAACACAAAAGACCCCGAATAGCCAAAGCAATCTTGAGAACAAAGAACGGAGCTGGAGGAATCAGGTTCCCTGACTTCAGACTATACCACAAAGGTACAGTAATCAAGACAGTATGGTACTGGCACAAAAACAGAAAGATAGATCAATGGAACAGGATAGAAAGCCCAGAGATAAACCCACACACATATGGTTACCTTATCTTTGATAAAGGAGGCAGGAATGTACTGTGGAGAAAGGACAGCCTCTTCAATAAGTGGTGCTGGGAAAACTGGACAGGTACATATAAAAGTATGAGATTAGAATACTCCCTAACACCATACACAAAAATAAGCTCAAAATGGATTATAGACCTAAATGTAAGGCCAGAAACTATCAAACTCTTAGAGGAAAACATAGGCAGAACACTCTATGACATAAATCACAGCAAGATCCTTTTTGACACACCTCCTAGAGAAATGGAAATAAAAACAAAAATTTAAAAATGGGGGCTTCCCTGGTGGTGCAGTGGTTGAGAGTCCACCTGCTGATGCAGGGGACACCGGTTCGTGCCCCGGTCTGGGAAGACCCCACATGCCGCAGAGCAGCTGGGCCCGTGAGCCATGGCCGCTGAGCCTGTGCGTCCGGAGCCTGTGCTCAGCAATGGGAGAGGCCACAGCAGTGAGAGGCCCACGTACCGCAAAAAATATAAATAAATAAAATAAAAATTAAAAAAAAATAAACAAATGGGACCTAATGAAACTTCAAAGCTTTTGCACAGCAAAGGAAACCACAAGCAAGACCAAAAGACAACCCTCAGAATGGGAGAAAATATTTGCAAATGAAGCAAATGATAAAGGATTAATCTCCAAAATTTATAAGCAGCTCAATACCAAAAAAACAAACAACCCAATCCAAAAATGGGCAGAAGACCTATATAGACATTTCTCCAAAGAAGATATATAAACTGCCAACAAACACATGAAAGAATGCTCAACATCATTAATCATTAGAGACATGCAAATCAAAACTACAGTGAGATATCATCTCATACCGGTCAGAATGGCCATCATCAAAAAATCTAGAAACAATAAATGCTGGAGAGGGTGTGGAGAAAAGGGAACACTCTTGCACTGCTGGTGGGAATGTGAATTGGTACAGCCACTATGGAGAACAGTATGGAGGTTCCTTAGAAAACTACAAATAGAACTACCATATGACCCAGCAATCCCACTACTGGGCATATACCCTGAGAAAACCATAATTCAAAAAGAGTCATGTACCAAAATGTGCATTGCAGCTCTATTTACAATAGCCAGGAGATGGAAACAACCTAAGTGTCCATCATCGGATGAATGGATAAAGAACATGTGTCACATATATACAATGGAATATTACTCAGCCATAAAGAGAAACAAAATTGAGTCATTTGTAATGACGTGGATGGACCTAGAGTCTGTCATACAGAGTGTAGTAAGTCAGAAAGAGAAAGACAAATACCATATGCTAACACATATATATGGAATCTACGAAAAAAAAATGTCATGAATAACCTAGGGGTAAGATGGGAATAAAGACACAGACCTACTAGGTAATGGACTTGGGGATATGGGGAGGGGGAGGGGTGAGCTGTGATGGGGTGAGAGAGTGGCATGGACATGTATACACTACCAAACGTAAAATAGATAGCTAGTGGGAAGCAGCTGCATAGCACAGCGAGATCAGCTAGGTGTTTTGTGAGCACCCAGAGGGGTGGGATGGGTAGGGTGGGCGGGAGGGAGACGCAAGAGGGAAGAGGTATGGGGACATATGTATATGTATAACTGATTCACTTTGTTATAAAGCAGAAACTAACACACCATTGTAAAGCAATTATACTCCAATAAAGATGTAAAAAATAAAGTCTAAAAAATATATATATATATGTATTTTCAACCAAATAGGCAAGAAGAAAGTGCTAATTTGCATTTCTTTTATTATTGAAGTATATTTTTTATTTGCCTATTGGCCATTTATATCAATAATTCGTCTATTATGAATTCCCAATTCATGTCTCTTTTTATTCTTCTACTGAGTTCTTTACCTTTCTATTGACTTGTAAGAGTTCTTTGGATATTATGAATGTCAGCCCTTTATTTGTCATATGTAATCCAAATATTTTACCCATTGTCATTGGTCTTTGACTTTGTTTATGGTGTGTTTTAGATTTTTATGAAGTGAAAAATCACCCTTTTAAAAAGGTTGCTAGGAAATCAAAACTACAGCGAGGTATCACCTCACACTGGTCAGAATGGCCATCATCAAAAAATCTACAAATAATAAATGCTGTAGAGGGTGTGGAGAAAAGGGAACCCTCTTGCACTGCTGGTGGGAATGTAAATTGATACAGCCACTATGGAGAACAGTAAGGAGGTTCTTTAAAAAACTACAAATAGAACTACCATATGACCCAGCAATCCCACTTCTGGGCATATACCCTAAGAAAACCATAATATTCAAACAGTCATGTACCACAATGTTCACTGCAGCACTATTTACAATAGCCAGGAAACAACCTAAGTGTCCATCGACAGATGAATGGATAAAGAAGATGTGGCTCATATATACAATGGAATATTACTCAGCCATAAAAAGAAATGAAATTGAGTTATTTGTAGTGAGGTGGATGGACCTAGAGTCTGTCATACAGAATGAAGTAAGTCAGAACGAGAAAAACAAATACCATATGCTAACACAAATATATGGAATCTAAAAAAAAAAAAAAGGTTCTGAAGAACCTAGAGGCAGGACAGGTAGAACCTAGATGCAGACGTAGAGAATGGACTTGACATGGGGGGGTGGTAAGCTGGGCCACAGTGAGAGAGTGGCATGGACATATACACACTACCAAATGTAAAATAGATAGCTAGTGGGAAGCAGCAGCATAGCACAGGGAGATCAGCTCGGTGCTTTGTGACCACCTGAAGCCGTGGGATAGGAAGGGTGGGAGGGAGACGCAAGAGGGAGCGGATATGGGGATATATGTATACGTATAGCTGATTTGTTATACAGCAGCAACTAACACAACAATGTAAAGCAATTATACTCTAATAACGATGTTTAAAAAATAAATAAAATTTAAAAATTAAAACGTTGCTAGGGGTTTCTTATGCTTAGAAGAGCCTGTATATTTAAAAATTGGAAAGCCTTTTGCCTGTGTTTTCTCTAATATATTTATGGTTTAATTTTTTACATTTATATCCATTTGGAATTAATTTGGTGTAAGGAGTGAGGTAAGGATTCAGCTTAATTTATTTTCCAGAAGTCTTGACAGGTGTCCCACTGTAATTTATTGAGTAATCCGTATTTTCCTCACCAATTTGAAATGAGGCTATTATCAAATAGTAACTATTTTTAATGTTTGGGACTCTTTCTATGCCCACTATTCAGTTTCACTAATGTATCTATTCCTAAATCACTACCAAACTGTTTTAATTACTGCAACAAAAATGCTTGCTTTATACCTGCCTTTCCTTGGCTCTTCTCTTTGCCAAGTTTTGAAAGTTATTTATTTGTTTTACCCCCCTAGTGAACTTAAGTTCCTCTAGAGCAGGAACTGTGGCTTAAGCATTTTTACAGCCTCGACAACTTGGCTGAGTAAGTATTTATTTTTCTCAGTAGCTTTCTATCCTGCTCCACCACAGTGCCTTGCTCCAAGTAATCATTCACTTTCATAATCACGTTTATTAAATTTTAAGTGTTAAAGGAGCAAGGGCAAGATGTTCCAAGGGATGGAAATCAAAAGAGTGAATTCAGGAGAGGCTAAAGCAGACAGCCCTGATGGAAGGAATGGAAGGCAATTGGGTTGATAAGCAGCCCCGGCCAGGATGTCAGTTTGTTCAGAACAGCACTGGAATTGTTGGTATCACTGAATCAGCCCTGGTGCTTGATCAAGTGCTCTGGTCAACAGATCTTGATGACTGAAGGACTGACTGCCTTTGTCATCCAACTCTGAAATGGCGGCACAGAGAACCTACCACCCATGGCCTCCTGTATTTCCTGAAGAACGGCTGTCACTATAAGAACGGCTGTCACTATAAGAACGGCTGTGACTTGGCACACGCATACCTAATCATCCTGAGGTGCCCTCTCCCTTTCAAAGTAGACACCCGCATGTTGATGAATTGCCAGTGTTAGGAAGCTGTATATTTATTTCAATGATTCAGCCGTAGACCGAGAGGTTGTATTGGCATTGCCCTCAGAGCCTAGGGATAATCCACATGTAAGAGGATTTGGGATGAAGCTGCCAGCAGAGATTTAAACTCCCAAAACTAACAGAGAATCATCATTTTCCAAAATTTGCATCCCTGTTAAATTGCTAAAATTTTGGATTTCCAGTCATGTGGAGAGTCTGGTTTGGGAGGCTGGGGTGTGTTTGAATATGTATGTCTAACAAGTGCCCTCAGTGATTATCAGTTTGGGAGACACTAACATAATAGATTGGATTAATCTGGGTAGAAATGGGTGCTGGAGGAGGCTCAGGAAACATGGGAGTCCAATTAAACTAACTAGGGTGTATCCTTCAAACTAGAATGTAACTAAAGAAAACCCAGCCTATTTACTTACTTACTTACTTACTTATTTATTTATTTTTGTCTGCGTTAGGTCTTCATTGCTGTGTGTGGGCTTTCTCTAGTTGCGGAAAGCGGGGGCTACTTTTCGTTGCAGTGCACAGGCTTCTCGTTGTGGTGGCTTCTCTTGTTGCAGAGCACGGGCTCTAGGCACGTGGGCTTCAGTAGTTGTGGCACACGCTCAGTAGTTTTGGCTCACGGGCTCTAGAGAGCAGGCTCAGTAGTTGTGGTGCACAGGCTTAGTTGCTCCGCAGCCTGTGGGATCTTCCCAGACCAGGGTTTGAACCCATGTCCCCCGCTTTGGCAGGTGGATTCTTAACCACTACGCAACCAGGGAAGTCCCCAGCCTAATTATACAGAGATCTATTAAAAAAAAAAAAAGCAACCTGTGCTGATAAAAGAGTATGTGTAGGACTCAAGTCTAAAAAAAATCAGAAAAATATGTCAGTATTTTTAAAAGGAAAGAATGAATGAATACACAGACCAGCTAAAGCAGATTTTCAACTCCCCTTTGATAGGAGAATTTCAGAAAAGTTCTAGCATTGACATTTGCTAGAATTAGGTAGACAGCTGGCCAGGATGACACCCATCTCAATGCATGTGTTTCAACACTGATTACTTTTGAAAGGCTTATTACATTTAAGTCACATTATATAGGACTGATGGTAACTAAGTCTGTGACTTTGGGCAAGTTGCTTACCTCTGTGGGCCTGCTTCCTGCCTATACAATGAGGTTAGACTGTTTCTTAGTCTAGGTAATCTGTAAGCTCTCCCACAGGCCTTAGATTCTTTGGTTGGTTCTATGGCATAACCATCTCTCCCCTGATGCACACACAGGAGACCCTGCTGCTGAAACTGGCCTGGAATCTCATGGCCTCACTTCCTCCAGTCCTTCCCTAAGACAAGACCTGTGACTCAAGCTGAGGGTGTAGACAGAGGAGGCAAACCACTGCAGAACATAGAGGTTCCTCTACCCATCATTTTCTGGTCTCTGAAGGGGGTTCTGAAGGTCCGTAGATTGGATAAGAGCATTAAGTCAATTTCAAAATGTTCTGCTTTGATAATTGAACTGTGGTAGAATGAAAAGAGAGAAAGAGGGAGAGAGGAAGGGAGGGAGAAAGGAAGGAAGGAGGCAGGGAGGGAAAGATGAGAGGGAGGGAGGGAGGGAAGAAAAAAATCACCTGGGCATCCCCATAGCCAACTGTCGAAACTGTCAGGTACTGTTCTTGGCTTTTGTGTGGAGCTTGAGAATTACTGGTTGGGTAACAGGAAAGCCCTGAGACCTAAACGAAACCTCAGGCAAGAGCCTGTCCTAAAGAATTCTAGTCTCTGACCTTGAAGCCCTCAGGCCTCAATCTATGGGGTCACCAGTTGGCCCACTAATATATGATCTCTCACAGAAGGGAAGAGCAAGTGTCAAATGCCCAACTCACAGCCACGACCCCAAACCTTTCATGACTGCTTTGTTACAAAAAGTAGGAAAAACAATTTTTTAAAGACAACTCCACACATCTGACAAAAAAAACCCAACCCACTAATTCAAAAAGATACATGCACCCTAATGTTCATAGTAGCATTATTTACAACTGCCAAGACATGGAAACAACCTAAGTGTCCATCAACAGATGAATGGATAAAGAAGACGTGGTATATATATGCAATGGAATACTACTCAGCCATAAAAAAAGGATGAAATGGTTCCATTTGTGGTAACATAGATGGACTTGGAGGGCATTATGCTAAGTGAAGTCAGACAGAGAAAGAAAAATGCTGTATGATATCACTTATATGTAGAATCCACAAATGACAACAAACCAGTGAATATAGCAAAAAAGAAACAGACTCACAGATATAGAGACAAACTAGTGGTTATCAGTGGGGAGAGGGGAGGGAGGGGGTCAATGTAGGGGTAGGGGGCATGGAAGGTACAAATTGTTAGGTATAAGATAGGCTTAAGGATGTACTGTACAACACAGGGAACATAGTCAATATTTTGTAATAACTGTAAATGGAAAGTAACCTTTAAAATTAGCTTCTTTTCTAGCTAGAAATCTCAGGGGACTTACATGAAGTTCCCCAGAGAGTATGGCCTGTGGGTTACAGTGCCATGACTAGGCTTGTATCCTTGCTCTAAAACTTAATACCTACTTAATTTTCTGAGCCTCAGTTTCCTCATCTGTCAAATGGACACCATTATGCCTACATCATACAATTGTGAAAAAGAGTATATAAAATAATATATATACATATATACTGACATGTGTATAGCAAATAAATTATGCTCAGTATTTTTTTTTCTTTTCCTTCCCCACAAATGACAAGAATGCGCCTGATAGTATAAATATTTTGGAATTGTGGCCAATATGCCAACATGAGAAGTAAATGGGAAAAAATTCAGATTAACCAGTGGTAAATAGATTAATTAACTCCAATCAGGAGGTAAACTAGCCAGAGCTGCAGGCTCAAATCAGAAGAAAGAATTGAATGATGGTCTAATTTGAAACCAGAAGGTCAGCTGTGAAAATAACCCCATTTGTAGGACATGAACAAGGAGTCCCTTGTTATCACTGTGACTATTTTAAAGGTGCTCAGCATCTCTTTCAGTGCACAGATGGGGCATCCTGGCATTCAGACCTTACAACTGTATCCCAGCCAAAACTCTTGGCCAAAAGCAACCCCAACTTTCTTGAGATGGTAAAAACTATCTGTCAACTCTGGAATGTTTAGAATTAAATATAGAGATGAAGAAATAAACCAAACCATTGCTATTCATGGTTTTTTCATGGAGTTAGGAATGATCTCTGTATATATTTTTTTTGCGGTACGCAGGCCTCTCACTGTTGTGGCCTCTCCCGTTGCGGAGCACAGGCTCCGGACGCACGGGCTCAGTGGCCATGGCTCATGGGCCCAGCAGCTCCTAGGCATGTGGGATCTTCCCGGACCGGGGCACGAACCCGCGTCCCCTGCATCAGCAGGCGGACTCTCAACCACTGTGCCACCAGGGAAGCCCTGATCTCTGTATATTTTATATTTTAAGTATTTGGTGTTTTTAAGAGATTTTAGGAAATTTGATAGATTTGGGCTTTAATTCTAACATAAAATGTATAAGTGAGTAATTTTAGACTTAGATCTTTAGTTGAAAATAAAGAGAATTATGCAAAGTTTGTAAACAAGATTGGAGTGTATATGATTAACTTGAGATGGACCACATTCATTTATTTAATTAGATTTATCAGAATGGGGAGGTTTGGGTAGGTAGGTTAGGCAGTAGAAATACTTTAAAAAATCAGATATAGTCAATTATAAATACAGTCTAAGATGTTCAAGGGAATATCATAAGATGTAAACAGGACAAATTGTTTAAGGGAATTTGGTCTGTTCAGATACTCAATCAAACAATAATCAAATAACCCCCTGGATTTATTATATTTATTTTTAAAATAAGAATTGTAATTTGAACTTGAAAGCTTCGGGAAAATTTTTTATTTTTTAATAATAATTTTTAAATCTCAAGGTTTAAATTCTATTCTGTGTCCGGAAAAACATCACACAGACACGAAATAATTCACTTTCACAGTGCCAATTTTTAGGTTGCTGACCACTTAGATTTCTATCGTATTTTGGGAAACAAAGTAGATATAGAAAATGGAATTTATTCAATTTTGAATGAAATACTTTTAAACTATTTTAACCCTCAGAAGAAGGGGGAAAGGAAATAGAAAAAAGATTCATGAAAGGATAATAATAATGAAACTTATTTTGTGCTTAGTATGTTCCTAGCACAGCTCAAAGAGCTTCACATGTATTACTCATTTAAGCCTGCTAAAACCCCCATGAAACCTTAGAAGAACAGCGTAGAAGAAAAAAGGAAGTGCTGTGTGGGTTGCCACAATCTAGGAAAAATTCGTATCTTAGCCCATCAGTGCTTTCTAAGGTAGCCCGGTTACCACATGCAGCACCCTATAATATACCTGTTCATTTATTCTTTCACACTTACAGCCAACATTTATTAACTTCTTACTATGTGTCGGGCTACTGAGTGGCGCATAGCTTTTCGGAGAGCAAGCCTGGAGACCAGTTAGGAGGCTGATGCCATGATCGAGGTGGACCTCGTGGTGCCCGATTTAGGGCCGTGGCAATTGAGATGCTGAGGGAAGGATAGATTGAAGAGTTACTTAGAAGTTAGAATTGATATGACTTAATTGGAAACAGGACATTAGGGGAAAGGTGGTATCTTTTCGCAGGCCCTCAAAATACAAGGCCTGAGGCCAGAGTTAAGGTCATAACAATTGATTTGGTAGATGCAAACCCAAAGAAGTGAGGATGAGGAAAAGGGGAAGCAAGCAGGGACAGCTGTGCAGTGACAGTGTGCTGCATGGCCACCCTGGCTCCTGGTTCACGACAGGAGAACATACAAAGAGAGACAGTGGATCACTCAGTAGTATGTTTTCTCAGCACACAGGACTCCTTAGAAAGGCTGCCAAGAACAAACATATCTTGAAGCAATCCACAGAAAGAGAAAGAAGGGGGACTTCATCTCACAAGGTACCTCCTATCTTCTATGTACCAAGAAAAAAAAAACCCCTAAGGAAGGAGTGAGTGGAGAGGTAGGAGGTGATGAGAGTTCCATTTTGAATATGTTTCATTGCCTCTTATGAGATGTCCAGATGGAAATCTCCAATAGGCAGTTGAATGTAGACAGAGTCTGGAGCTCAAGAGAGAGAAAGACAGGTTGGAGAAGACTGAGTAGTGAGCACACAGTGTATGCTAGGCTGTGCCCCCCAGAAGCCCCCACTGGGAATGAAGCACTCATTCCTCCAGCTGCCAGGACTGTTGCCTGCTGGTGGCCACGGCCAAATCCCTCTCGAGGAATGACCCTTTATCAAAGGAAGCTGCCTTGCCCAAGTATATGCACCTACCATGTGCATGCAATGACAGGTTGATGGGGGGTTACAAAGACCTGTCCTCTTCACCTCAGTTCAGGTCATTTCTGCAAGGCCTTCTCAGCTCTAGAGTTCCCTAGAACTGGATGATGCCACTGTTGAATCTACATTGCCAGTCCTGCTTCCTTCATCCCACTCCCGGGGTGGTTTCTAATAGTGCCCCCCAGTACACAACCTGTATACAAATCTCTGTTTCAGAATCTCCCAGAGAACCTGAGCCAACATAGAGTGGAAGCTGAGGAAGGGAGAATTCTACGTGGACACTCTTTCAGGAGCTTGTCTGTGACAAGGAAGGAAGATTCCTGAAGAAGGGTACTGTCAAAGGAGGACTTTTTAAGTATAGTTGATTTATAATATTGACAGGAAAGTGATCAGTTATATATATATAAAAGATCATTTTCCATTATAGGTTATTGTAAGATATTGAATATAGTTCCCTGTGTGATACAGTAAATCCTTGTTTTTTATCTATTTTATGTATGGTAGTTTATATCTGTTAATCCCATATTCCTAATTTATTCCTCCTCCCCCACTTTCCCCTTTAGTAACTATAAGTTTATTTTCTATGTCTGTGAGTCTGTTTCTGTTTTGCATATAGTTTCATTTGTGTTAATTTTTAGATTCCACATATAAGTGATATCATATAATATCTGTCTTTCTGTCTGACTTACTTCACTAAGTATAATATTCTCTAGGTTTATCCATGTTGCTGGAAATGGCAATATTTCAATGATTTTTATGGCTGAGTAATATTCCATTGTGTATATACATATATATATATATATATATACACACACACAATGTATATATATACACCACATTTTCTTAAGCCAATTGTCTATTGATGGGCTCTTGGGTTGTTTCCATATCTTGGCTATTGTAAATAGTGCTGCTATGAACATTGGGGTGCATGTATCTTTTTGAATTAGAGTTTTCATCTCTTCTGGATATATACCCAGGAGTGGGATTGCTGGATCATAAGGCAGCTCTATTTTTAGTTTTTTAAGGAAACTCCATGCTGTTTTACACAGTGACTGCACCAATTTACATTCCCACCACAGTGCAGGAGGGTTTCCTTTTCTCCACACCCTCTCCAGCATTTATTATTTGTAGACTTTTGACAATAGCTATTCTGACCAGTGTGAGGTGATACCTCATTGTGGGTTTTAATTTGCATTTCTCTAATACAGTAAGTCCCCTACATATGAACGAGTTCCATTCTGAGAGCATGTTCGTTAAGTCCAATTTGTTCATAAGTCCAACAAAGTTACCCTAGGTACCAACTAACACAATTGGCTATCTAATACTGTACTGTAATAGGCTTATAATATTTTTCACACCAATAATACATGGAAAACAAACACAAAAAATAAAGAAAACTTTCTTAATCTTACAGTACAGTACCTTGAAAAGTACAGTACTACAGTACAACATATGGCGTACAGGGCTTGGCACCGAGTGAACAGGCAAGAAGAGTTACTGACTGGAGGAGGCAGGAGGAGGTGGGAGATGGTAGAGCTGAAGGATTGTCAGCAATAGGAGATGGAGGGCAAGCTGCAATCTCACTCATGCCTGATGTTGATGCACAGGTTCTGGTTCCTTGCTGGATCCAGTTCTATCTACCCACTTGAAAAAACGATCCAGCCATGTCTGCGGAGTAGCTCTTTTATTCTTGTCATAGATGACACACGGGAGCACTGGATTGCATTCGGAATGGCTGCTGTAACCTTTGTGTACCATTCTGTGTTCAGGTCCTGTGCCTCAAAAACTAACTGTGCCTCCTCAAATAAAGAAAATCTCCTTGCCATTTCCTGCATCGTGAATCTCTTTGGTTCTTCAGTTACTTCTTCTTCCTCTTGTCTCTCTTTGTCCTTTCTCTGGGCCTCCAATTCCATCAGGTCTTCATTAGTAAGCTCCTCATGTTGTACAAAAAGGAGTTCAACAAGGTCGTCCTCTTGCAGATCTAGCTCCAGCTTCTTGCTGAGGGTCACTAAGTTGCTGAAGACCTCTTTGGACTCCTCATCCACCTTCCCAAATCCAGGAAAATCATGAACAAACTGTGGGCAAAGTTTCCTCCAAACCCCATTCATGGTGACAGCTGTAACCTCATGCCAAGCAAGTCAATGTTTTTTATGGCCTTGTAGATGTTATATAGTCCTTCCAAAATGGTTGCAAGGTTGTTCCTGATTTGTCACTCACCTTTACTGCCTGCTGAAAAGTGTAATGTAAATAATATTTGAATTTATTTTTGTATATGGTGTGAGGGAGTATTCTAATCTCATTGATTTACATGTAGCTGTTCAGCTTTCCCAACACCAGTTGTTGAAGAGACTATCTTTTCTCTATTGTATATTCTTGCCTCCTTTGTCAGAGATTAATTGACCATAAGTGTGTGGGTTTATTTCTGAGCTCTTTATTCTGTTTCATTGATCTGTATGTCTGTTTTTGTGCCAATACCATGCTATTTTGATTACTGTAGCTTTGTGGTATAGTCTGAGGTCTGGAAGGGTTATGCTTCCAGCTTTGTGCTTTTTCCTTGGGAAAGCTTTGGCAATTCTGGGTCTTTTGTGTTCCATATAAATTTTAGGATTATTTGTTCTAGTTCTGTGAAAAATGTCATGGGTATTTTGATAGGGATTGCATTAAATCTGTAGATTGCTTTGGGTAGTGTAACCATTTTAACAATGGTTAAAAGAGTATGGGATTATCTTTCCATTTCTTTGAATCATCTTCAATTTCCTTTATCTGTGTTTTAGAGTTTTCAGCATATAGGTCTGTCACCTCCTTTATTCCTAGATATTTTCTTTTTTTGATGTGATTTTAAATGGGCCTGCTTTTTCTTACTTTCTCTTTCTGATATTTCATCGTTAGTGTAAAGAAATGCAACCGATTTCTGTATATTAATCTTGTATCCTGCTACCTTGCTGAATTCATTAATTAGTTCTAATAGTTTTTGGGTTGAAACTTTAAGGTTCTCTATATAGAGTATCATGTCATCTGCAAATAGTGACTGTTTTACCTCTTCTCTTCCAATTTGGATACCTTTTCTTTTTCTTATCTGATTGCTGTGGCTAGGACGTCCATTACTTTGTTGAATAGAAGTGGTGGGAGTGGGTATCTTTGTCTTGTTCCTGAATTTAGCAGGAAGGCTTTCAGCTTTTCACTATTGAGTATTCAGTTGGCTGTGGGTATGTCATAAATGACTTTTATTATGTTGAGATATGTTCTCTCTATATCCCTTTTGGTGAGAGTTTTTATTGTGAATGGATGTTGAATTTTGTCAGATGCTTTTTCTGCATCTATTGAGAGGATCATGTGTTTTTTGTCTTTCCTTTTGTTAATGTGGTGTATCACATTGATTGATTTGCATATGTATTTTTTAAATAAATTTATTTATTTATTTTTGGCTGCATTGGGTCTTTGCTGGTGTGTGTGGGCTTTCTCTAGTTGCGGCAAGCGGGGGCTACTTTTCATTGTGGTGCACGGCCTTCTCATTGTGATGGCTTCTCTTGTTGTGGAGCACAGGCTCTAGACGTGTGGGCTTCAGGAGTTGTGGCACGTGGGCTCAGTAATTGTGGCTCACAGATTTAGTTGTTCCGTGGCATGTGGGATTTTCCCGGAGCAGGGATTGAAACCATGTCCCCTGCATTGGCAGGCAGATTATTAACCACTGCACCACCAGGGAAGTCCCTGATTTGCATATGTTGAACCATCCTTGTGATCCTAGAATGAATCCAACTCGATCATATTGTATGATCCTTTTTATGCATTGTTGGACTTGGTTTCCTAATATTCTGTTGAGGATTTCTGCATCTATACTCATCAAAGATATTGGCCTATAATCTTCTTTTTTGGTAGTGTCTTTGTCTGGTTTTGGTATCAGGGTGGGGGTGGTGGCTTCATACAATGAATTTGGGAGTGTTTCCCCTTCTTCAATTTTTTGGAAGAATTTGAGAAGGATAGGTGTAAGTTTTTCTTTGTATGTTTGGTAAAATTCCCCAGTAAAGCCATTCGGTCCTAGACTTTTGTCTGAAGGGAGTTTTTTATTACAGCAGATTTCACTCCTAGTGACTGGTCTATTCAAATTATCTGTTTCTTCTTGACTCAGTTTTGGCAGGCTCTATGTTTCCAGGAACTTGTCCATTTCTTCTAGGTTGTCCAATTTGTTGGCATATAACTGTTGATAGTGTTCTCTTGTGATTTTTTGTATTTCTTCAGTATCAGTTGTTATTTCTCCTCTTTTGTTTCTTATTTTATTTGGGTCCTCTCTCTGTTCTTATTGGTGAGGCTGGCTAGAGGTTTGTCAATTTTGTTTAACTTTTCAAAATACCAGCTCTTGGTTTTCTTGATCTTTCCTATTGTCTTTTTATTGGGGGGGGGTCCTCTATTTTATTTTTTTCCTCTCTGATCTTTAGTATTTTCTTCCTTCTGCTGACTTTGGGTTTTGTTTGTTCTTATTTTTCTAATTCTTGTAGGTAGTAGGTTAGGCAGTTTACTTGATGTTTTTCTTGTTTCTTGAGGAAGGCCTGTATCGCTATGAACTTCCCTCTTAGAACTGCTTTTGCTGGAGAGTTGGGACCCATGGAATGGGTACCATGCAGTATTACTTCAACGGGTCTGCATTTGCTCACCGAACCTCATCCCACAGATTTTGTAAGGTTGTGTTTTCATTTCGCTCAAGGTATTCTCTGATTTCTTCTTTTATTTTATTGTTGACCCATTGGATTTTTAGTA
This sequence comes from Lagenorhynchus albirostris, assembly GCF_949774975.1. Taxonomy (NCBI): domain Eukaryota; kingdom Metazoa; phylum Chordata; class Mammalia; order Artiodactyla; family Delphinidae; genus Lagenorhynchus; species Lagenorhynchus albirostris. The sequence continues at coordinate 64,481,845 of NC_083095.1, read as the reverse complement.
GCATGTGGCTTAGTCTTCATGTGTTTGTTCTTTTCCCGTTTTTCTTTCTATGGTTGATTTCTAGTTTGTACCATTGTGGTCAGAAAAGATGCTTGAAATAATTTCTATTCCTCTTAAATTTGTTGAGACTTGTTTTGTAACCTAGTATGTGGTCTATCCTAGAGAACATTCCATGCACACTTGAAAAGAATGTGTATTCTGAGTTTTTTTGGATGTAGTGCCTTGTAGATATCAATTAAGTCTGTTCTATTGTGTCATTTAGAAGCTCTTTTGCCTTACTGATTTTCTGTCTGGAAGATCTGTCCATTGATGTCAGTGAGGCGTTAAAGGCTCCCACTATTATTGTATTCCTATCAATTTCTCCCTTTATGCCTGTTAGTATTTGTTTTATATATGTAGGTGCTCCTATATTGGGTGCATAGATGTTAACAAGTCTAATATCCTCTTCTTGTATTGACCCATTTATCATTATATACTGTCTTTCTTTACCTTATAACCTGTCCTTCATTATATTTTTTTCTTTTTAACATCTTTATTGAAGTATAATTGCTTTACAATGGTGTTTTAGTTTCTGCTTTATAACAAACTGAATCAGCTATACATATACATAGGTCCCCATATCTCCTTCCTCTTGCATTTCCCTCCCACCCCTCTAGGTGGTCACAAAGCACCGAGCTGATCTCCCTGTGCTATGCGGCTGCTTCCCAATAACTATCTACTTTACATTGGTTAGTATACATAAGTCCATGCCACTCTCTCACTTCTTCCCAGCTTACCCTTCCCCCTCCCCATGTCCTCAAGTCCATTCTCTACATCTGCATCTTTATTCCTGTCCTGCCACTAGGTTCTTCAGAACCATTTTTATTTTTTTATTTTTAATTTTTTTTAGGTTCCATATATATGTGTTAGCATACAGTATTTGTTTTTCTTTCTGACTTACTTCACTCTGTATGACTGTCTCTAGGTCCATCCACCTCACTACAAATAACTCAATTCTGTTGCTTTTTATGGCTGAGTAATATTCCACTGTATATATGTGCCACATCTTCTTTATCTATTCATCTGTCAGTGGACACTTAGGTTGCTTCCATGTCCTGGTTATTGTAAATAGAGCTGCAATTAACATTGTGGTACATGACTCTTTTTGAATTATGGTTTTCATTATCTTTCTTTATGGCCTTTGTTTTAAAGCCTATTTTATTATATGAGTATTGCTACCCCCACTTTCTTGTTGTTTCCATTTGTGTGAAATATCTTTTTCCATCCCCTCACTTTCAGTCCCCTCACCTTGTTTTCCAGTTGATTCTGTAGTTCTTCAAAGGAAGATTTTCTAAATTTGGAAAGACTAAGCATTTTTATATGCTGATGAGAAAGAGCTAGTTGAGAGGGAAGAATGGAAGATTCTGGATGATAAAAAGACCTTGAGAAGAAATGGAATCCAAATCACAGGTAGAACAATTGTCTGTTATAAGAGGAAAGACATTCCCTGTGATGAGAATGAGGGAGAAGGAGAGAATGAGTGTGAATGTAGGTAAAATTTATTTTCACTGTAGGGAAGGTTAGATCATCTACTGAGAGTAAGAGGAACTGGAAGCTGAGAGTCAGAAGCTTGAAGACAGTGGGGAATGTTAGAAATAGGCAGTGGGGACAGTGGCTGGGAGAACCACCCAGTGGAATGCCATAGAATTGCTGAGCAGTGATGAAGTCCAGGTTGAGAATGCAGTCACCAGGAATTTATAGTGGCAATCATCATAGTACTAAACATGGTATGTTATAATTATTCACAGGTCTCTCTCAGCACATGTGCCTGACAACCTGGCGTATCCACTAAATGTTGAATAAATGAATGGACCCAGTTTAAGTGAGCCCTCCAACTGAAGGGCCACATCTCCTCCACCAACAGAGTTTCATCAACTAAAGCCATTAGAAAGCTATCTTGGGTCTATCTCTCTCTGATATTTTTAGTCTAAAGACATGTTGAGATGGAAAATGCGCTTTCCTCTGCTTTTGTGCAAGTTTGTTATATGTTATATATGTATGCTTTGTAATGCATGTTTGCTGTGTAATGCATGTATGCATTCAGTGGTTTTCCAAAGATCACTAGGAAGGGCAGGGCAGAGCTCAGGCTAACTCAGGTCACCTGACTTGCATTCCATATACTGGGATATATGATATGCCATGCGAAACTACCAAGGAGTTCCAGGTGATACACTAAGCCTTCGATGTTCCCTCCCTCCCTTCCTTCCTTCCTTCCTTCCAGCCTCCCTCCATCTTTCCTCCCTGAGCATGGTAGACGTCTTGGAATCCTTTCTGATCTCCCTACCAAGCTGTCCCCCAGCTTCATTATGTTCAGCCCTCATTTGCACATGCTCTTGACACCTGGTGTTTGGTGGCAGAAATGGCTGATAAAATTCCACCCTGATTAATTTCATGTTTAATCTAACTGATACTTCTGTAGCCTTTGCAAATAACCTCTTTGAACAAAAACTGCAACGGCTCATTCCAAACCCGATCAAAGAGGTATGCATGACTCACAGCCACTAAATAAACATTGATGCCTGATGGCGGTAATATGGCTATTTATATTCAGAGCCTGATTTAACCAGTGGCATTCCTGTAATAAGATAATAAGCATGAGCTGTTTACGACAAAAAAAGGAGAGTCTGTGGTGCTGGTGTTCAATAAAATCCCTTAACAGGCAAATGAGTCTCTGAAATTGGTTGGCAAATACATCCAGAATGAGATGTGCTAATTAGTTGCTGTTACTGCTTTTCTAAAATAAAGAGTTTAGACTTAAATTAGCCCTGAAATTTAGTACAATAAAAAATACTGGATATATGATATCATGTTGAGAGTCTCACAGATTATATCTAATATATGTACAGCAATACAATGAAGAAAAAAGAACTCTGCACATAAATCACTAGATTTTAAACAGAGACTGTCTAAGAAGAGGTTTTAAATGTGAAGAATTAGATATTTGAATCTCAGGTTCAAGTTTTTTTTCTATTCAGAAAGCATTTGTAGATGATCCTCTTGGCTATACGGGCAGAGATATCTATTACTATAAGCACTTTCATTTTTAAATAGAAAGAGCAAAAGAATGCAAGAATTATCTTAATCACATTTGGATACCCTTTAAAAATAGATTAAGCCATTCAGAACCAAGATCACAGAGGGTCTAGGTAAACATGTAGCAGACAGCTGTCTGGATTCCGAAAAAAAATACCGGAAGTATCAAGCTTGGGAAGCCTCTCCCAACACCATCCAGCGCTGGTTTTCCTCAACTGAGGTAAAAGCAGCAGGCGTGTTGTGCCTGCTCCCTTTCTCCTTCTGCCATCACTCCAGGCAGACCTCTTCCAGCTTCTAAAGATGCATCTTCAAACTTGCATTTTCACTGCTTCCTTCACCAAGCTTGAAGGAGCTGCCTCTGTCAGGACTTGCAATTTCAAATAGTGAGATGGTCTCAGAAGACAACCAAACATTATTTCTTTTAAAAAATCAAATACTATATCTAAAAAGTTACGGCCAAGTCATAAGAGGATTCAGCTTGTGTCTTCATCATACTTTTTTCCCTGAAACCAAGTTGAATTCAAGAACCTGTTGTTTGAATTTAGCTGGTTGAGATGATGCTTGTTTTCCTAGAGCAAATGGTCTTTCTTCTTTTAAAGCCAACTAGATGGCAGACAGTGCTGTAGCCCTAGAGTAGTAATGTTTCTAATGTTAGCAGTGAGTCGATTCATTCATCTGAGTTCTATTCATTTACAGTTAAACCGACAAAGGTTGATTATTTATGTGCTTTAATTTAGATGTTCAGTCTGCATCAGAGTCTCTAGTTACCAGGGGTAATTGATGATGTACATCTTTGTCTCCACATCACAGTGGGCCCCAACTCAGGTACCAACGTTTTCAGCTAATACTGAGACCTAGAATTGTTAGGGACACTCTCATATAATCTAGCAAATAATTGATATTATAAACAGAACCCTGAGTCATGAACATGTGGTCTTCCCTATATTTTTCAACAGTATTACTTAAGGTTCTCTTGAAACCAATTCTGGACTAGCTTAAGACAAAAGGGAATTTACTTGAAAGGATATTAGCAATTTTATAAAAGGCAAGGATGACTTGAATAGCTGTGCCTCAGAAGCGCAAGAACAACAGCAATTCCGGAGACGTGAAAACAAGAGCTTCTGGGCTTATTCTGCTATTTTTGTAGCTCTGAGACTAACATCTCCTGGTTCCTTTGTTTCTTTTTTAAGATTCCGTGTTCTTAGACAAGAAAATCTGGTTGGTCCAGCTGCGCTCAAACAAATGACCTGAACAGATCAGTTATGACTAACAAAGAGGGGGGGTCAGGGTCACATGGCATAGACATGGCTTCCGTGCAAGTCCCCAGAGACTTGGAGGATAGTTGTCAAATGGGCAGCAAACCAAAGGGTCCTCTATACCAGTGCTCCTCCATGTGCTGGTCCCCAAAGTGCTGGTCAACCCAGGAGGGTACTGTATAAGGAGCAGGCACCAGAATCGAAATCAACACATTGCTTACTTCATTGAGAAATCTTGCTATTAAAAAATCATCAGTTGAACGAAACAGTGTGCTAGTGACAAAGCTGGGTTATGTCCTGGTGCAGCATGTCTCACCTCCTCATGGACCAGTAGTGAACAATTTGTGGACCACCCTTGAATAGCAGTCTCTTCTCGTCAGCCCTTGCCTGACTTTATGGGACTCACACCAGAGCAATCAAGAACATAGACTTTGGGCTTCCCTGGTGGCGCAGTGGTTAAGAATCCACCTGCCAATGCAGGGGACATGGGTTTGAGCCCTGGCCCAGGAAGATCCCACATGCCATGGAGCAACTAAGCCCATGCGCTACAACTAGTGAGCCTGCGTTCTAGAGCCCGTGAGCCACAACTACTGAGCCTACAAGCCACAACTACTGAAGCCCGTGCGCCTAGAGCCTGTGCTCTGCAACATGAGAAGCTACTGCAATGAGAAGCCTGCACACCACAGCAAAGAGTAGCCCCGCTCGCCGCAACTAGAGAAAGCCTGCACACAGCAACAAAGACCCAACACAGCCAAAAATAAATAAAATAAAATAAAATTAATTAAAAAAAAAAAGCTTTTAAAAAAAGAACACAGACTTTGAAGCTACTGGGTTTCAGTTCTCACTATCCTGAGTAGCTGAATGACCTTGGGCTAATGAATACCCCAAGCCTCACTTTCATCATCTAAGTTGGAGGTAACAATACCACCATATTTGTCAGGACTCCTTCAATTGCAGGCAGCAGAAAATCAAGTCATTAAATTAAACCAGATGAAACTGTTGACATCCAATCTGCAAAAATGGCAATTTTATTGTGGTTCAAACTAACAGCTTAAGCTAAAAACGATTTTATTGGCTTATGCAGCTGACAACTATAACAGTGGAATAGGTAGCACACACATCTGAATCTAAGGCTCAGATGAATAAAGAGAAGCTCTCTCTTTTTCAGCAACCAGAATTGGATCACGTGGCATAGAATGATGCTAATTGGCCCTACTTGGGTCATGCTCCCAACCCTCCAGCCCAATCACTGTCAAAAAAGACACGAAGTTTTTCGATGGGCCAGGCTTAGGTCATGTGCTTGGGAGTAAGCAGGGCACTATGATTAATAGATTGACGGGTCTGTCGGATAAATCCTTTGTTTTGTTTGGCCATAACCCTAGGGCCTAGCACATAATAGGTGTCCCCCAAATTAGGTAAATAAATGATTGGGGAGGGCGTATTGTGCAACCTCTTCAGTCAAAAGAGGGGGCAGACGAAAGCATTAGAATCGCATGATAAATGCCTACACCATATGGTTGTTGTGAAGATCAGACAAGAATATGATGCGTATGGGACAGGGCCTAGCACATGGGGGCACTTTTACTGGCCACATAGATCAGGTCAGCGTGGTAGCCCACTTCTTCCATGCAGTGACTTGCACATAACAGGCACCCAGGTTTTTTGATTGACTGGATGAGCTAATAAGTGAACTCACGAATAGACAATGAGCAATCTGGATCCTGTATTTTCCTTTGGAAAAGTTCTTTACCCTATGACAATTTTGATTTTGTCTGGTTTTCCTACAAACAACCAGACACGAATCACACGATCAACAGGGCAAGAGCAGGGCTTCCCTGGTGGCTCAGTGGTTGAGAGTCCGCCTGCCGATGTGGGGGACACGGGTTCGTGCCCCGGTCCGGGAAGATGTCACATGCCGCGGAGCGGCTGGGCCCGTGAGCCATGGCTGCTGAGCCTGCGCGTCTGGAGCCTGTGCTCCGCAACGGGAGAGGCCACAACAGTGAGAGGCCCGCGTACCGCAAAAAAAAAAAAAAAAAATTAAGAGAAATTAAGAAAGAAATTGTGAAGAGACGATGGAAGGTCTCTGGCTTCTGTCAGATTCAGTGAGGCAGAGAGGAGGGCTAGATACTGCCCCTTGGTCCTCAGCTCCTACTTCCACCTTTTTCTATGCTCCCCCCTGGATCACAGGGACTGGAAAGGCATAAAACCCTATTTTCCCAATTCCCTTTCTGCTAGGGTTCTAGATGAGATTTAGCTTCTGCTGATAAAATGCACTCATGTGCAGAAAGAAGTAGGGTCATTCTCTCTGGGCAGTGGTGACCGGTGAGCATGCTCCCACAAACACAAGCTTTTGCAGTGGCCACCCTCCACATTACACTGTCTGATGACCAACCTAATGGGTATTGGGCAGCTGTCATGCTGGCAGCATTTTCCTGACCTCTGGGTGATAGGAGAGAGTAGACAGAAGAGAGAAGAAAGGCACTGCATGCAGTGAGGTGGACTGAGTTGCACGCCCTTGGCTGGAAGAGTTCCAGCTTCTTACCCCCACATTTTCTCCCCCCAAAAATAGGGTCACATGATTGAGACACTATTTCTTATAAATAAACTTTAAAATGAGATTGTATTAGAATGACTGCTGTTTGCAAATCAATCAATGTAACCCATCATACTAATAAACTCGAGAGGAAAAGTCACCTGTTTGTATCAACTGATATAGAAAAAGCATTTGATCAAAATTCAATGCCCATTCATGATAAAAACTCCCAGAAAAGTAAGATAGCAGTAAACTTTCTCAATTTGATAAAGAACATTTACAAAAAACTTACAGCTAACATTATATTTAATTGTAAAGGACTGAATGCTTTCCTCCTAAGCTCAGGTCCAAGGTAAGGATGTCTGCAAAGATGTCTGCTCCCTCCACTACTATTCAGCCATGATCTAGCCAACTCAATAAGGCAAGAAAAAGAAATAAAAGGCACACAGACACAAAAGGAAGAACTAAAACTGCCTGTATTTGCAGATGCCATTATGGTCTGCATAGAAATCCCAAGGAATCTTAAAAAAAAATTCCTTGAACTAATAAGTGCATTCAGCAAGTTCACTGATAACAAGATCAACATAAAAAATCAATTGCAACAATGGAAAAATTAATTGTATTTCTATATCCTAACAGTGAATACACGGGAACAAATTAAAAACACAAAACCATTTATTATCACTCAAAAAATACAGCAATGGAGTGACTGCTATTCACAGGTCTCTCAGCTACTAGAGAGCTCTCCACCCTGACTCTAGTAAAGAGGTCAGGAAACCTTGAGTAAGGTTGGAGGTATTAATTTCGGGCAGTTAATTACATTCTTTTAGCATCCATCTCCCTGAAGGTTTCACTGGGCAAATCCTTCAGGAGGACATCCCCATTAGCTATTCATTTTTCTTCCTCACTGACTGGAGAATGAAGTGACTGTTGGCTGTGTCACACAACTCGTTGATATTCACCCCTGGGTGAAGTGATCCTCAAATAATTACCAAATGTAGTTCAGGTAACTGAATTAGTGAATTACCTTAGTTCCTTTGAGATGAAAGACTCTTTAGGAATGTGAAATACTTCCACTCTTTGTTATTTATGACATGAACAATGAAAGAACCCAAAGTAGTATTCAACATGCTCCAGGAATGGGATGACTAAAATTAAAGAATGCAATTGGTTTTCATTTTCCATATTTTTCATTTTCTCTCCTTTTCATTTCAATAGGACTGACTATGACAAGACATCAAATCCCCTCTGATGTTAATAAGGCATCAACTATGGAGCTCTGGGAAGAGAAAAATTCAGCTGAAGTGTGACAAGTACGTGGTTCTCCTCCTTCCTGTGATTTATTACCATTCCTCTCACCCACCCTGTTACACTACTCTACAGGTGAAAGCCTCCTCCCTTGCTTTGTTTTCTTCTGCCTTAGTCTAATTTGCCAAATTTAAGGTCTCAACTACTCTTCCACCCTTCAGACAGACAACCGCTCCAATCAGTGGTCTCCCATCAGAGAAATGCAGGATGCCCTCGGCTTAGTGCTCTGCCCTGGGTGCGAAGAAGACAGAAGCCTAGAGGCAAATCCCAGGCAGACAGCTTGACCTGGGGTGGGAGGAGTGGGAAGAGGTGGAGATGGGGCTGAGGTTGGCAAATCAAGGCCCAGTCTACCTGAGGTTGGTAGAGGGCTGAAGATGGTGGCGGAGATGCTAGGCTCCACTCATGCCGGATATGGGTGTACTGCATTTATTGAATCCAATTTACAGTTATTCATTTTTAGTTTTCATTTTTTAAAGCATTAAGGGTTTTCTATTTCTCTCTCTTTTCAAATATCTTTTTAAGTGTAATGTATTTACTTTGGAACGGGAATAGGTAATACATTCACATAGTTCACAATTCAAAAAGCATTCAGTAATATACAGTGAAGACTCCCTCCCACCTACATGCTCCAGCCACTCAGCTCTCCTTTCAGAGGCACCAGCATCATCAACTTCCTACTTCTCCTTGCAGAAATATATAAGCAAATTTGTATAAGGCATCCTCTCACCATCTTTTATTTACACACATGATAACTCACTATTCTGTTCTGTACTATGCTTTTCTCACATAATATATCTTAGAGATCATTCCACACCAGTACACAAAGACCTCTTCAATCTTTTTTATAATAAATAGTAATCCATTATGTTAACGTATCTTCATTTGTCTAACCACTCTCCCATTAATGATCATTTCCATTATTTCCAATTTTTTGATACTACAAACAGTGCTGTAATGATTAACCTGTCAATAAGTGATTTCCACATATAGGAGTATGTCTGTAATTTAATAGAATTGCTACTAACAGAATTATTATAAATAATTCCTGTAAATAGAACTGCTAAATCAAAGATTATGTATTTGTAATTTTGATAGATATTACCAAATTGCAAATACATGTCACCTGACGCAACATCCTTTGCCCATTTTTCTATTGCATTATTGGGTTTTTTCTTATTGATTGTGTAGCAATGACTTCAAATATGTTTCCTAATTTGTCCATTGACTTTTGACTCAGCTATGATTGTTTTTGCATGGATACATTTTTAAAAACGTGATTGAGTTTTTCAATCTTTTCTTTTATGAGTGCTATAATTTGTGTCATATATTTAAAGGTTTTCTTCAGTCATAAATTACAACAAGAAAATCTTTTATGTTTTTTTCCTATTTTTATGGTTTCATATTTTTCTATTTAAAATCTGTAACCCATCTGGAATTTATTTGGTAAGATTTGAGGTACGGCTCCAATTTTAATTATGTATTTATTGTTACAGCTAACTACCCTGTTGTCCAAACATCATTGATAAAAATCCAGTGTTCCCAGTGATTTGTAATGAGACCTTTATCATATGCTAAATCCCTATTTGTTTTGGGGTCTACTTCTTGATTTTCTATTCTGTTTTATCTCTCTATTCATGTACCAGTGGCATCCTAGTTTAATTTTTAAGAACGTAACTAAAAGGAATTGTACTTCAATTTTTTAAACTTTATGTATCTCCTTAAAGTAACTCTTCCTTTGGGTCAGTGATCCATGGAAACAAGGTTTCCTGTCTGTGTCTTACAACATTGTTTACTTTCCCTCAGATAGCTCAGGACTAGATTTTTCTTAATCTTCCAGGAAATGAAATTTAGCCTCTACCACCTGAGTGGCATAGTCAAATGAATGGCATAACCTTGGGCTTATGAGATGACCATAGGAATAGCATATTTTACTTTTCCAAATCCTGGTGCATAACAGGGTCACAAGGAACAGGCTCTTTTATTCCTGTGGTCATCGCTTTAAAATAAAGTTGTATACTTAATGAATATTTACTATACGGCAAGTTGCTTCGGTGAGGATGCTTTTGGTTTCAAGTCATAGAAACAGATTCAAACAGCCTTTCACAATAAGGAAATGCATGAACTGCGGTAACTAGTTCTCAAGGAGTAGGGGGTTGGACAGGCAGTGTCAGTAGCCTGGCCATGTCATTACAGATCCAGCCTCTTACCATTTTGTGTTCCTCCATCCTCAGTCATTGGGTCCATTCTCAGGCCGATGGCAAGATGGCTTTGGCATTTCCAGGTATCCTCTCCAGACATGAAAACACCTTGAGAAAGAGACAGCAGCTCGTTTTGTTCTTTCTTAGGAGCAAGGGAACATTTCCCTGAAGTCTCCCATGTGTGATTGGTCAGAATTGGGTGACATTCCCATTCCCAAATCAATCACTGACAACAGGAATGTGATTAGCTCAAGGCCAATCATACCCACCCCTGGGCTGGCCAAGGGTGAGTTCCCTCCAAGGCACATGGCTGCTTGAAAAGGGTGAACATCTGCACAAAACCTGGATTCTCATAGTAATGGAAGTGGGTAATGGTTGCTGACAATGAGTCTGCCTCATCCCTCTCTCTCTTTCTCTCTCCTGACTGGTTTCCTTTGCAAGACATCCAACAATGTCCCCCTTCACACACACTTAGTGTTTGGTCATGTATTAACTGCAAACTGAAGAATTCAATAAACACTCATTGAACTCATACTATACGCCCAAAATGTGTGAGGAGCTGAGGACTAGAAGAAGGAAAGACAGGGATCCTGATCTCAATGATGTCACGGGAGAGGCAGAAAATTAAGGAATTCCTTAATTCCTTAGTACAGTGATAGGTGCTACGTATTGATACATAACTTAAGGGTGCTATGGGAGTTCTAAAGAATGAGTAACTTCACTGGAACTTCATGGTAAAACAAATGGAATATTCCAGCTGAGCTTTGAAAGATAAGTAGGTAATCAAGGAAGAAGAACATTCAGGCAGGGAAATTAGCTAGTACCGAGGACCAAGAAGGCATGGGCCTGGCATGCTCAGGTTACTATATGTGTTCTTTATGTCAAGCTATTAAGTGAACATGGCAGTGAGGCACCGTTTTACCCAAAGAATGAAGGTGCCTGGGGGGAGTTTAGAGGCCTGGTTTGCAACTTTGGTTTTTACTGTTTAAGAGACATCATCAGGGATACCATCCCTAAGAAGTTCTGAGAGAGGTTAAAGCTAATTGCAGCATTCAAACACAAAGAACAGATTATTAATCAACTTTCTGAAGTGACACCTCTCAGAGACCCCTAAATCTTTCTTTCACTTCACAATCAAGCTTCTTGCAAACGATATCCATACTAGCATTCTTCTCACCTCCATTCATTCCTTAACCTCAACCCACTGAGGTTAGCAATATGATGGCTGTTCCTGCTAAGGTCACCAGAGGCCTCAATAAACTGTAAGACACAAAATAGAATAAAACCAACAACAACAACAATAAACCCTCTTACATCCTACCTTCCAATCACATGAACTATTTATAATTCACAAATTACATTGGTTAATACATTTAGAGACCCCGGGCACTGAAAGTATGAATTCTTTCTCCCACTGCAGTATAAAATTAAAAGCAATCCTAAATCATAATTTTTTCCATAAGGGCTTCATTTTTTTAAATAAATCATATTCTTTCAAAAAAAATCTTTCTCTGGACCCCTGCTTTGTTGCTTATTTAAGCATATGCCCACCAGCTGAGTAATCCAGCAATAAAGATATTCATACCTTGTTTGTAGTAGGTTAAATGACGTCCCCCCCAAAAGATATATTCACCCATAACCTCAGAATGTGACCTTATTTGGAATAAGGGCCTTTGCAGATGTAATTAAGGTGAAGATCTCTAGACAGATGATCCTGGATTAGGGTGGGCCTTAAATCCAATGATTTGGATTTAAGAGAAAGAAACAGAGAATCACAGAGACATGTGGGGAGAACACCACGTGAAGTTGAAGACAGAGATTGGAGCAATGCATCTACCAGCCAAGGAATGCCAAGAATTACTGAAACCCCCAAAGCTAGGAGAGAAACATGGAACAGATTCTCTCTCAGAGCCTCCAGAAGGAACCAACCATGCTGACACCTTGATCTGAGACTCCTGGCCTCCAGAACTGTGAGAGAATAAATGTATGTTGCTTTAAGTCACTCAGTTGTAGTAATTTGTTACGGCAGTCCTAGGCAACTAATACATTACTCCGTAACGATTTGAATTAAAATCAGGTAACTTTTGATTATAAGAAACTCAGGAAGAGAGGAATTTATTTTAAAGAACTGCAATCTCACAGGACACAGAGATGAGAAATTAAGCCTCCTGCTTTTGGAGCTGGGAACCAGGGCGGGGAAGGAAAGTGACTGTCCATCACTCAAAGTCATCTAATAAACTCTCTGGTATTGCTCCTTCTGGGAGTCATCCCATGCTGTCCCCTGGCTGTCTTCCTTTGCTTCATCACTCTCTGGGTGCGTGTGGCTCTTCCAGGTGACTTCAGTCCCAGTCTCTGTAAATTTCAAGTTTGTTCCCCACATCTAACTGACTTTGTCTCTCAGCAGCCCAATTACAAATTGTCATGTGAGAAACTGGGTTGGCTCAACTTAGAGTTACCTAAGGGCTAGACCCCCGACGAGCCATCTGGTGCCCATCGCTGGCCCAGTTATAGCACATGAGAGGTGGAGCCCCGTGGCATGCGTGCTGTGCCTTCCAGCCTTTGGGCAGAACTCCCACTGCAGAGGTCACAGGGGTGCAGGCAAAACTTGGCCCCTCTGGTGCAATCTGGTCATTTTTCTCCCTCCCTCGCTAGACTATGAACCCCTAGAGGGCAAGAATATAGGTCGCAGTGCCTGGGACATGGTAGATATTCAAGGTGAGTCGGTTAAATGCAAAGGAATTAGTTGAGCTTTGTAGAACTGCAAGAAAAAGGTAAATGTTTATACTGCTTTCTCTGTTCTTTCTTGACAAAGTGGTCATTTTAAAGCTGACTTCCTTTCCTTACCTCATTCTCAGAAATAGCAAAGAGACGATCTCTGGATATTTGATAAAAGGGCACTCACAAAGCCACACAACCTCACTGCGGTCCCTGATCAGCGGATCTAAGGTCAACAGTTCCCTCACCTCTTTCTCTCTCTCCATTGGTGTCCAAACTCCCTAATCTTCTGGCTGGTGCTATGATCCTTCTTGACAGAGAGCTCAGGGAAAGAGGTTGTTTGAGCCATCCTTTGCCTGTTTTTCCTTTTCTTTTCTTCCCTTTTAAAAAAATGGATTTTTCCCCACAGAGATCTTTTTTCCCAAATTTTTAAAAATTTAAGTATAGTGATTTACAATGTTGTATTCGTTTGAAGTTTACAGCAAAGTGTGTCAGCAAAAAAAAAAAATATATATATATATATATATATATAGAGAGAGAGAGAGAGAGAGAGAGAGAGACAGAGAGAGAGACACAGAGAGAGACAGAGAGACAGAGAGACAGAGAGACAGAGAGATCTTATTTTGACAACACAATCTGGTGTAACATTCTTTCAGGAGACTGCTTAGTTTCTAGAAACTCTTCCTTTGCTTTAGCTACAGCTAGTTTGTTGAGACCCTTTTGCTAATAGCCTCTCCCTTGGGTCTAAACTTCCCCAAGTACACAGTGCTGGGCCAGGGCCTGGTGGAGATCAGAAATAAAAAAGGACCGGAAGAAGACATAACCTCAGTCACTGCAGATCTCGCAAAGCATGGGGCACCCAGCTGGGCCAATCCAGAGAGGGCGCAGGAATCCTCAGGGGCGTCATCTGCACGAGATTTGCAAACCAAAAGTATCATCATCCTGGAACCCATACTTCTCAGTCAGGTGGGGAAAAGCTGATCATTCTTGTGCTAAGCAGATGGACAGGTTTAGCTGAGGCAGGGAAGGAGAGAAAGGGGATAATTCCTGAAACCATTCTCTTTCTTCCAAGTCCAGCAGCCCTCCTGGCTCAACTGAAGGCCCCCCAAATTGTCATTAAAGCTGCCCCAAAGGAGAAATATTGGAAAGGGAGCATATGTAGGGACCTTTTAAAACCCTGCAAGGCATTGACATCATGATTCCTTCTGTGATGAATCAGAAGTACAGAAAACTAAGTAAAATATTTTGTTCCCAAACTGGAGCCGTTTCTAAATTTAAATGTCAATCATCTCTTCTCTTCCATGTATGTACCAGCAAGAGGCAGCCATGGGTGTTGTCAAAAGACTGTGTAGGGGTTGGTTCAACATGGCGAAGTAGAAGGACATGCGCTCACCCCCTCTTGCGAGAGCACCAGAATCACAACTAACCACAACCACTGGGTGGGTGACTCACAAGCTAGAAAACAATTATACCACAAAAGTCCATCCACTGGAATGAAGGTTCTGAGCTCCATGTCAGGTTTCCCAACCTGGGGGTCTGGCAACAGGAGGAGGAATTCCCAGAGAATCAGACTTTGAAGGCTAGCAGGATTTTGACTGTAGGACTTCAACAGGTCTAGGGGAAACAGAGACTCCACTCTTGGAGGGCACACACAAAGTAGTGTGTGCATCAGGACCCAGGGGGAAGGAGCAGTGACCCCACAGGAGACTAAATCAGACCTACCTGCTAGTGTTGGAGGGTCTCCTGCAGAGGTGGGGGGTGGCTGTGGCTCACTTGCGGGATAAGTACACTGGCAGCAGAAGTTCTGGGAAGTACTCCTTGGTGTGAGCCCTCCCAGAGTCCATTAGCCCCACCAAAGGGCCTGTAGGCTCCAGTGCTGGGTTGCCTCAGGCCAAACAACCAAAAGGGATGAACTCAGCCCCATCCATCAGCAGACAAGCAGATTAAAGTTTTACTGAGCTCTGCCCACCAGAGCAACACCCACCTCTACCCACCACCAGTCCCTCCCATCAGAAAGCTTGCACAAGCCTCTTAGCCTCTTGCCTCACTCACCAGAGGGCACATAGAAGAAGCAAGAAGAACTACCATCCTGTAGCCTGTGGAATGAAAACCACGTTCACAGAAAGATAGACAAAATGGAAAGGCAGAGGACTATGTAGCACATGAAGGAACAAGATAAAACCCCAGAAAAAGAAACTGAACAAAGTGGAGATATGCAACCTACCAGAAAAGGAATTCAGAATAATGATAGTGAAGATGATCCAGGACCTTGGAAAAAGAATGGAGGCAAAGATCAAGAAGATGCAAGAAATGTTTAACAAAGACCTAGAAGATTAAAGAACAAACAAACAGAGATGAACAATACAATAACTGAAATGAAAAATACACTAGAAGGGATCAATAGCAAAATAACTGAGGCAGAACGGATAAGTGACCTGGAAGGCAGAATGGTGGAATTCACTGTTGCGGAACAGAATAAAGAAAAAAGAATGAAAAGAAATGAAGACAGCCTAAGAGACCTCTGGGACAACATTAAACACACCAACATTCGCATTATAGGGGTCCCAGAAGGAGAAGAGAGAGAGAAAGGACCAGAGAAAATATTTGAAGAGATTATAGTCAAAAACTTCCCTAACATGGGAAAGAAAATAGCCACCCAAGTCCAGGATCACAGAGAATCCCAGGCAGGATAAACCCAAGGAGAAACAGGCTGAGACACATAGTAATCAAACTGACAAGAATTAAAGACAAAGAAAAATTGTTAAAAGCAACAAGGGAAAAACAACAAATAACATACAAGGGAACTCCCATAAGGTTAACAGCTGATTTCTCAGCAGAAACTCTACAGGCCAGAAGGGAGTGGCATGATATATTTAAAGTGATGAAAGGGAAGAACCTACAATCAAGATTACTCTACCCAGCAAGGATCTCAATCAGATTTGATAGAGAAATCAAAAGCTTTACAGACAAGCAAAAGCTAAGAGAATTCAGCACCACTAAGCCAGCTCTACAACAAATGCTAAAGGAACTTTTCTAAGTGGGAAATACAAGAGAAGAAAAGGACCTACAAAAACAAACCCAAACCAATTAAGAAAATCATAATAGGAACATACATATCAATAATTACCTTAAATGTGAATGGATTAAATGCTCCAACCAAAAGACACAGGCTCACTGAATGGATACAAAAACAAGATCTGTATATATGCTGTCTACAAGAGACCCACTTCAGACCTAGGGACACATACACACTGAAAGTGAGGGGATGGAAAAAGATATCTATGCAAATGGAAATCAAAAGAAAGCTGGAGTAGCAATACTCATATTAGATAAACTAGATTTTAAAATAAAGAATGTTACGAGACAAGGAATGACAGTGCATAATGATCAAGGGATCAATCCAAGAAGAAGATATAACAATTTTAAATATATATGCACCCAACTTAGGAGCATCTCAATACATAAGGCAAATGCTAACAGCTATAAAAGAGGAAATCGACAGTAACACAATGATAGTGGGGGACTTTAACACCTCACTAACACCAATGGACAGATCATCCAGACAGAAAATTAATAAGGAAACACAAGCTTTAAATGACACAAAAGACCAGATAGATTTAATTGATATTTATAGGACATTCCACCCCAAAACAGCAGATTACACTGTCTTCTCAAGTGCACATGGAACATTCTCCAGGATAGATCACATCTTGGGTCACAAATCAAGCCTCATTAAATTTAAGAAAACTGAAATCATATCAAGCATCTTTTCTGACCACAACACTATGAGCTTAGAAATCAATTAAAGGGAAAAAATATGTAAAAAACACAAACACAATGAGGCTAAACAATACGTTACTAAATAACCAAGTGATCACAGAAGAAATCAAAGAGGAAATCAAAAAATACCTAGAGCCAAATGATAAAATGAAAACACAACAATCCAAAACCTATGGGATGCAGCAAAAGCAGTTCTAAGAGGGAAGTTTATAGCAATACAATCCTACCTCAAGAAACAAGAAAAAATTCAAATAAAAAATCTAACCTTATACCTAAAGGAACTAGAGAAAGAAGAACAAACAAAACCCAAGTTAGTAGAAGGAAAGAGATCATAAAGATCAGAGCAGAAATAAATGAAATAGAAACAAAGAAAACAATAGCAAAGATCAATAAAACTAAAAGCTGGTTCTTTGAGAAGATAAACAAAATTGATAAACCTTTAGCCAGACTCATCAAGAAAAAAAGGCAGAGGACTCAAATCAATAAAATTAGAAATGTAAAAGAAGAAGTAACAACAGACACCGCAGAAATACAAACCATCCTAAAGGACTACTACAAGCAACGCTATGCCAATAAAATGGACAACCTGGAAGAAATGGACAAATTCTTAGAAAGGTATAACCTTCCAAGACTGAACCAGGAAGAAATAGAATATATGAACAGACCAATCACAAGTAATGAAATTGAAACTGTGATTAAAAATCTTCCAACAAACAAAAGTCCAGGACCAGATGGCTTCACAGATGAATTCTATCAAACATTTAAAGAAGAGCTAACACCCATCCTTCTCAAACTCTTCCAAAAAATTGCAGAGGAAGGAACACTCCCATACTCATTCTACAAGGCCACCATCACCCAGATACCATAACCAGAAAAGGATACTACAAAAAAAGAAAATTACAGACCAATATCACTGAAGAATATAGATGCAAAAATCCTCAACAAAATACTAGCAAACAGAATCCAAGAACACATTAAAAGGATCATACACCATGATCAAGTGGGATTTATCCCACGGATGCAAGGATTCTTCAATATACACAAATCAATCAAAGAGATACACCATATCAATAAATTGAAGAATAAAAACTATATGACCGTCTCAATAGATGCAGAAAAAGCTTCTCTTTTTTTCACACCCAAATTTATTTTCATTTTGCATACATAGGAAACATGACCCTACGAAAAGAACAAAAAAGAGAAATGAGCCAAGTGTTACAAGAGGAAAAGAATGCACCAATCTGCTCCCAGTTCACTCCTAGCCACACACTCAACGGAACTCTATGGAACTTCACACACCAGGAGCTGGACTGGCTCCAAGCGGTGGGCACTGTCCACTGACAGCACGGGGGGAAACAGAGTGGGCAGGAAATGTCACTGAGAGTGGAATTTCCACACACAGTGTCACTGCCCACAGTAGTGGATTCTCACTCAGGTTCAAGGGAAAACAAAATTTATCTCACACAAACATGAATATAAAGTCTTTGAGTGCTACCTAAATCATTCAGTCTCAAGATCATTTGCTATCAAAAAGATAAACAAAATTTCATCGTGGACATTTGGGTGCCTACTCAGCTGCACCCAGTCCAACTCCAGGGGCAGCTCTCGGGTGCTTCCTCATCAGAACAGTAAAGGGAGAAACTGGGCCTGAAAATGCAAAACGAATGACCTGGAGGAAGAGGAACTTTTGGACCCACGTAGTTGTCCTGGGTTGTAAACAGCAAATGTTGCACTTTGTTATCTCATTCGAATCAAGGACTTGAGTGCGGGAGTTACTGAAGTTGGGGACAGGAGTTCAGAGGTCACACTCGGTGGTCAAAGACACCAGCAGCAGCATCCGTGTTCACAGACTGTTTCCATGGTGTTCGTCTGGCTCCAAGAGCATCCCGTGGAGTTCCCAGGGAGGCCTCCAGACTTTCCATCCTTAGAAAAGGTAAGTCACCATGGCCCCATCCTGATTCCTCACTCCTACTCCATAGACATGTCCCAGTAGAGCAGGGACAGGGTGACTAGGGCTAGGGAATGAAAACCCTCAGTATCCACTCCAGTGAGGTGCCCTGATGCTCAAGTTCAATGAGTGACAACTTCTCAAGAGGCTCTGTTTAGTTCATTTCAAAAATAAGCACCCTACCCCCACCCCCCACCACTACGCATACGGGACCTACATGTCTTGGCTACGCAGCTTTGCCCTTCCTATACATGACCTGTCAGGTCTCAATCTGGGTTTAAATACATGATCGTGGGCATTACTCACTATGCAGAAGAGCAGGACTCGGGCCCCCTAACAACTCCAGGACTACCTGTGATCCCAGGGTCAGAGAGGTTTCTGAGCCAGGGTTTGCATTTCCAACCAGATCTTCTTTATTCTAATTTTGATTAACTCCTCAGTGAAATCTATTCAGTCCTTTTTGAAGAGATCTCTCTGCAGTCCTGGGGTTTTGCGTTCCCGTCTTTTTCTTAGCAAGCTCTTCCTCTTCAGAGCCTGGTGTACACACCTGCTGTGATCAGTCAGCCAGGGCCCAGGCCTGCCCAACCCAGGCTTAAGCCACGGACTGCGCCCTGCTGGGACACCTCTCTCCAGGGGCTGATGTGGCTTCCCAGCCGGATGTGCCTCTCTGCTTTGAAAGTGTCCATCACAACCCACCATCAGAGCTACCTCAGGGGAGGGCGCAGAGGTGCCTGGCCGTGATCACAGGCCAGAGAGCTGCTGACGTCCAGGAAGGACTCTGAGTCTGACCTCAGGACAGGACTCCACACCACCTTCCACAGGACACACTAAAAAGGGCTCGAACATTTTTTTCCCCAAGTCAGACCAAGAGCTCATCAAATGCAATGTCCAGTTTGAGGCAGGGGGCAATTTCCCATGAATTTAAATAACTTTCTTTAGTGATTTTCAGATAACTATAGACATCAATGTAGCCTCATTCCGGATCCCCATCTCCTTGAGGTGCAAGCCATACCCAGGGTTCTCCCAGCCCTGGCTGTGCAGAGGGCAGCTCTGGTCTTCAGGAAGGGGATGGAGAAGAGAGGGCTCAGAGGATGTGCCACCAACGCCTGTTTCTCTGACAGCTTTTTGAAGAGGAAGACTGTCCAGCATGGGGCTCACACAGCTGGCCCTGTGGGGCCTTGCTTCCGATGGGCCGCCTGCCATGTGGTGGCCTTCTGGGTGGCGCAGGCCCCTCCTCGCGTTCACGCGTACTCACCTGCACGTGCCCTGCCTCACCTTCCGCCGGGGTCTCTCCCCTGAGGGTCTGGGCACACCACCCTAGGGGGTCAACCCTTGGGACTCTCCACTCAGCCAGAGCACAGATTACATTGGAAACAGAAGCAACAGAGGAGACACGGGGTGAATTCAAATCCTGGTCCTCCAAGGGAAACCTGAAAGGAAGCTGTACTTGCTTTGAAGGTATCAAAAAGGAATTTGCCCTTTAGTGGCTCATAAGACCATTCCTGGAAGTGAACAGTGATGGGGCCAGGGAGGGTGAGTGACAGCCCCTCCGGCCTCCCCGGCCAGTTGCACAGGCAGGTGCCAGGCAGCTCCCGGCCACTTGGCCTTCACCACCTGTTCATATGCGGGCAGGGTGTGTCGAAGTAGGAAGGGGGCGCTGGGTAGGCTGTGCTTCCCTGGGGTGAGCTGGGCTGGACCTGGAAAGCCATCGCCACAGGGTTCCCAGCAGGATTCATCCCTGGTCCTCCAGGGTCAGTGTAAAACGGCAGCCCCAGCTTCTGGGCTCCTGGAGTGGGGTTCGGGGGCTGCCTGGTGTAAGACACGTTGAAAGCCAGCTCCTCGATCAGCGGCGGGGGGTACATGCACTTCCGGATGAAGAAGCCGGCATCACAGCAGAAGAGCACGCCCATCATCAGGAGGAACCCAAAGCACCACAGCCTCTGTATGGAGAGGGCCTGCACACAGCACCTGGAGCCGCAGCAGGCCTCGTAAGGGCGGCATCTGTTTGCTACACATCCTGTGGGCAGAATTACAGTGGTTTCCTTCTGGGGAGGCCCTGTAACCGGATGATCAAAGACATATAATATGTTGGATAGAGTCCTTCAAAATACCAGCAATGCTTTTGGGCCTCTGTGCAGTCCACGGGCAGCCCAAGCAGCAGCGCAGCCACACTCCCGGCCAGGCAGCCCATGGCTGCACATCCTCCTGGTCGCAGGCGCGAGTCAGCAGCACGAGCCCTGTGAGGGGGCCAGCCAGCTGGCAGGCGGGATCCCAGCCGGGGTCGCAGGGGCTCGGGCAGGCGGGCGGGGAGCCGGGCTGAGTCACGCAGCCCTTGCCGCATTTGCCACGGGCTCGCGTGTCAGAAAAAGCTTTTGACAAAATTCAACACCCATTGATAATAAAAACTCTCTAGAAAGTGGGCATAGAGGGAACCTACCTCAAAATAATAAAGGCCATATACAACAAACCCACAGCAAACATCATGCTCAACAGTGAAAAACTGAAAGCATTTCCACTAAGATCAGGAACAAGACAGGGATGTCTACTCTCGACACTATTATTCAACATAGGTTTGGCAGTCCTAGCCACGGCAATCAGAGAAGAAAAAGAAATAAAAGGAATCCAAATTGGAAAAGAAGAACTAAAGCTGTCACTGTTTGCAGATGACATGATACTATGCATATATGATCCTAAAGATGCCACCAGAAAACTACTAGAGCTAATCGATGAATTTGGTAAAGTTGCAGGATACAAAATTAATGCACAGAAACCTCTTGCATTCCTATACACTAACAATGAAAGATCAGAAAGAGAAATTAAGGAAACAATCCCATTCACCACTGCAACAGAAAGAATAAAATACCTAGGAATAAACCTACCTAAGGAGGTAAAACACCTATACTCAGAAAACTATAAGACATTGATGAAAGAAATCAAAGATGACCCAAACAGATGGAGAGATATACCATTTCTTGGATTGGAAGAATCACTATTGTGAAAATGACTATACTACCCAAAGCAAGATACAGATTCAATGCAATCCCTATCAAATTACTGATGGCATTTTTTACAAAACTAGAGCAAAAAATCTTAAAATTTGTACGGAGACACAAAAGACCCCGAATAGACAAAGCAATCTTGAGGGGAAAAAATGGAGCTGGAGGAATCAGACTCCCTGACTTCAGACTATACTACAAAGCTACAGTAATCAAGACAGTATGGTACTGGCACATAAACAGAAGTATAGGTCAGTGGAACAGGATAGAAAGCCCAGAGATAAACCCAGGCACCTATAGTCAACTAATCTATGACAAGGGAGGCAAGGATATACAATGGAGAAAAGACAGTCTCTTCAATAAGCGGTGCTGGGAAAACTGGACAGCTACATGTAAAAAAATGAAATTAGAACACTCCCTAACACCATACCAAAAATAAACTCAAAATGGATTAGAGACCTAAATGTAAGACCAGACACTATAAAACTCTCAGAGGAAAATATAGGAAGAACACTCTTTGACATAAATCACAGCACGATCTTTTTTTTTTTTTTTTTTTTTTTTTGCGGTACGCGGGCCTCTCACTGTTGTGGCCTCTCCCGCTGCGGAGCACAGGCTCCGGACGCGCAGGCTCAGCAGCCATGGCTCACGGGCCTAGCCGCTCCGCGGCATGTGGGATCTTCCCGGACCGGGTCACGAACCCGTGTCTCCAGCATCGGCAGGCGGACTCTCAACCACTGCGCCACCAGGGAAGCCCAGCACGATCTTTTTTGACCCACCTACTAGAGTAACAGAAATAAAAACAAAAATAAACAAATGGGACGCAATGAAACTTAAAAGCTTTTGCACAGCAAAGGAAACTATAAACAAGACGAAAAGACAACCCTCAGAATGGAAGAAAATATTTGCAAACGAATCAACAGACAAAGGATTAATCTCCAAAATATATAAACAGCTCATGCAACTCAATAGCAAAAAAACAAACAAGTCAATCAAAAAATGGGTGGAAGACCTAAATAGACATTTCTCCAAAGAAGACATACAGATGGCCAAGAAGTACATGAAAAGATGCTCAAGATCACTAATTATTAGAGAAATGTAAATCAAAACCACAATGAGGTATTACCTCACACCAGTTAGAATGGGCATCATCAGAAAATCTATAAACAAAGGGAACCCTCTTGCACTGTTGGTGGGAATGTAAATTGATACAGCCACTGTGGAGAACAGTATGAAGATTCCTTAAAAAACTAAAAATAGAATTACCATATGACCCAGCAATCCCACTACTGGGCAGATACCCAGAGAAAACCATAATTCAAAATGACACATGCACCCCAATGTTCACTGCAGCACTATTGACAATAGCAAGGTCACAGAAGCAACCTAAATGCCCATCAACAGACAAATGGATAAAGAAGATGTGGTACATATATACAATGGAATAAAAAGGAACAAAATTGGGTCATTTGTAGAGCCGTGGATGGACCTAGAGACTGTCACACAGAGTGAAGTTAAGTCAGAAAGAGAAAAACAAATATCATATATTAACGCATATATGTGCAATCTAGAAAAATGGTACAGATGAACCGGTGTGCAAGGCAGAAATAAGACAGACAGATGTAGAGAACAAACGTATGGACACAAAGGGGGGAAAGCGGGGGGCAGGGGGATAGAGGTGGTGGGATGAATTGTGAGATTGGGATTGACATATATACACTAATATGTATAAAATAGATAACTAATAAGAACCTGCCCTATAAAAAATAAATAAATTTTTTTTTTAAAAGGCTGTGTAGGGGCTTCCCTGGTGGCGCAGTGGTTGAGAGTCCGCCTGCCGATGCAGGGGGCACGGGTCCGGGAAGATCCCACATGTCGCGGAGCAGCTGGGCCTGTGAGCCATGGCCGCTGGGCCTGCGTGTCCGGAGCCTGTGCTCCGCACCGGGAGAGGCCACAACAGTGAGAGGCCAGCGTACAAAAAAAAAAAAGGATGTGTAGATGGTAGACCCCACACACGCAAGGCATATGGCACTCATACTCATGCTCACATATTCTCACACACACACACACACACACACACACACACACACACACACAAAATGCTTGCAGCTGTCCAGAGAGATGAATGGCCCAATTACCCCGCAACCAGTACCCAATTCCATGGCGACTGGATTTCCAGAAAGCCAAAGATGAGGGACGCTGGGGTCCCCGGCGTGGAACAACTGCCCGGGTCCCCATCAGGTACCCAATAACTGTGAATGAGTGGACCTTATGAACAAATGCGGCCACTGGGCAGTTTGACCAGCATTAAGACAAAGACAAAGCGCCTCATCTGGAGTCTTGTACCTCCACAGAAATGGTCTAGCCAGAGGCAGCCAACACTGAACCTGGGATCTCTTCTCACTGGAAAATTACCCTTCCACCACACCCACCCCTTTCCCAATTCTCCCCTCACCCTGGTGAAAGCTCACAGGCAGTGTCACACCCACCCTAGCTCACTTCCCATTCACTCACTCATTCAGCAAATGTTAACAGGCACCCACTGTGTGTCAGTCAATGTGCCAGGCCCTGGAGAGACAGGGAGGCCAGACACAGCCTGCTTCTCAGCCCTGCTGGGGACAGGGAGGGAGCCGTCCCTCTGTTCCTCTCATTCGGGGCACGCTCCACACCAGGCCAGCTCTTCAGAGAACCACGGCTTCTCCATTTCTTCTTCCTGAGGCCTCACCCTCGTGCAGGAGCAGCAGCTCAGAAAATCTCTGTCTTTTCACTTGCATTATAGGATTTTTTTTTTTTAAATAGCAGCAGCAGCCTTGCCTTCCAAGAAGCCTGTGGCTTTGGTTAATATTTACATGTATTTGCAATTCCTTTGTACACACGGAAGGGGAAAGAAAGGGTGGGGAAGGGAGTTTTGCCAGGGAATGAAAATGCACCCTGGGCCCATCCTCAAAGTGCTATTGCAATTGCCAACTTAAAATCAAGATGCAACTTGTTTAGCTAAAATTCAGGTAATTTCTGTCACTCCTACTCTGGCCCTTCTTCCCCTGCAAACTCGCAGCTCCTTAGCTGGCCTGTGCATCGGTCCCATTCATGTGTGAGGGAGCTGTAGCTGGTCTTGGGCTTATATGCACTGGAAATTTTCTTTTTCTAATTCTGCAGGTTTGGGTCATTTTCAGAGAGCTCTGTGGGCACCCTCTGGTGGCTGACCGAAAATTTTACCTGCAAAAATTATAGTTGAACTGGGAAGGCTTTATTTGGCAGTCAGGCTCTGTGGCTGGATGGTGGACATTGTGAGTTTATGCGCTGTACTTTGTACCACCTCTTTCATCACACGATACATGGCTGGAACCGTGGCTCTGCCCTCTCAGAAGGACTGGCACCTTATAGAAAGGGCAGAGCTAAGACACAAGGCCTCCTTGTGGGGGCAGTTTTTCCAGATCAGCCTGGGTGGGGAGGATGAAGGGAGCACTTCCTTGGGCTCTCAGAGGACTCAGCCCTGAAGGAGAAGCCACTGCATTCCCGGAGCAGGCCAGGCTTGAACAGCATTCTTCCCAGAGTTCCCGCTCCTCCGCTGGTCCTAGGGGCAGCCATTCCTGAGAATCGTCCTGGTCTGTGGGCAAGGGCAGGGACGGGAGGGAGCGTAGAGGAAGAGAGGCAGGAAGGAAAACTCTCCACCTGAGGATGACGCCCCAGGCCCTCAAGTCAGGGGACCTGACGAGCATAACTGTTCTGTCAACACGATAAATGCCCGCACCTCATTTTCCTTAGCTCGTTCTTCTCCAAGGATTTTATTAGTCTCAGGAGAGTCCCCAAAGTCAGCTCAGGTTGCCTTCATTTTGCAAAAAGAGGCCCCACGAGGTTAAGGACAAATGTGACGTCACCCAGCCTGCCAGCGCAGGCCAAGCCTGGAGTTTTCTCACCTGCCGGGTTATGATGCTTTGATATTTACCTGCAGCCCGTGGTCTCAGTCACCTCCGCCCCGCACTCTATCAGAGCAAACCACTCTCAACCAGCAAACCGTGGCGAGACCTCTGAGGAGCAAGATCTTAAGGAAGGGCACACTCTGAGGCACAGGGAAGTACCATGTCACAAGTGGGTTCCGGAAGCTGGCAAGAGAACCAGGTGGCTCCGATTCCAGATTCTGCAATCTTAGGCCCAAGCCCTATCATTTACCTGGAAACAAAGAGGTGCTGTCTACCAGGAGCAGCCTTCTTTATTGCCACCATTTTTCATTTGCTTTCCTTCAAAACCAGGCCCCAGGGCACAAGGGAAGCCCAGCTCCCGATGAGCCATCAGTCACCCCACACTGGTGGTGGCAGCCCCGTTCTGCCCGGCTGGGTCTGAGAGCACCACGGGGCAGCGGGAAAATGTCCTTGGTGGGCAGCCCAGAAGCTAAGATGTGACTGGAGCAGAGCAAGAAAAACAAACAGAACAAAACAAAACCCAGTGTGACCACATCTGTGGGAACAGACCATTCAACTACACTCAGAGCCATCACCCCGGAGGCAGGGCAGTCCGGGGAGCTCCTGCTGAATCTGAACTGAGCGTGTGGATTTCTCCCTCTAACCTGTGCTTCCAGCAGAATGAAAATACTATTGCGAGGTCACTATGTGCCAAACACGCAGGATGGAGCAGGTATCGTGCTCACTGCAGCTAAAGGAGAGCTGCCGCCCACTCTAAACCCTTCATACAGATTACCTCATTAGGCCTCGTGACAACCAAATGAAGGAGGTACAGCTAATCCCCCATAAAAGAGGACACTGAGACAGAGAAATTACATAATCTGCATCATGCATGTTGCCAGTGGTGGAGTCAGGATCCAACCCTGGCCATCTGGCTTCAGAGCTGGTGCTCTTAAACCACTTCACCCTGTGGTTTCCTCCAGTATGTGCTAAGAGCTCACTGAGCCTTCATAAAAGCTGCACGTAGTATGTCCTAGCACCCCCATTTTACTGATGAGAAAACAGAATCATAGAGGAGCTGAAGAAGGTTATACAGCTAGCAAGAGGCAGAGCCAGAACTTGAATCCAGGTAGCTAGACTCCTGAATCCCAGCTCTAATCACCACACTCTACCACCTCCCTTTAAGCCAGGGCAGTTTTCCAATGCTCCCACTCACTAGGTTTTGCAAAATTCCTGCTGGATGTTGGCAAGCACCACTCTGGCTTTGCGGCTCACCCCAGAGCCCAGGGAGAGGCCCTCCTGCCCTCCCAGAGGCAGATGTGAAGGGGCACCTGGCCCTCCGCACACTGCTCCAGGGATTCCCCCCCGCCCCCCCCCCCCGCCGCCCCCGCAGGAGCTAGTGGGTTCATTGCCACTGCTGACTAGCAAAGAAACCTGAGTCTTGATTCTGCCCCTGTCACCTGGGTTTGTCTATGTGGGGCTTCAGACCTGGGAAGGTGTCCCTCTCTCCTTAGCCAGATTATTCCTATTTCCTTGGAAGCACAAATGTTTATTTTATGGGACATAAAGGCAGAGCCAGTTCCTTCACGGGGTATCAGGCTCCCCAGGGCTCCCCCTGGACGGCCACTCAGGAAATTGGGAAGCCTGGCTCAACCGCAGCGCTGCTCTGAGGGGCCAGCATCCATAGGGTGTTACTGCATTTTCCATTTGAATTAACGTTGATTAAATCAAACGTTTAGCTGTTTGATTAAGAAATATCTCAGGCAGATTTTTCTCCTTTCTGGCTTATTGATCACATAGCCGGCTCCCTTCCAAAAGAGATTCTGGCCTTTGTCTTTTAAGGTTCATGTTCTGCTAGGTTGAGCGGTTGAGTTGTATCAAATGGGATCGACACCATGACCCCAACTTTAAATCGCCTGGTGCCTGTGCTGGCTGCCTCCCATCTGTCACTCCAGAGCTCCCTTCACACTTCTCCAACCTGCTCTGTGTGTGTGCCAGGGGGCTGGCCTACAAGGACACATCAGTGGGTTCCTTATCCTCTGGCTTTCATTGGATCCATTTGATGGAGGTCACTGGCAGTAAAGAAGTAGGCAGGAGGTGAGAGAAGCCAAGGGGATTGTCCCCTGGCTCTCTTCCTGCCAGGCTACCTTGGATTATCTGTGTCCCACCACTGAGGCCACAACTCATACATTCTATCATATATTCTAGTAACCGCTGGTGGTTATAAACTACCCCTAACACTTAATAGCTTAAAACAACCGCAAACATTTATTTTACTGATGAAGCTATCATTTGGACAGGGCTTGGTGGGGCAACTCATCTCTGTTCCACGTGGCATACGCTGGGGCAGCTTGACTAGGGTTGGAGAATCCACTTCCAAGATGGCTGGCAAGTTGGTGTAGGTTATGGTCTGGGCAAGCTTAGTCAGGACTTAGCAGAGGCCTCAGCTCTCGAGGTGGGCCTCTACTTGGGGCTGTTAGACTTCCTCCCAGCAAGGAGTCCATGTTCCAAGAGCAACTGTCCAAAGGAAAGGAAATGGAAGTTTCCAGTCTCTTAAGACCTGGGCCTGGAAACAGATACAACACCACTTCTGCCATGTTCTGTTGGTCAAAGCAGTTGCAGAGGCCCCTCTTATTCAAGGAGAAAGAACATAGACCCCACTCTTGATGAAAAGGGTATCAGAGAATTTTATCTATCTTTAATCCACTACATTTTATAAGTGCCCCTCCTATGGTTATTCCCTCCAGGTTCCAATAACTGGTCTCCTCCCTTGCTCCATCGGGCCGGGGGTGGAGCAGCTCGCTCCCTGACAGTGCTTGCCCAAGGTGCTACACCACCCCTGGTTTCCCAAACCCTGATCACACATCTGTAACAGTCTCTTTACTAAACTCCCCCTCAAAATATCCAGCTGGAGTGTACCCAGGTATTTGCTGGGACCCTGGCAACGTTTCTCTGTCAAATTCTTCTTTGCCCACACGGGAATATCCCATGAGACCACCCTCCTCAGGACCTTTCCTCCCAACTCCCACCAGCCCCCACGCTCCCCACACTCCAATCTCCTTTCAACTTTACCTAGTGCTTTCCTTGGAAGACCTCTGCTCAGTCATTAACTGCAGTAATTTATCAAAATAATTCGTGCTTCCATGCTTCCAGGGTGCTCAAAGGCTTCATGCCCACCTCACCCAGGAAAATGGTTACACAGTTATAGAACGCTATAGTTAAATCTAAATCCAAAGAGAAATGCCTAAAGGTAGAAATGTGTGACCCTCCAATTAAGCTAATAAGGGCGTCCTTTTGGTCAAGCTAGCCTGTCAGATCCCCTCAGACCACACAGACAACCTCCAAACCTTCCTGCTCTTAGCCTCCCCTAGACATTTACCTTGACCTTGGATCCCCAGGCAGAGATTGACGATCTATTTTCCTTTCTTTGGCTTTTCCCTGACGACTCTCATGCCTTCAATGTGGGAACTGTAACTGATAAATTCAGGACTAGGGCAAAAGGGCATATTTACTGCCCCAATGCCTCATTTCATTCAAAGACAAGTGTATTTCCAGTAATTGAGAAGGAACAAAGGTTGTATTTCTATGACACTGTAAAAGATAGCATTTTCTGGATTCTTATCTGGAACTCTGATAGTTATGGTATCTGTCACGTACTTAATCAGCAGAGACGAGAAAGGCAGCACTAAACTATCTCTGAAGAACTTTCTTATCGTCTATTACTTCCAGAACTTCTTTTCATTAATGAATTCATTGAAGAAATATTTATTTGAACATTTGCTGTATGTGCCAGGCACTGTATGAAGCACTGGGAACAATGATGAGCAAAAACAGATGAACTAAAAATACATGACACAAAGATTTACACAAATAAATGGGATATAACACACTGGGATACCAGCTTCCTTGTAATATGAGGGTGCATAATAGGGAGATAGTGATAATCAGTGAGGTCAGGGATAGGTTTCTGTCACCCTTAAGTTGCATTAATGCTCCCGCCCTCTACCAAGCTCAACCCTGCCCTGCGATAATGTAGAATAGATAAAATGAAAGTGTTAGCCCTGTTGCTTGTAGCCCTGAGCTGCTGAGGGCTAGGGACCTCCACCTAAAGTAGCCCTGTCAGGTCCCCAGTCAAACCCACCCACCCTTTGAGATATCAGGAGAACCACTCCCATCAGTGGCAGGTATGTGGAGTCTGTCTAGGGCTTCTTCTAAAGCACAGTGAACCTTGTTTCACAGTGACACATCCAGGTCTTCCATGATGTCTACCTGTTGCCACGTCAAGTTGTCCAAGGTCTCTCTACCAAGCAGTCCCAGCCCCATTTACTAGGATGCCTCAGAGGTAATGTTGCCAGAGATGTCAGTGGCGTATCTGGCTCAACTCTTTGCCCAGGGCTTTTTTTTTTTTAATTGAAGTATAGTTGATTTACAATGTTGTGTTAGTTTCAGGTGTACAGCAAAGTGATTCAGTTATACATACATATATATGTTCTTTTTCAGAGTCTTTTCCTATACAGTTATTACAAAATACTGACTATAATTCCCTGTGCTATTCAGTAGGTCCTTGTTGGTTATCTATTTTATATATAGTAGTGTGTATCTGTTAATCTCAAACTCCTAATTTATCCCTCCTCACCCCCTTTCCCCTTTAGTAACCATAAATTTGTTTTCTATGTCTGCATCTATTTCTGGTTTGTAAATAAGTTCATTTGTATCATTTTTTTAGATTCCACATATAAGTGATAACATGATATTTGTCTTTGTCTGACTTACTTCACTTAGTATGATAATCTCTAAGTCCATCTATGTTGCTGTAAATGGCATTATTTCATTCTTTTTTATGGCTGAGTAATATTCCATTGTCTATAGATACCACATATTCTTACCCATTCATCTGTAGATGGATATTTAGGTTGCTTCCATGTCTTGGCTATTGTAAATAGTGCTGCAATGAACACTGGGGTGCATGCATCTTTTCGAATTAAGAGTTTTCTCTGGATATATGCCCAAGTTCAGGTCTTTAAAGAGCTGGGTTTTATACCTTCCCTGAGTCCATGTGCTATAGGATCCTATGGAAGTCTTTCTACCATGAAGCTGGGTATTACTATCCTGATATTTACTTTGAGTTGCTCCTCTCCTTATAGCTAATCATGGGGGAAACTACACATTTAGGCAGTAGCCAAGGTTCTCTGGGCCCCATGTTCACTCTGTCTTCTAAGGAGAGCCAGGCTCAGTGGGCAGCCCCCCGGGGATTCTGTGTCCTCCAGATGCTGCCCATGTTACTAGAGCAGACACCCCATCAAGCCCTGCCCTGCCCTGCCCTGCCCTCCTCCTCCCTGCCTGTGTGTGCAGAACGTGCGTCTGCCTCACAGCTGAGGCCCACGTGTTAGGATGAGTGTTCCCATCTGAGGATGCTAGTCTGGTAAGGCAGCAAACAGCTGCTGAGAGAAACATGAATCAGAATTGGATATAAATGCTGGTGCTGCCACATCCCAGCTACGTGCAATTGGGCACCATCCTGAAACAGCCTCAGTTTCTTCATCGGCCAAAACAATGAGATAATCATTTCCACCTTCCCAGAATAAATAACAGCAACCCTACGCAATGCTGGGAACCCAGAAGGCTATACTCAGCCATCTGCTCCAAGACTAAAAAGCAAAGGTGCAGATCATGAAAAACACACTCCATTTGCTGAAATAAAACACTCTACCCCGGAGAGGAGGACTGCATCCTAAACACTTCGGTGGCAGAGAAGTCAGATCCTGCAAAGAGCACCAGGGTAGGGGTTGAGTTAGGCTTCCACGTGCAGTGGAAGTTGAAGGGGTGCGACAGGAGGAGGCCTGCCAGATCTAAGAGGTTCTGTCAGTCCGAGGGCGCAAGTGTGGATATGGGCAAGGCTTCAGACAGAGCGGGCCCACTGCCCTAAACTGCTGCACTGACCTTCACTCAGGCCAGCCTGTGCAGAAAAGGAGGGAGTAACACCGACACGTGCCCCACGCGCCCCTAGAAAGGGCGAGCTAGTGCCTCCCCACTTCTGGGACCACCTACAGGATCTGCGAAGGGGTCTAACGCCACCAACACCACCAGCAAACGAACCTTGACGACCCGTCCAAGCTGAGTCCAGAGAGGAAGAGCCTCCCTCTGCCTGGCTTGGAAAGAGGCTGCAAGAGGCAACAGCCGCTGGGGCTCAGCACAGCAGGCCAGCTTCCAGAGCTTCTGAATAAACGCATGTTGTGCTGCGCGCCCGGAGGACAAGACTGCCTCTCCTTGGGTGACCTTGCTGCCAGCAGCGCTTTTGTTAGCGCGTGGACTTTCATCATATTCAAAAGAGTCTACGTTTGAAAGAAGTTAAGCTGAAGGAAGCTGGGAAAAAAGGAGTCAGAAGAAGCCCGCTGGGATAGCATAACCCTTCAACCAAGTTGTCACCCGGGGCCTAAGTGCGTAGTGGGCAGTACACAGAGGGGGGCTTTCTCTCTCACACACATTTTGCCAAAAGCAAGGCTTACCCAAATCACCGTGATCATCATCGCAGTTACTGAGAGTTGACCATGTGCCTGGAGCCTTACTGAGCACTCCCCACCCATCGTGGAATTCAACCCTCACAACCAGTCCGTGAGGTAAGTGTATCTCTGTTACACAAACAAGGAAACCGAAGCTCAGAGATGACAGAGCACCAGCCCCGGGTCATCATTGTTGATAAGTGGTAAAGCTGCAAGATTACTCTTTGTGAAGAGTAATGAAGAAAAGTACAGCATCTTCGCATTAGAGTCCCCTCGGGACAAGGGCTTCAAAGTTACAGACTCTCAAGATGAGAAGGGACTTTAAAGTCACCCCAGTCACTCACTCCAGGCTTCTCTGTCTCCTGTCCACCAAGGGCAGGAAGGACGGATCCCTGGGCCCTCGGTGAAACATCACCTCATCCCTGTGCTCTTCCCCAGACGGCACACACTGTAAATTGTGCCCGGGAGGATTCGAGTACTTCCTTCTTTTTTTTTTTCAACATCTTTATTGGAGTATAATTGCTTTACAATGGTGTGTTAGTTTCTGCTTTATAACAAAGTGAATCAGTCATACATATACATATATCTCCGCATCTCCTCCCTCTTGCTTCTCCCTCCCTCCCACCCTCCCTATCCCACCCCTCTAGGTGGACACAAAGCACCGAGCTGATCTCCCTGTGCTATGCGGCTGCTTCCCACTAGCTATCTATTTTACGTTTGGTAGTGTATATATGTCCATGCCTCTCTCTCGCTTTGTCACAGCTTACCCTTCCCCCTCCCCATATCCTCAAGTCCATTCTCTAGTAGGTCTGTGTCTTTATTCCCGTCTTACCCCTAGGTTCTTCATGACCTTTTGTGTTTTCTTTGTTTTTTTTTTTTTTTAGATTCCATATATATGTGTTAGCATGCGGTATTTGTTTTTCTCTTTCTGACTTACTTCACTCTGTATGACAGACTCTAGGTCCATCCACCTCACTACAAATAACTCCATTTCGTTTCTTTTTATGGCTGAGTAATATTCCATTGTATATATGTGCCACATCTTCTTTATCCACTCATCTGTCGATGGACATTTAGGTGGCTTCCATGTCCTGGCTATTGTAAATAGTGCTGCAATGAGCACTGTGGTACATGTCTGTTTTTGAATTATGGTTTTCTCAGGGTATATGCCCAGTAGTGGGATTGCTGGGTCGTATGGTAATTCTATTTTTAGTTTTTTAAGGAACCTCCATACTGTTCTCCATATTGGCTGTATCAATTTACATTCCCACCAACAGTGCAAGAGGGTTCCCTGTTCTCACACCCTCTCCAGCATTTATTGTTTCTACACATGAAAGAATGCTCAACATCATTAATCATGAGAGAAATGCAAATCAAAACTATAATGAGATATCATCTCACACCGGTCAGAATGGCCATCATCAAAAAATCAGGTACTTCCTTCTTATCTCATCTTCTTATTTAGGAAGTTCAGAGCGAGATGTGGCTTCAAGGGCCTGTGACCTGTGAGTCACACAGCGCCCCTTGCTCAGAAGGGTCCCATGCTGGATTTACTGCTTTGCTGTCACTGCCTTGAAATTGTTAATAAAATTTTTAACAAGGGATCCTGTATTTTCATTTTGCAGTGAGCCCCGCAAGTGTCATATCTGATTGTGGACAGAGCTTTAGGTTTAGGGCAGGGAGAGGCAGCCATTCAAACTACAGTTAGCGTCTTTTGCCTGTACCCTCTTCTCATAGAAGTGGGCTGCCTGGTGACAACACCACAAGTGATGAAGCCCAAAGGGCACTGATGTGCCCCTTTCCAACAAATGCAGATAAAACAGATACTTTAAATGTGTCAATATGGGAGAAATTGTTTTCTCAAAAATTTAACGGTATTGATACCAACCACTAAAGCCGGCCACTGTCTCTCTCAGGTTTTCCTTGATTTCATAAAAAACCACAACGAGCTTGCCACCCTTTCCTCATCACTGCTGAGTTCGGGAATTTCAAGTGTACAATCACAGCAATCGTCCCAATTTTGCACAGATTTCCACAGCAGCACAGACGGTTAAAAGGAAGAAAAGGAGCATTGTTTGCTGTCCAATTATGGGGAGCATGCAGGAACAGGATTGGAAGTCCTGATGTCAAAAACTCCTGTGTTGATCACACCCTACGCTTCCGGACATGCTTTAACAGTGTTTAAAAGCCAGAGGCCTGGATAAAGAGAAAACAACCCTTAGTCATTTTCCTAGAACTGTGATCCCCTGAAATAGCATTTGCTTTCACCCAAAGACAAAAAGGAAAATACGAGTAGAGAATCTGTGTTTGTGGAGAATTCGGCTCCTCCAAATCTTGATTTCATGGCACTTAAAAGTATGTCGGTGATATGAGCCCAGCTAGATGTAAAGGACTAAAGTAAATCAAAATTAAGCAGAGTTTCCAAGGTTTTTTTTAAAGAGAAGAGCCACTATTTAGGTCTATTATGCCTACACACACACACACACACACACACACACACACACACACACACACACACACACACACACGTGCGCACGCGCGCACACACAATTTTACCTCTTTAACTCAAAGCCCAGGGATTTTTCTCTTCTAGGTCTGGTGCTAGAATAGCTGACACTAGTGGTATTTATTCCAAGGCACCATTCATTCATTCCTTCCTTCATTCACTGACAAGGTCAGTTCAAAACATGTGGGTCCCCTGAATAGGCTAAGAGTTCAGCACCCCTTCCACCAATATGCTTTTATTATTTGTTCAGCATCTGCTTAATGGAGGTGGGGAAAGCTGATTTGATATCAATAAAAAATGAAAATGTCTTTGTTTATAACCCACATGTCAACTATCCTTCTCATCCTCTTCTGAGTATTTTCAAAGCACAATTCCACTCGCAGAAGAGCATTGGTGAGCGATGTAATTTACTGACATGTCGACATGGTGATGTAGAAAGGCATTTACATTGCACAGCAGTCAGTGCTGTGCTTGAAAATTCCCAATACCACATGCGTAGGACAAGGATATATGTTCCAGGTAGACAAAACAAAAATGTGTTTAAAATAAACCTGCTCCTTTATCCTCACCTTTTTATTATTACTCTTGCCCTCACTCATCTTCTTGTCTTCAGAGTCTGACATGTCAGTGGAATTAGTGCATCCCTGGTTAATCCAGGCAGTATGACCAGGAAGCAGAACAAAGGCAGCAAACTCTTCTAGTGCTTGTAGTGAGCAAAGACTGGCCATCCCAGAGTGGCCACTGAACCCATATTCCCCTCGCCTCTCCCAAACATCTCCTCCACTCCACACCCACCTACACAGTCATGCTCACACAGTCTGAGAAAACCCACCTCCCCAACGGCCCACATTCACCAGAAAAGCCGCACTCTGACACAGTCTGTTAGTGTAACTCAAAGGGCCTGCTGCCCATCTCGTACTTGCCTGGACCTCCCCCATCGGGGTTCAAGGGCCCAGGGCCCACTCTGAAATTGCTTCTGTAAACTAGATGTATGATCCTCTCTGAAGGGTCACCCTTATCTGGGATCTCTCCAGTAGAAGGCCTCCTGGGAAAGAAGACCGTAAAATCTGGAAACAGACAATGGGGAGCTAGAACCGACCAGGACTCTGGGCACCAGGGAGAAAAGGCCCCAAATGCCTGCAGGAGTGGGACGGAGAGGAGAGGGGCGTATAAGAAGCTAAGGGGAAAGGCTCCTGCTAACAGACCCATGGCAGGTACACAGCAGGAGCTGTTAGAGTTGGCTACTCCTCCCTCCTCCTTTCCATTCCAGAACTCTCCTGAAGGTCCTCCTGGCGCGTGCAGAAGTGCGTACTGATAGCTTCCTGCTCCCATTTACTTCTTGCACAGTCTCCTCTCCTATCCACAGAGAAGGCTACTCTTTGAATAGTTTTGACTGGGAACCAATAGTGATGACTAAAACAAATCATTAACTGAGCCTCAGAAGGAAGGAATATCTTCAGAAAGAGACCCGCAAAATCCTCCCCTCCTGTCATTTATATTGAATGGGTGTTACCCCCGGACTTTAAATTATTTTAATACGCCTTTCAATTCGCGCTCCTGTCTGCATAAGCTCCCCGCTGAGCCATTCCTGTCTGTCCTGTTGCCACCATTGCTGGTGCCCCTAAACAGTACACACTCTCCCCACCCTCACATTCTAGGTGAAGAAACGGAATACAGTCAGACAGCAGCAACAACAAACTCAAAGAGGGTCAAGGGTGCAAATGTCCAAAGAGTGTTGCAGAAAGAAAGTGTTAGAGGAATCAAGAGGGCAGAGAGCGTTTTGACCAGAGGCAAGCAGAACAGGAGTAGCACTAGAAGGAGAGGTTAGTGGCAAGGCTTTTGCGACAAAAGGCAGTTCTACTCAGGCAAAAGTGAATTCCTCAGTCCAAACTAGTGCATTCATTCCAAACGGAAGGGCTCAAGACAGTGGTGCACTGGTACATGTTGGACAGCTAACACTGATTTGTAGACTTTGCCAGTTTCCATGGTGTCCGTACTCCCTCCAAGGCCCATTTCATGCTACCAGTTTATGACCAAACACAGAGCTGGAAGACACACACAAAACTGACTCTCCCCAAGCACCTGCAAGTTAGCTCAAGCACACCACCGGGGCAAAACCTCTGATACCTATTGCTTAAATTTAGCCAGATTTCACTAGCTCCCAAACGGCGCTTTTCAAGATGGCGATGGGCTGACACAAAGCACAAAGCAGCTACATCAATACTGGATGTGCTGCCTTCATACACAGCACAGGGAACCTGGCCTATTTTTAGCACTGCATTTCCCTGCATACTGTCTGCAATTCTCTGGCCCACCTGTAGTCTTAGTACTCCCTTCCATAAAGGAAAGGACATCTTATCAGCCTCTGCTCAGCCTTTTGGGCTCAAGAGAATGTGTACCAGCCCCATCTACACTGTTTACCACCATGGCTGGTCAACCTGATAGCACCTCCCCAACTTCTGTTTGGATCTGCTTGGAAGCACAGGTGGTCACATACTCTGACTCTATCCATTCGTAGTGCTAAAATGGTGACCTTAAGCCTCTAACCTGGTAACCTGTACTAATATAACTCTTAGAAGTAAAAATACCTCAAGACTCTAAACTCAAAACTGCTTTTGTGCTGCAAAGAGAAACTGGAAACAACAGAAAGCAAGAGTTAGGGCTTCTGAGCAGACCTCTTATAGAAATCTCAACTTTCCCTGGGGGCCCTTCCAGCATTACTCCACTTCCATTTTATAGCCACTCAACAAAACGGACTCTGCTATAAGGGTCAGGCCAAAGCAACACTTTAAGACCTACTGCCAGCGCAAGTAGGGTGGTGGGAAGCGATTGGCTGAGGGTAAAAGGGAGCCCATCAGAGGCAGGTGAGGCAGTGTCTAGTCTACGAGTCTATACAAAGGATTTTCTTCTATCCTGCAAGTGTCTCAGAGGCAGAGCAGTTTCAAGTGTAAGGAACGAAAAAACATTTTCCAAGTCCTCCCTCACCCTCTCTTCCAGTTGGAGATAAACACAGCCTTTCTCAGAGAACAAGACAAGCCAGAAATAAGTGAAGAGACAAAAAGATGTCCTGAAAAAAATGAATGTAAATATATATGTGAGAGGTTTTTTTTCTTTTACATCCAAATACTGCCAATTATTTTTGAAGAAGTTGGTTATGGTTCAATTGGAAGGAACTATTCTAGGTAGCTGTTCTGAAACATAGTCAATAAGTCCATTTATCATTTCTTGGAGTGATCTGAGCTTTAAAACCATTCACTCTTTCTCTTGGCCTCTACCCTTTGCTTTCCAAGTGAATTGCGCTAAATTCATTATGAGAGATTTTATTGTCTCATATTCCCCCTTGCTAAATACCTGGCTGATTTCACTGTTTTCATGAACCTAAAAACCTAATTGACAGAGGGATGTGCATTCCCTTCAAATTGCACATTCACCCACCAGAGGAGTCTCTGAGTATATACCAGCTAGTTTCCAGAGTCCCTGGGTATTGATCCTGATATTGCACAATTTTCCAATAAAGACCTGAGTCACACAGACATAAAGTAGCAGAAGTACTGAAAATCTTCCTGAAGATTCACTGGGTAAGAGATGCAGGTGGCTTCTTGGACTCAAAAAGCCTACAGGCAATTGCGTGCCATGTTGGGAAGGGGAAGAGATTTCCACTGGGAGAGCTGATCATTCCTTAAATGTTTATGTTAGTTTTCTCAGTTATAAAATGACCACCAAATATGTCTATTGTCTGAAGGGACTGATTTTGTTTCTTTTACTACAGCCTTCAAGATAGCACATACATGACTTTTTAGAACATACTTTGATAAGTCAGGGGACTCTATTTTGTTGCAGGAGAGATGTACGGTCTCACCAATTTCTTTAACATTTCTCTTTTCCCTACCTGCACAGAAACACCACCCTGCACGTTCTCAACACTATCCCAGGAAGCACAGCTTATGACAAGAGAGAACCTAATATAGGACACACCTTGCACCTGACATTTATAACCCTTTTCCTTCCTGCAGCAAAATCTTAAAATTTCAGAGTCAGATGAATTTATCTGAAGTGACCTTTACAATTTAATTAGCTTCACTTTTGCTATCAGCAAAATGGGGAGAAACATATCTGCTGCTACTACACAATGAAGAAAGAATGGATAGCTTGACTTTCCTGGGGAAAGTGGCATTCTATAGAGCACAGGGTAAGTGCTGGTGGAGATGGGAGACAATCTTCCCAAGTAACTTATGATCCAGGAGCCCAAGACAGGCCAAAGTCTGTAACAGAAGCCCAGAGACAACTCCATTCACTTATACTCCAGGATAAGACCTTCACCTTCCTTTCTTAATTTCCCAAGGTGCTTAGCACATTTTTATGTCCAATAAATGTGGCAAAATAACGAAATGAAAGATGACTAGTCAGGCCAATTACTGTCTTATCTTTGGTTAACAGCTATACAATATTTATTCCTTCAAAAACTGAAATGGAGGAGATCGGTTCAAGATGGCGGAGAAGAAGGATGTGCTCTCACTCCCTCTTGCAAGAGCACCAGAATCACAACTAACTGCTGAAGAGTCATCGACAGGAAGACAGTGGAATTCACCAAAAAAGATACCCCACATCAAAGACAAAGGAGAAGCCACAGTGAGATGGTAGGAGGGGCACAATCACAATACAATCAAATCCCATAACCGCTGGGTGGGCGACTCACAAACTGGAGAACACTTCTACCACAGAAGGCCACCCACTGGAGTGAAGGTTCTGAGCCCCACGTCAGGCTTCACAACCTGGGGGTCTGGCAACGGGAGAAGGAATTCCTAGAGAATCAGACTTTGAAGTCTAGCAGGATTTGATTGCAGGAATTCGACAGGACTGAGGGAAACAGAGACTCGATTCTTGGAGGGAATACACAAAGTAGTGTGTACATCGGGACCCAGGGGAAGGAGCAGTGACCCCATAGGAGACTGAACCAGACCTACCTGCCAGTGTTGGAGGGTCTCCTGCAGAGGCGGGCGGTGGCTGTGGCTCACCATGAGGACAAGGACACTGGAAGCAGAAGTTCTGGGAAGTACTCCGTGGCATGAGCCCTCCCAGAGTCCGCCATTAGCCCCACCAAAGAGCCTGGGTAGGTTCCAGTGTTGGGTCGCCTCAGGCCAAACAACCAACAGGGAGGGAACCCAGCGCCCCCCAACAGCAAACAAGGGGATTAAAGTTTTACTGAGCTCTGCCCACCAGAGCAACACCCAGCTCTACCCACCACCAGTCCCTCCCATCAGGAAACTTGTACAAGCCTCTTAGCCTCATCCACCAGAGGACAGACAGCAGAAGCAAGAAGAACTACAATCCTGCAGCCCGTGCAACAAAAACCACATTCACAGAAAGACAGACAAGATGAAAAGGCAGAGGACTACGTACCAGATGAGGAATAAGATAAAACCCCAGAAAAACAACTAAATGAAGTGGAGATAGGTAACCTTCCAGAAAAAGAATTCAGAATAATGATAGTGAAGATGATCCAGGACCTCGGAAAAAGAATGGAGTCAAAGATCGAGAAGAGGCAAGAAATGTTTAACGAAGACCTAGAAGAATTAAAGAACAAACAAACAGAGATGAACAATACAATAACTGAAATGAAAAATATACTAGAAGGAATCAATAGCAGAATAACTGAGGCAGAAGAACGGATAAGTGACCTGGAAGGCAGAATAGTGGAATTCACTGTTGCGGAACAGAATAAAGAAAAAAGAATGAAAAGAAATGAAGACAGCCAAGGAGACCTCTGGGACAACATTAAACGCACCAACATTCGCATTATAGGGGTCCCAGAAGGAGAAGAGAGAGAGAAAGGACCAGAGAAAATATTTGAAGAGATTATAGTCGAAAACTTCCCTAACATGGGAGAGGAAATAGTCACCAAAGTCCAGGAAGTGCAGAGAGCCCCATACAGGATAAACCCAAGAAGAAACATGCTGAGACACATAGTAATCAAATTGGCAAAAATTAAAGACAAAGAAAAATTATTGAAAGCAGCAAGGGAAAAATGACAAATAACATACAAGGGAACTCCCATAAGGTTAACAGCTGATTTCTCAGTACAAACTCTACAAGCCAGAAGGTAGTGGCATGACATATTTAAAGTGATGAAAGGGAAGAACCTACAACCAAGATTACTCTACCCAGCAAGGATGTCATTCAGATTTGATGGAGAAATCAAAAGCTTTACAGACAAGCAAAAGCTAAGAAAATTCAGCACCACCAAACCAGCTCTACCACAAATGCTAAAGGAACTTCTCTAACAAGAGAAGAAAAGGACCTATAAAAAGAAACCAAAACAATTAAGGAAATAGTAAAAGGAACATACATATCAATAATTACCTTAAATGTGAATGGATTAAATGCTCCAACCAAAAGACACAGGGTCACTGAATGGATACAAAAACAAGACCTGTATATATACTGTCTACAAGAGACCCACTTCTGACCTAGGGACACAAACAGACTGAAAGTGAGGGGATGGAGAAAGATATTCCATGCAAATGGAAATCAAAAGAAAGCTGGAGTAGCAATTCTCATATCAGACAAAATAGACTTTAAAATAAAGAATGTTACAAGAGACAAGGAAGGACACTACATAATGATCAAGGGATCAATCCAAGAAGAAGATATAACAATTATAAATATATATGCACCCAACATAGGAGCACCTCAATACATAAGGCAACTGCTAACAGCTATAAAAGAGGAAATCGACAGTAACACAATAATAGTGGGGGACTTTAACACCTCACTTACACCAATGGACAGATCATCTAAACAGCAAATTAATAAGGAAACACAGTTTTAAATGACACAATAGACCAGAGAGATTTAATTGATATGTATAGGACATTCCATCCAAAAACAGCAGATTACACTTTCTTCTCAAGTGCGCACAGAACATTCTCCAGGAGAGATCACAAGTTGGGTCACAAATCAAGCCTCATTAAATTTAAGAAAACTGAAATCATATCAAGCATCTTTTCTGACCACATTGCTATGAGGTTAGAAATCAATTACAGGGAAGAAAAAGTAAAAAACACATAACATGTAGGTTAAACAATATGTTACTAAATAACCAAGAGATCACTGAAGAAATCAAAGAGGAAATCAAACAATACCTAGAGACAAATGACAATGAAACAACAATGACCCAAAACCTGTGGGATGCAGCAAAAGCAGTTCTAAGAGGGAAGTTTATAGCAATACAATCCTACCTCAAGAAACAAGAAAAATCTCAAATAAACAATATAACCTTACACCTAAAGGAACTAGAGAAAGAAGAACAAACAAAATCCAAAGTTAGCAGAAGGAAAGAAATCAATAAGATCAGAGCAGAAATTAATGAAATAGAAACAAAGGAAACAATAGCAAAGATCAATAAAACTAAAAGCTGGTTCTTCAAGAAGACAAACAAAATTGATAAACCATTAGCCAGACTCATCAAGTAAAAGAGGGAGAGGACTCAAATCAATAAAATTAGAAATGAAAAAGGAGACGTTACAACAGACACTGGAGAAATACAAACCATCCTAAGAGACTACTACAAGCAACTCTATGAATAATAAAATGGACAACCTGGAAGAAATGGACAAATTCTTAGAAAGGTGTAACCTTCCAAGACTGAACCAGGAAGAAATAGAAAATATGATCAGCCCAATCACAGGTAATGAAGTTGAAACTGTGATTAAAAATCTTCCAACAAACAGAAGTCCAGGACCAGATGGCTTCACAGGTGAATTCTACCAAACATTTAGAGAAGAGCTAACACCTATATTTCTCAAACTCTTCCAAAAATTTGCAGAGGAAGGAACACTCCCAAACTCATTCTATGAGGCCACCATCACCCTGATACCAAAACCAAAGATACTACAAGAAAAGAAAATTACAGACCAATATCACTGATGAATATAGATGCAAAAATCCTCAACAAAATACTAGCAAACAGAATCCAACAACACATTAAAAGGATCATACACCATGATCAAGTGAGATTTATCCCAGGGATGCAAGGATTCTTCAATATACACAAATCAATCAATGTGATACACCATATTAACAAATTGAAGAATAAAAACCATATGATCATCTCAATAGATGCAGAAAAAGCTTTTGACAAAGTTCACCACCCATTTATGACAAAAACTCTCCAGAAAGTGGGCATAGAGGGAACCTACCTCAACATAATAAAGGTCATATATGACAAACCCACAGCAAGCATCATTCTCAATGGTGAAAAACTGAAAGCATTTCCTCCAAGATCAAGAACAAGACAAAGATGTCCACTCTTGCCACTATTATTCAACATAGTTTTGGAAGTTCTAGCCTCGGTAATCAGAGAAGAAAAAGCAATAGAAGGAATCCAAATTAGAAAAGAAGTAAATCTGTCACTGTTTGCAGATGACATGATACTATACATAGAGAATCCTAAAGATGCCACCAGAAAACTACTAGAGCTAATCAAAAAAAAAAAAAAAAACTACTAGAGCTATTTTGGTAAAGTTGCAGGATACAAAATTAATGCACAGAAATCTCTGGCATTCCTACATACTAATGATGGAAAATCTGAAAGAGAAATTAAGGAAGCACTCCCATTTACCACTGCAACAAAAAGAATAAAATACCTAGGAATAAACCTATCTAGAGAGACAAAAACCTGTATGCAGAAAACTGTTGAAAGAAGTTAAAGATAATACAAACAGATGGAGAGATATACCATGTTCTTGGATTGGAAGAATTAATATTGTGAAAATGATGATACTACCCAAAGCAATCTACAGATTCAATGCAATCCCTATCAAATTACCAATGGCATTTTTTACAGAACAAGAACAAAAAATCTTAAAATTTGTATGGAGACACAAAAGACCCCGAATAGCCAAAGCAGTCTTCAGGGGGAAAAAAAGTAGCTGGAGGAATCAGACTCCCTGACTTCAGATGATACTACAAAGCTACAGTAATCAAAACAATATGGTACTG
The DNA here is from genome assembly GCF_949774975.1 of Lagenorhynchus albirostris. NCBI lineage: Eukaryota > Metazoa > Chordata > Mammalia > Artiodactyla > Delphinidae > Lagenorhynchus > Lagenorhynchus albirostris. The sequence goes on along the minus strand of NC_083095.1, from coordinate 64,438,134 downwards.
GCACAAAAACAGAGATATAGATCAATGGAACAGGATAGAAAGCCCAGAGATAAACCCACGCACCTATGGTCAACTAATCTATGACAAAGGAGGCAAGGTTATACAATGGAGAAAAGACAGTCTCTTCACTAAGTAGTGCTGGGAAAACTGGACAGCCTCATGTTGAAGAATGAAATTAGAACACTCCCTAACACCATACACAAAAATAAACTCATAATGGATTAGAGACCTAAATGTAAGAGCAGACACTATAAAACTCTTAGAGGGCCAGAACTTCTGCTGCCAGTGTCCTTGTCCCTGCAGGGAGCCACAGCTGCCCCCTGCCTCTGCAGGAAACCCTCCAACACTAGCAGTGCTGAATAATATTCCATTGTCTGGATTTACCACAGTTATTTAGCCATTCCTCTACTGAAGAACATCTTTGCTGCTTCCAAGTTTTGGCAATTACGAATAAAGCTGCTAATCCAGGAAAAGGCGGAAGATGGCGGAAGAGTAAGACGCGGAGATCACCTTCCTCCCCACAGATACACCAGAAATACATCTACACGTGGAACAACTCCTACAGAACACCTACTGAAGGCTGGCAGAAGACCTCAGATCTCCCAAAAGGCAAGAAACTCCCCACGTACCTGGGTAGGGCAAAAGAAAAAAAGAAAAAACAGAGACAAAAGAATAGGGACGGCACCTGCACCAGTGGGAGGGAGCTGTGAAGGAGGAAAAGTTTCCACACACTAGGAAGCCCCTTCGCGGGCGGAGACTGCGGGAGGCGGAGGGGGGAGCTTCGGGGCCACGGAGGAGAGCACAGCAACGGGTGCGGAGGGCAAAGCGGGGAGATTCCCGCACAGAGGATCGGTGCCGACCGGCACTCACCAGGCCGAGAGGCTTGTCTGCTCATCCGCCGGGGCGGGCGGGGCTGCGAGCTGAGGCTCTGAGGCTCGGGCTTCGGTCGGAGCGCAGGGAGAGGACTGGGGTTGGCGGCTTGAACATAGCCTGAAGGGGTTAGTGCACCACGGCTGGCTAGCCGGGAGGGAGTCCGGGGAAAAGTCTGCACCTGCCGAAGAGGCAGGAGACTTTTCCTTCCCTCTTTGTTTCCTGGGGCGTGAGGAGAGGGGTTTAAGAACGCTGCTTAAAGGAACTCCAGAGACGGGCGCGAGCCGCGGCTAAAAGCGCAAACCCCAGAGACGGGCGCGAGCCGCGGCTGAAAGCGCGGAATCCAGAGACGGGCGCGAGCCGCGGCTGAAAGCGCGGAATTCAGAGACGGGCGCGAGCCGCGGCTGAAAGCGCGGAATCCAGAGACGGGCGCGAGCCGCGACTGAAAGCGCGGAATCCAGAGACGGGCGCAAACCGCGGCTAAAAGCGCGGACCCCAGAGGCGGGCGGGAGACGTTAAGGCTGCTGCTGCCGCCACCAAGGGGCCTGTGTGCGAGCACAGGTCACTCTACACACCCCTCTTCCGCGGAGCCTGTGCGGCCCGCCACTGCCAGGTTCCCGGGATCCAGGGACAAATTCCCCGGGAGAACGCACAGCGCGCCTCAGGCTGGTGCAAAGTCACGCCGGCCTTTGCCACCGCAGGCCCGCCCCGCACGCCGTGCGCCTCCCGCCCCGCCGGCCTGAGTGCGCCAGAGCCCCCGAATCAGCGGCTCTTTTAACCCCATCCTGTCTGAGCAAAAAACAGACGCCCCCCAGCGACCTACACGCAGTGGCAGGGCCAAATCCAAAGCTGAGCCCTGGGAGCTGTGAGAACAAAGAAGAGAAAGGGAAATCTCTCCCAGCAGCCTCAGAAGCAGCGGATTAAAGCTCCACAATCAACTTGATATACCCTGCATCTGTGGAATACCTGAATAGACAACCAATCATCCCAAATTAAGGAAGTGGACTTTAGGAGCAAGATCTATGATTTTTTCCCTTTTCCTCTTTTTGTGAATGTGTATGTGTATGCTTCTGTGTGAGATCTTGTCTTTATAGTCTTGCTTCCACCATTTGTCCTAAGGTTCTATCCGTCCATGTTTTTTTTTTTAATTTTCTTAATAATTAATTTTAATAACGTTATTATACTTTACCTTCGTTCTTTCTTTCTTTCTTTCTTTCCTTCCTTCCTTCCCTCCTTTAGACAACGAATCATCCCAAATTGAGGAGGTGGTCTCTGACAGCAAGATTTATGATTTTTCCCCAATTACCTCTTTTAGTGAGGGTGTATGTGTATGCTTCTGTGTAAGATTTTGTCTGTATAGCTTTGCTTCCAACATTTGTCCTAAGGTTCTATCCGTCCCTTTTTTTTTTTCCAAATAAGAATTTTTAATTCAATAACTTTATTATACTTTATTTTATTTTTACTGTATCTTCTTTCTGTCTTTTTTTCCTTCTTTCCATCCTTCCTTCCTTCCTCCCTCCCTCCTTTCTTTCCTTCCTGCCTTCTTTCCTTCTTTGCTTCTTTCTTTCTTTCTTCCTTCCTTCCTACCCTCCTTTCCTTCTTTCTTTCCTCATACTTCTACTAATTCCCTCTACTTTTTCTCCCTTTTATCCTGAGCCGTGTGGATGAAAAGCTCTTGGTGCTCCAGCCAGGAGGCAGGGCTCTGCCTCTGAGGTAGGAGAGCCAACTTCAGGACACTGGTCAACAAGAGACCTCCCAGCTCCACATAATATCAAACGGCGAAAATCTCCCAGAGACCTCCATCTTAACACCAGCACCCAGCTTCACTCAACGACCAGCAAGCCACAGTGCTGGAAAACCTATGCCAAACAACTAGCAAAACAGTAACACAACCCCACCCATTAGCAGAGAGGCTGCCTAAAATCATAATAAGGCCACAGACACCCCAAAACACACCACAAGACGTGAACCTGCCCACTAGAGAGACAAGATCCAGCCTCATCCACCACAACACAGGCATTAGTCCCCTCCACCAGGAAGCCTACACAACCCACTGAACCAACCTTAGCCACTGGAGACAGACATCAAAAACAGGAGGAACTACGAACCTGCAGCCTGCAAAAAGGAGACCCCAAACACAGTAAGATAAGCAAAATGAGAAGACAGAAAAACACACAGCAGATAAAGGAGCAAGATAAAAATGCACCAGACCTAACAAATGAAGAGGAAATAGGCAGTTTACCTGAAAAAGAATTCAGAATAATGATAGTAAGGTTGATCCGAAATCTTGGAGATAGAATGGACAATAGAATGGACAAAATGCAAGAATCAGTTAACAAGGACCTAGAAGAACTAAAGATGAAACAACCAACGATGAACAACACAATAAATGAAATTAAAAGTACTCTAGAGGGGATCAATAGCAGAATAACTGAGGCAGAAGAATGGATAAGTGACCTGGAAGATAAAATAGTGGAAATAACTACTGCAGAGCAGAATAAAGAAAAAAGAATGAAAAGAACTGAGGACAGTCTCAGAGACCTCTGGGACAACATTAAACGCACCAACATTCGAATTATAGGGGTTCCAGAAGAAGAAGAGAAAAAGAAAGGGACTGAGAAAATATTTGAAGAGATTATAGTTGAAAACTTCCCTAATATGGGAAAGGAAATAGTTAATCAAGTCCAGGAAGCACAGAGAGTCCCATACAGGATAAATACAAGGAGAAATATGCCAAGACACATATTAATCAAACTGTCAAAAATTAAATACAAAGAAAGCACATTAAAAGCAGCAAGGGAAAAACAACAAATAACACATAAGGGAATCCCCATAAGGTTAACAGCTGATCTCTCAGCAGAAACCCTACAAGCCAGAAGGGAGTGGCAGGACATACTGAAAGTGATGAAGGAGAAAAACCTACAACCAAGATTACTCTACCCAGCAAGGATCTCATTCAGATTTGATGGAGAAATTAAAACCTTTACAGACAAGCAAAAGCTGAGAGAGTTCAGCACCACCAAACCAGCTTTACAACAAATGCTAAAGGATCTTCTCCTGGCAAGAAACACAAGAGAAGGAAAAGACCTATAATAGCGAACCCAAAACGATTTAGAAAATGGGAATAGGAACATACATATCGATAATTACCTTAAATGTAAATGGACTAAATGCTCCCACCAAAAGACACAGATTAGCTGAATGGATACAAAAACAAGACCCTTATATATGCTGTCTACAAGAGACCCACTTCAGACCTAGAGACACATACAGACTGAAAGTAAGGGGATGGAAAAAGATATTCCATGCAAATGGAAGCCAAAAGAAAGCTGGAGTAGCAATTCTCATATCAGACAAAATAGACTTTAAAATAAGGACTATTAAAAGAGACAAGGTCACTACATAATGATCAAGGGATCGATCCAAGAAGAAGATATAACAATTGTAAATATTTATGCACCCAACACAGGAGCACCTCAATACATAAGGCAAATACTAACAGCCATAAAAGGGGAAATCGACAGTAACACATTCATAGTAGGGGACTTAAACACCCCACTTTCACCCATGGACAGATCATCGAAAATGAAAATAAATAAGGAAACACAAGCTTTAAATGATACATTAAACAAGATGGACTTAATTGATATTTATAGGACACTCCATCCAAAAACAACAGAATACACATTTTTCTCAAGTGCTCATGGAACATTCTCCAGGATAGATCATATCTTAGGTCACAAATCAAGCCTTGGTAAATTTAAGAAAATTGAAATTGTATCAAGTATCTTTTCCGACCACAACGCCATGAGACTAGGTATCAATTACAGGAGAAGATCTGTAAAAAATAGAAACACATGGAGGCTAAACAATACACTACTTAATAATGAAGTGATCACTGAAGAAATCAAAGAGGAAATCAAAAAATACCTAGAAACAAATGACAATGGAGACACAACGACCCAAAACCTGTGGGATGCAGCAAAAGCAGTTTTAAGGGGGAAGTTTATAGCAATACAAGCCCACCTTAAGAAGCAGGAAACATCTCGAATAAACAACCTAACCTTGCACCTCAAGCAATTAGAGAAAGAAGAACAAAAAAACCCCAAAGCTAGCAGAAGGAAAGAAATCATAAAAATCAGATCAGAAATAAATGAAAAAGAAATGAAGGAAACAATAGCAAAGATCAATAAAACTAAAAGCTGGTTCTTTGAGAAGATAAACAAAATAGATAAACCACTAGCCAGACTCATCAAGAAAAAAAGGGAGAAGAATCAAATCAATAGAATTAGAAATGAAAAAGGAGAGGTAACAACTGACACTGCAGAAATAAAAGAGATCATGAGAGATTACTACAAGCAACTCTATGACAATAAAATGGACCATCTGGAAGAAATGGACAAATTCGTAGAAATGCACAACCTGCCAAGACTGAATCAGGAAGAAATAGAAAATATGAACAGACCAATCACAAGCACTGAAATTGAAACTGTGATTAAAAATCTTCCAACAAACAAAAGCCCAGGACCAGATGGCTTCACAGGCGAATTCTATCAAACATTTAGAGAAGAGCTAACACCTATCCTTCTCAAACTCTTCCAAAATATAGCAGAAGGAGGAACACTCCCAAACTCCTTCTACGAGGCCACCATCACCTTGATACCAAAACCAGACAAGGATGTCACAAAGAAAGAAAACTACAGGCCAATATCACTGATGAACATAGATGCAAAAATCCTCAACAAAATACTAGCAAACAGAATCCAACAGCACATTAAAAGGATAATACACCATGATCAAGTGAGATTTATCCCAGGGATGCAAGGATTCTTCAATATACACAAATCTATCAATGTGATAAACCATATTAACAAATTGAAGGAGAAAAACCATATGATCATCTCAATAGACGCAGAGAAAGCTTTTGACAAAATTCAACACTCATTTATGATAAAAACCCTGCAGAAAGTAGGCATAGAGGGAACTTTCCTCAACATAATAAAGGCCATATATGACAAGCCCACAGCAAACATCATTCTCAATGGTGAAAAACTGAAAGCATTTCCACTAAGATCAGGAACAAGACAAGGTTGCCCACTCTCACCACTCTTATTCAACATAGTTTTGGAAGTTTTAGCCACAGCAATCAGAGAAGAAAAGGAAATAAAAGGAATCCAAATCGGAAAAGAAGAAGTAAAGCTGTCACTGTTTGCAGATGACATGATCCTATACATAGAGAACCCTAAAGATGCTACCAGAAAACTACTAGAGCTAATCAATGAATTTGGTAAAGTGGCAGGATACAAAATTAATGCACAGAAATCTCTGGCATTCCTATATACTAATGATGAAAAATCTGAAAGTGAAATCAAGAAAACACTCCCATTTACTATTGCAACAAAAAGAATAAAATATCTAGGAATAAACCTACCTAAGGAGACAAAAGACCTGTATGCAGAAAATTATAAGACACTGATGAAAGAAATTAAAGATGATACAAATAGATGGAGAGATATACCATGTTCTTGGATTGGAAGAATCAACATTGTGAAAATGACTCTACTACCCAAAGCAATCTATAGATTCAATGCAATCCCTATCAAACTACCACTGGCATTTTGCACAGAACTAGAACAACAAATTTTGCAATTAGTATGGAAACACAAAAGACCCCGAATAGCCAAAGCAATCTTGAGAACGAAAGAAGGAACTGGAGGAATCAGGCTCCCTGACTTCAGACTATACTACAAAGCTACAGTTATCAAGACAGTATGGTACTGGCACAAAAACAGAAAGATAGATCAATGGAACAGGATAGAAAGCCCAGAGATAAACCCATGCACATATGGACACCTTATCTTTGATAAAGGTGGCAGTAATGTACAGTGGAGAAAGGACAGCCTCTTCAATAAGTGCTGCTGGGAAAACTGGACAGGTACATGTAAAAGTATGAGATTAGATCACTCCCTAACACCATACACAAAAATAAGCTCAAAATGGATTAAAGACCTAAATGTAAGGCCAGAAACTATCAAACTCTTAGAGGAAAACACAGGCAGAACACTCTATGACATAAATCACAGCAAGATCCTTTCTGACCCACCTCCTAGAGTAATGGAAATAAAAACAAAAATAAACAAATGGGCCCTAATAAAACTTCAAAGCATTTGCACAGCAAAGGAAACCATAAACAAGACGAAAAGACAACCCTCAGAATGGGAGAAAATATTTGCAAATGAATCAACGGACAAAGGATTAATCTCCAAAATATATAAACAGCTCATGCAGCTCAATATTAAAAAAACAAACAACCCAATCCAAAAATGGGCAGAAGACCTAAATAGACATTTCTCCAATAAGACATACAGACAGCCAAGAAGTACATGAAAAGCTGCTCAACATCACTAATTATTAGAGAAATGCAAATCAAAACTACAATGAGGTATCATCTCACACCAGTCACAATGGCCATCATCAGAAAATCTACAAACAACAAATGCTGAGTGGGTGTAGAGAAATGGTAACCCTCTTGCACTGCTGGTGGGAATGTAAATCTATACAGCCACTATGGAGAACAGCATGGAGGTTCCTTAAAAAACTAAAAATAGGGCTTCCCTGGGGGTGCAGTGTTGAGAGTCCACCTGCTGATGCAGGGGACATGGGTTCGTGCCCCAGTCTGGGTAGATCCCATATGCCGCGGAGCGGCTGGGCCTGTGAGACATGGCCGCTGAGCCTGCACGTCAAGAGCCTGTGCTCCGCAATGGGAGAGGCCACAGCAGTGAGGGCCCCGCGTACCGCAAAAAAAAACCCTAAAAATAGAATTACCATATGACCCAGCAATCCCACTATTGGGCATATACCCAGAGATAACCGTAATTCAAAAAGACACATGCACCCCAATGTTCACTGCAGCACTATATACAATAGCCAGGTCATAGAAGCAACCTAAATTCCCATCAACAGACAAATGGATAAAAAAGATATGGTATATATATATACAATGGAATATTACTCAGCAATAAAAAGGAATGAAACTGGGTCATCTGTAGAGATGTGGATGCATCTAGAGACTGTCATACAGAGTGTAGTAAGTCAGAAAGAGAAAAACAAATAGCGTATATTAACGCACATATGTGGAAACTAGAAAAATGGTACAGATGAACCAGTGTGCAAGGCAGAAATTGAGACACAGATGTACAGAACAAACATATGGACACTAAGGGGGAAAGTGGCAGTGGGGGGTGGGGGGTGGGATGAATTGGGAGATTGGGATTGACACGTATACACTGATGTGTATAAAATGGATGACTAATAAGAAGCTGCTGCATAAAAAACTAAATAAAATAAAATTCAAAAAAATAAATTAATTAAATAAATCTGAGCCCAAAAGAGACAAATAAACAAAAAAAAAAAACTGAAATGGAAAGACTGATAACTCTTTTTTTTTGAAGTTTTTGGCAGCACCACACGGCATGTGGGATCTTAGTTCCCCAACCAGGGATCAAACCCACGCCCCCTGCAGTAGAAGTGTGGAGACTTAACCACTGGACCGCCAGGGAAGCCCCAAGACTGGTAACTCCTGCTCTGAATTATAAAACGTCCAAATATCCAAATGAAAAGTGTCTTTTTGTTACTATTAGTGTCACTTTGTTATCATATCTCAATTTTATCCTATTTCGCAAATTCCTAGGATACAAAGTAAAATGCTAGAGTCTTACAGACATCTCCTGAAGAAACCAAGAGACTATCTCATCCCACCTTTCACTTTTTGGAATTCCTTTGGTATTCTTCTGTTTGACACCAGTCAAAACATCATCAGGGGCTTCCCTGATGGCGCAGTGGTTGAGAATCTGCCTGTCAATGCAGGGGACAAGGGTTCGAGCCCTGGTCTGGGAAGATCCCACATACCGCGGAGCAACTAGGCCTGTGAGCCACAACTACTGAGCCTGCGCGTCTGGAGCCTGTGCTCCGCAACAAGAGAGGCCGCGACAGTGAGAGGCCTGCGTACCACGATGAAGAGTGGTCCCCGCTCACCACAACTAGAGAAAGCCCTCGCACAGAAACGAAGACCCAACACAGGCAAAAATAAATAAATAAATAATTTTTTTTAAAAAGTCTTTAAAAAAAACAAAACATCATCAGTATGTTTTAATGTGACTTGTTAATTTGCAGAGACGAAGGTATGAATTCTAGGCTGAATTCAATGGTCAGAGAATGTCTCAGCTGGATAAAGAGCAATTGGAGTGATTTTTAGTGTGTGCTATAGCATATCTCTACCTGATTTCTCTGAAATGTTACCTGGGCAGTTAACTGTTGAAAGTGAGCTTCTAGTGTAAATTATATCATTCTTCTTGTAAAGTTTTCTTTTTACCAACTTAATGGACTGCCATATTCAGAGGAAAACCGTCACAGCTGATTAGCTTATTTTACAAGTGAGTCCTTAATAAGTATCTCCCAGGGACAACCAAGACAGTAGTGGCAAGGATAAGCTTTTAATGGAAGCTGAAAGCCTTTGAGCATCACGGTGTCGGACTTCCTATACTGCTACTTTCCTGCTGAGAATTACTCTTTGACCACCGTAATAATGCTTAAAGTATAAAATGTCCCCGATCCTTGAACGGCGATCGTCAAAAAGAACACAAATAACAAAATGTGGCGAAGATGTGGAGAAAAGGGAACCCCTGTGCACTATTAGTGGGAATGTAAATTGGTGCAGCCACTGTGGAAAATAGTATGGAGGTGTCTCAAAAAAACTAAAAATAGAACTACCATATAATCCAGCAATTCCACTTCCAGGTATCTATCAAAAAACCCCACAGAAACACTAATTCGAAAAGATACATGCACCCCAATGTTTATAGCAGCATTATATACAATCACTGAGATATGGAAACAACCTAAGCGTCCATCAACAGATGAATGGATAAAGAAGACGTGGTGTATGTATACAATGGAAACTACTCAGCCAGAAAAAAATCATGAAATTTTATCATTTGCAGCAACATGGATGGACTTGGAGGGCATTATGCTAAGTGAAATAAGTCAGACAAAGAAAGACAAATACTGTATGATATCACTTATATGTGGAATCTTAAAAAATACAAAAACTATTGAAAAATAACAAAAAAGAAGCAGACTCACAGATATAGAGAACAGACTAGTGGTTATCAGTAGGGAGAGAGAAGTGGGGAGGAGCCATATAGGGGTGGGGAGACAGAGGACAGTGAACATTATAAGCTATTGCATGGTGCTACCACCAAGCCACCAATGGTTGGTTTACTTTCAGCACCATTAGCTTCTTCATTTGTACAACATTAATTTGAATAGTTTATTGCATTATAATCTTATTTTTTAAGAAGAAGAAAACAAAAAACAAAGTGCAGGTGCCAGTGATGCAAAGAACATATTTTATAAACATAGTCTAATTGAGTTCAAGATAGAAATCATTAATAGTGCCAAGTAACTCATTTAACATTGACCTAAAGTAGACTCCCGAGCGCTTGAGAAAACACTATTTCTAATCCCCTGCATTCTAGACAGAGGAACAGCCAATCAGGTTCAGGCTAATCGAATTCTCCACCTCAACAACATTCACAGTCTTTCCGAAGCCTGTGGGCCCCTCCAGAAGGACCCCAACCCCAGAAATTGGAGGTAAGGCAAAGGGACTCTAAGAAGGACAGACTGTGTAAACAGCCAAACAACTCCAAGACTCTCTTCGAGCCAAAATTTTCTGCGTTGTCCTCTTTCAAAACCCAAATTAACTGCAGGAATCGCCGCACCTTCCCTCTGCAGACATAGGCTTTTTGAACTCTTTGGAAGCAGAGCACCTGATAAATTAATCATAGCGCAATAAATTAAATTTGGATCACTGCATCTATCTCCTAGTATGAAAGAACTTCCTGGTCTTATTCTTTCAAGGTTTATATTTCAAGGCAAAACTTCATCATAATTTAGAAAGTTTCCTTTTCTATTGAGTCAATTTTCTGTCTTTGAAATATTGTACAAATAACTCACATATACTGCGTTGGGTGGGTGAATCATCTATCTTTTGATGAAAAGCATAAGTTCTCTTTAGAAGGAATCATTTATTTCTTAACATCCCCAAGGCGAAAACCTCCCAAGATAAAGCTAGGACTCTTACCCTCTCTGGCTTGACACCATATTTATAAAATAAATTCTCTAAATCAAATGATCTTCAACATATGACTTTGGAGGTATGTGCTCTTTACCTCCTAAAAAGAATGCTGTTCAAAAATGTTCACTTATTCATTCAATCCTTCATTCACTAGACATTCACTGAGCACATAGTGTTTGCAGGGCACTGCGCCAGGTGTTAGCACTAAGGGTGAAGGTGGATAAAATTACAGATGACTAAGAAAGGATCCCTGTGCATTTGGAGCTCAAAAGTTTACAATGCATGAGCTAGGCACAAAATACAAGGACCAGTTAGGAGGAACCAATACGCTTCCTAAATCTGGTTGCACACCAAGATCACTTGAGAAACCAATTAAAAATATTCTTGGCACCCATCTACTGAACCCAGATCTACTGAATAGGAGGGGCCTGGAAGAACCTGAGAATTCGTGTTTTAAAAACAGCCCAGTTAATTCTGAGATTTCAGCCAGATTTGGGAATCACTAGCCTTGAAAAATATTCTAGTGGCTAGAAAATCCCACACAGCCCCTGCTACAACCATCAAAAGCATTTTGCTCCATGCCCATGTTCAAGATCAGGGTCACTGCGAGCCTCATTTACAAAGCCAGAAAGCTAGACTACAAAGAAATGGCCTCACTTGCCCAAAGAGAATCTCCAGGGAGAGATGCATATTTGACTAGGAAGACAAAGCTTTCTAGATGTCATGATGTTATTAGGAATTCAAATACCCATTTCAGCAGTATGCAAGATGATTCACACAGAATCACAGCTCCTCAGAGCTGGGCAGAACCTCAGAGATTGGAGTTCACAAACTCAAATGGTGACAGAGCTCAGGTGGTGACATAAATGGCTGAAGTAGGCTGGAGGGGACAGAGGTTAAAGGGGGCACCTGCTACTCCACTCTAGCTGGAACTTGCCATGAAGAGTATGGGCCCAAATGTGCCAGGTCCTCCAAATTTTCAAGAGAAGCCAGAAATCTGGATTTGAAAAACCAGCCATGCAAATAAAACAGACTTTTCAGTCAGATTTGACACGTGGGCCACGAGTTTGTAATTCCTGGTCTAGTCCAAAGTCTTCATTTGACGTATGAGAAAATAGACTTGTCCTATTTCTTGTATCGTTTCAGTTTGGCCTGCCACAGCGAGGGGGGAGAGTTGTTGTTGAATTTAGTTTTGCTTTTTTTTTTTTCCTGGGTTTGAATTTTTCAATGTTATCTATTGGGTCCAGATGTTCAAAGGCAAGTTTGCTAACAGCCTCATGCAGCTTATTACCCTTATTACCACGGTGGGCCAGCCTCAGCTCCAAGCCCCCTCCTAGAGTTGCCTTCAGCTGCCTCACTCAAGGGTGTGTTCCCTCCCTATGCATCTGGCATCCAGTGACTACAGGATGGTCATGTATAAAGTCCTGGCCTCTGGGACCAACTCAGGACAACTCTGCAGGGCCATGCCAGCTTCAGAGCTCCGTACGGAATTGGCTCAAGGCTTCCTGTGGCTGCATCACAGCTCAGCTCCTCTCTGTGCCCAGTCCTACCTCCCCTACAGGTGTGGATCCCAGAGTGGTTCCCAGTATACTTCCAGCACCGTAGCTCTGCCTCTGAGTCTGCTTCCCAAGAACCTGGTCTGCAACACCAAGCACATCAGGGCCGCAGTGAAAATAACCTCATCTGTCAAAGTCCAGACTTGCGAACTCAAATCAGAGAACAATTTTTTGCTTTGTGAAAATGTCTTCTGTTGTTTATCTTTTGTTATGGTTTTATTAGTGTTTGAAAATCATACCATAGCAGATGCCTCCCACTTCATGCCCCCCACCTCTGATCTTAGCTCAGCTGTGGTGGGCAGTTCTGGAAGCTCAGACCCCCTGGTGCTCACAGGGCCCCACCTCAAGTGTGGGCCACGCCTCTTTCTGCCTTCAGGCTTGGGGCCTTTTCTGATCTGCAGAGGTTCATTGGGCCCTTGAAAGTAGAGTCCGGAAAGGTGGGGAAGTTCCTGTCAACAAGGACTACGAAGCAGGAGATTACTGCTCCCATCTCCCGGCCTTCAAGGAAGTCCCCACCGCGAGAACCTCCCCGCAGCCCTTAAACACCCCAACGTGGGCTTTCCCCCTCCCCCTCTCCATCTCCTTGCTCCCTCACCCCTCTGCCTGGGATCATGTTCCATATCAACTACACCAAGTCCTTCTTCATGAGTGGGACCCAGACTAAGACCAATGCATCCTCAGTTTCTAAAACTTAACAATACAGAAGAGTACAAGAAGAAAGTGAAAGTCCATTTTTGAAACATCCCACCAGTCTTATTTCTATGCATTAATGCCTACTTCTAGTGGGTTTAGAAACTTTTAACAAACCTGATCAACCTAGATACTCTGTTCAGTAACTCTGTGGGTCACTTCAAACACTTCAGTAAATTGCCTTCTACAACTGTTTCATTCATTCACCTATTCATTTAACAAATGTTCATTTCAGGTCTTATCTGTGCAAGGCATGGTGCTAAATACTGCAGATGTTACAAAGACATGTCCCATGCCCTTAGGATGCTTATACATACTTTTTCTATTCAATTTTTCAGGGCCATATTGACTGAACAAGTTAAGGCATGCTTGTTTTCAAAAACCATATTAGGATTCCTTGAAATCTAGTGCCATAAGCTTTAATTAAACAGAGTTTTCACCCAGATGGTACGTACAGGATGAATGGATTCCTGGGTTCAAATCTTGACTCTGCTACTAAGCAGAAGTGTGACTTGAAGCTCATTTTTCTTGTTTGTAAAATGGGGGATAAAAATAATAACTCATAGGCAGTTGTGAAAATAAAATGAGAGAATCAATATAAATAACTTGGCATAGTGCTCGACACAAAGTACTCAATGCATACTCCCTATAATAACAATTATTATTTTCCTCTAACATTAACCTCAGGTCCATATGTATGTAGCATGGATCCAGGCACCACGGGAATTGAGCAGAACCGACTGGAAATGAAAATACAGACACTGTCCAATGCTGTTCCACTCGGCACAGTTTCACCAGTTTGGGAACCTAAGGCACCAGGAAAGTACAGTGCCCACCTGGTCAGTCCGCATAACCACAGAGAGGGTGGGCTCACCTGTCGAGGTGATGCCAGTGCACAGATGCAGGTGGGGATTTGGCCACAACTGGAGTTTGCTCCAGTCCCTCAGAGTCCTGCACATAGTGTTTACCAGTCCTGCAGGGTAAACACAAACCAGAAGAATGCAAAAGAGATGTAAACACCAGATTTGCTCAGCTGTCTGGGCAAATACCTTGCTGACATGGAGATTCACATTGTGTCTCAGGCCCCCAAGAAGTATCAGGTCAGGCAGTCGCTGCCTAAGACGTGCGGTCCCCTCAGTAGGAGGGGCACGTTCTCACGGAGTTGCTGTCTTCTATCGTGTGTAGTCCTCCCAGCACCCACCACAGTCTCTTCCTCCGAGATGCTCAGTAAATATTTGTCTGACTAATGGATCGAGTGCTTGTAGAGCTCCTTGAATATTGTCCTTGCGTGGAGAATGTCTTAGGCAGTACATCAGTTTTGAAAACCTGACTTTTCAAAGACTTCCAGCTTTTGCTTTGTAAATTGCTTTTAAAAAGAGAGAGAGACAGAGACAGTGACAGAGCAGATGAAATCTCATCATTCTCCTGATGCAATCGTGTGTGTCGGGTGGGAGTAGAACAAGGGTGGACATAAGTACAGAACGTTTGCCACTCTATGCACAAAAGATTGCAAAACCAAAGGAAAGAAAAACATACATTGGAAAATATATCTGAGGTGGTGACAAGAACAGGTGACAAATGAGATTGTTGAGGACAGCAAGTCGCTGCCTGAAGACAGAGTTTGTTTAAATTGTTTTTTTGTAAGACAATCCAAAAAACTGTATCCGAGTTAAATTAGAAATGCTGGAAACATCAGATCCAAATTCTACGAGGTAACAATCGGCTTCAGCAGATCCACATTCAGCAGCTCATTCACTGTCCAGTTCACCACAGTCTCTACCACCCTCCCCTTTCCACCTGCCGTAAAGTTATGTGTAAGTTGCCATTTATCACAATGCTTTTACTACTGTTTTTCTTACAGATAAAATTAGGAGGAAAATTACACATTTTTGCATGCTTCTCTCTATCAAAATGGGAAAAATGAAAGATAGGCCGAAAGGACCAGATATTTCATTAAAATGTTTTTGCATTTTTACATACAGCCCACTTTACTCATTTGTGGTACATTCTGGACCTTATAAGCATTGTAATTTGCACCCTGTATACATTTCTTAATGTTACTTTAACAAGTTACTACAAATTTAGCGGCTTTAAAACAACACAAATTTATTATCTTATAGTTCTGTAGGTCAGAAGTCCAAATGGGTTTTACTGGGTGAAACGCAAGGGGTCAGCAGGGCTTGCATTGCTTCTGGAGGCTCTAGGGAAGAACCCATTTCCTGGCCTTTTCCAGCTCTAGAGGCCACCCACATCCCTCGGCTCATGGCCCCAGCCAGCAATAGCATCACTCCAACCTCTGCTTCAGTCATCACATGTCCCTGACTTCCACTTACCTGCCTCCCTCCTTCCCTTCTAAGAACCTTGAGATACATCAGGCCCATCCAGACAATCCAGGACACTCTCCCATCTCAAGATACTTAAGTTGATCATATCTACAAAGTCCCTTTGGCCATGTAAGATAATTCCCAGATTCCAACAATTAGGATGTGGACATCTTTGAGAGGCCACTATTCTACCTACCACACACCCTGTTTATATAGAGGCCAGGAATTAATATGTCACTGCTTTGAAAGGAATTTCTAAAGAGAAAAAAGGGCCAAAGGGAGAACCAAATATTTCAAAACTTTTGAAAATAATCCAGTTAAAATTCAACTTGCTCAAAAAAATAAAAATGAAAATAAACTCAAATAAATTCAACTTGCTCAAATGTTTGAACACAAAATGAGGGCAATAAGGAAACAGAATGGTGAGGTGCTATTGTGTCAGCATTGAATCCCCTTTCCAAGTCTGGAGAATTGCCACTTTGTGAGTTTTGGGTGGGAATGAGGACAGCTTCCCATCATAGGATACAGATGTGCTGGATGCTGGCTTCCCAACCTCCCCTTGCTTCTGGAGCTTGGGAACTGGATACACGATCAGAAAGAGCTACATGGGCTTCAAATAGAGAGCTGGTGGTGCAGGAAGCAAGGGACAGGCAGCTTTCTCTCTTCGGCCAGGGTAAAGGCATCATCTCACCAAAACCATTAGTTCAGAGGGGAACTAGAGCATCCCGCCTCTTTACTTTGAGCCTCGTGTTCCATCCTCACAATCATTCTGTGAACTACCCAATATTTTAATAAACTTCTTCCTGCTCAATTCCATCGCAGCCAGCTTCTGTTGCTTACAATTAAGAGCGATGGCCAATGCAGAGTATCGGCTACAAGCAGCGTACAAGTTAAGAGCTCTGGAGTCAACCAGCTCTGAGTTTGAGTCCTAGATCTGCCACTTTCTAGCAGTATAACCTTGGCAAGGTTACTTAACCTTGGCCAGGTTACTTAACCTCATGAAATTTCAATGTAATAGTAATAGCACTGACCCTAACTCATCAGCACGTGGGCGTGAAACAGGCTAACACACAGGAAGGACTTAGCCCAGTGCTTAGTAATGGTGATAGCTCAGTAGATAGCAGCAATTATGATTAATTTTTAAAACTTTGAGTTAAAAATGTCAGCAGGGAATGACATTTTTCATCTCCTGAAGTTGGCTGAAGCACCAGGCAGACGTCAAGAGAGGCTGGAAACACTGGCCTGGAGTTGACGGTTAGGAACGCAATCTCATGCAAATAGCTAGAGTGTGGATGAGAATATCAAGGCTATGAGGGAGGTTAGGGGTGGAAGGGTGGGGCGAGGAGAAGAGGGCCAGAGGGTAGATTTGGGGGTGGAGGGGGTACATCTGCCTTTAGAAGAGTAAGAGAAAAAGCAAGCAGAACAGAAAACAGGAAATTAAGGAAGGTAAGGGGAGATTTCCTTAAAATAAGAATGTATTACTTTTTAAATTTAAAATAATGACGTGAAGATTTAAGTGAGGAAGAACAGTTTCAAGCACATGAGGCAACTCAGCAGTAGGCAGGTGATTACGGATGAGGTCACTGGTAAATTCTGAGAGGAGCTGGGCAGTAAGAGTGGACACAAGATTACACGGGATTGAGGAACAGGTGAGTGGTGAGAGAGTGAAGCAGCGAGCATGTTCCCCATGTTAGTTAGGATGGGCCAAACCATGCCGCCATCCCGGACTAAACCCCCGCATCCCAGGGGTCAACACCATAAAGGCTTGATGTCTCAGTTACATAAAGCCCAGTGCAAGTCACACCCCCGTCTTGTAGCTGTGCCCTCCCTCGACACAAGGCAGAGGAAATAGAGAATGATGGAAGGGAGACCTTAGCCCTTTTTTTCCTCCAGTTTTATTAAGTTGTAGTTGACAGATAAAATTGTATGTGAAATGATTACCACAATCAGGTTAATTAATACATCTATCGTCTTAAGTAATTACCTTTTGTGTAACTATAGATATAGATATAGACCACATCTTTATCCATTCGTCTGTTGAACACTTAAGTTGTTTCCATGTCTTGGTTATTGTGAGTAATGCTGCAATGAACATGGGAGGGCAGGAATCGCTTTGAGATACTGATTTCGTTTCCTTCAGATATATACCCAGCAGTGGGATTGCTGGATCATATGGTAGTTCTATTTTTCATTTCTTAAAGAGTTTCCATAGTGTTTTCCAGAGTAACTACACCAATTTATATTCCTACCATCAGATCCTGGCTCTTTATTACCTCAGTGTGGAAGCCACCTGTGTCACTTGTGCTCACAGGGCATTGGCCTCAACCTAACGAGACAAGACATAGGACATATAGTGAGCACTGACTGTCTGCCACAGTGCCTTGTTCAAGAGGAAGAGAAGAAGAGCAGGAAAGGTAGCAGAGAGGAGCGCCTGTGCTCATATGGAATTCAGAGCCTGGAGCAAGCTTGAGGGGGAAGAGGACAAAAGCAAGAAGGATTTCAGTTATCAAGGCCCAGAGGAAGCTTGAGCCTACCCCTAATGTAGTAGTTGGTCCTCACAGCCTTACATCTTCTGCCCCTTGAAAAGCCTGCTTCCTATGCCCACCTCCAAGCCTTGGATAGCACATAAATCAACACCCGAAAACTGTTAATCCAGAAGAGGCTATTTGAATGGATTCAAGACCTTCCTGCAAAGTAAGACAACCATGCCTCGCGCTTGCACTTCGCAGAAGGCTTTAAACTGCATGATTTCAGTTGATTTTTATTATAACACTGTGAGACAGGTGTGGCCTAGGGAACTAGCATTCTCACCAAAATCCTTACCTTACAGATAAGGGAACTAAATGCAGAGAAAGAAAATGACCTACCCGAGGCCATCTGCTAAGGCTTAAACCTGGGTCTCCAGGCTCCAGGTCAGTCTCTCTCTTCCACGAGACTCCATCTGCTGCTTTTTGTACATGTGGCTGATCCTCCCTGCAGACAGAGCAGACAATGAGCTTGTCATGTCTTTTGAATAGTTTGTTAAATTTATTTTATTTACAACACTTGGCAGAAACACTAAAGAAATTGTTTCAGCAACTTCCACTCCAACTGTGGACTCTAGCAGTCCCAGTTCTGTCTGGGAGCAGATTTAAACTGGCCTAAGAAAGGAACGGCACCACAACCCAGCTCCCTCTGCCATGCACCTTGCTGCAGGGACACCCTGCTAGTGACCCAGGGTCAAACGGGTGGGGCACAATGTGCTGCTGGTGTGTGCTGTGCCTGAGCCAGTCCTTCCTCTGCACCTCCACAGTGTTTGCTTTTCATCAGGAGTCTCAGAAACACTGTGTGATACTCAATGAAGCAATCACCATTCACTGGGTGCTAATAGCTTCCTGGGGTTTTTTTGGTTTTTTGTTTTTCTCTTTTTACATCTTTATTGGAGTATAATTGCTTTACAATAGTGTGTTAGTTTCTGCTTTGTAACAAAGTGAATCAGTTATACATATACATATGTTCCAATATCTCTTCCCTCTTACCTCTCGCTTCCTCCCACCCTCCCTATCCCATCCCTCTAGGTGGTCACAAAGCACCAAGCTGTTCTCCCTGTGCTATGCGGCTGCTTCCCACTAGCTATCTACCTTACGTTTGGTAGTGTATATATGTCCATGCCACTGACTCACTTTGTCACAGCTTACCTTTCTGCCTTCCCATATCCTCAAGTCCATTCTCTAGTAGGTCTGTGTCTTTATTCCTGTCTTACCCCTAGGTTCTTCAAGACATTTTTTTCTTTTTCTTAAATTCCATATATATGTGTTAGCATACGGTATTTGTCTTTCTCTTTCTGACTTACTTCACTCTGTATGACAGACTCTAGGTCCATCCACCTCATTACAAATAGCTCAATTTCGTTTCTTTTTATGGCTGAGTAATATTCCATTGTATATATGTGCCACATCTTCTTTATCCATTCATCCGATGATGGACACTTAGGTTGCTTCCATCTCCTGGCTATTGTAAATAGAGCTGCAATGAACATTTTGGTACATGACTCTTTTTGAATTATGGTTTTCTCAGGGTATATGCCCAGTAGTGGGATTCCTGGGTCATATGGTAGTTCTAGTTGGAGTTTTTAAGGAACCTCCATACTCTTCTCCATAGTGGCTGTACCAATTCACATTCCCACCAGCAGTGCAAGAGTGTTCCCTTTTCTCCACACCCTCTCCAGCATTTATTGTTTCTAGATTTTTTGATGATGGCCATTCTGACCGGTGTGAGGTGATATCTCATTGAAGTTTTGATTTGCATTTCTCTAATGATTAATGATGTTCAGCATTCTTTCATGTGTTTGTTGGCAGTCTGTATATCTTCTTTGGAGAAATGTCTATTTAGGTCTTCTGCACAATTTTGAATTGGGTTGTCTGTTTTTTTGTTATTGAGCTGCATGAGCTGCTTGTATGTTTTGGAGATTAATCCTTCGTCAGTTGCTTCATTTGCAAATATTTTCTCCCATTCTGAGGGGTGTCTTTTGGTCTTGTTTATGGTTTCCTTTGCTGTGCAAAAGCTTTGAAGTTTCATTAGGTCCCATTTGTTTATTTTTGGTTTTATTTCCATTTCTCTAGGAGGTGGGTCAAAAAGGATCTTGCTGTGATTTATGTCATAGAGTGTTCTGCCTGTGTTTTCCTCTAAGAGTTTGATAGGTTCTGGCCTTACATTTAGGTCTTTAATCCATTTTGAGCTTATTTTTGTGTATGGTGTTAGGGAGTGATCTAATCTCATACTTTTACATGAGGCTGTCCAGTTTTCCCAGCAGCACTTATTGAAGAGGCTGTCCTTTCTGCACTGTACATTCCTGCCTCCTTTATCAAAGATAAGGTGACCATATGTGCATGGGTTTATCTCTGGGCTTTCTATCCTGTTCCATTGATCTATCTTTCTGTTTTTGTGCCAGTACCATACTGTCTTGATTACTGTAGCTTTGTAGTATAGTCTGAAGTCAGGGAGCCTGATTCCTCCAGCTCCGTTCTTCATTCTAAAGATTGCTTTGGCTATTCGGGGTCTTTTGTGTTTCCATACAAATTGTGAAATTTTTTGTTCTAGTTCTATGAAAAATGCCAGTGGTAGTTTGATAGGGATTGCATTGAATCTGTAGAGTCATTTTCACAATGTTGATTCTTCCAAATCAAGAACATGGTATATCTCTCCATCTATTTGTATCATCATTGGGGTTTTGAATAGTCTGTCCTACTGAACCCACACAGAAAACCTGCAAAGTAGGTATTATTCTCAGTTTCTAGAGACCAGAAAATTATTGAAGGCAAATTATCTATGGTTCTACAGTTGCAAATAGCATGGCTGGGATTCAAAGAATGCTAAGCCCATCTCTCTCCAAGGTCTGAGCACTTTCTACTGGTCCACTAAGTCTCCTGGCTGAGAGACATGATGGGGACAAATGAAAGGAGATCAACAATAATCTTCTTAGAGCATTGCACAGTGACCTTTCTAGTAGAGGATACTTTCTCAAGGAAAGAAAATAGGAAGGGAGAAAGAGAGAGAGGAGAGAGAGACTATAGATACTGTTTGGAACGCTCTATACATAGTTTAGATATCTGAAGATATGTCGTCCTCTGTTTTAACAGACACTGGTTAATGCCCAGGCTGAGCAGAGGACGGGGCCCTGGGAAACAGCAGCCAAGAAGTGAGAGGAAAACTGGGAGTGAGGGGCCATGGGCAGAGAGGAGAGCCCACACCTTTCCATGTCAACATCACCAGCCTAGTTAACAGACTGCTTTCAGGTTTTTCTTTTCCTGTAATGATTGAAACAGTTTAAAGATTAGCATTTGGAGCTAAAGGGAGGACACTAAGGGTTTGCTGAAAACAAAAATAATACACGCTTTTTCCTCTTCCTCCTAAAGCTAGTCCCAGGCTGCAAGCACAGAGACGCTTGATCACTGAGGCTCAGGTGGCTCCTTTCACCCGCTGTTTGCAGGAAGGAAGTGACAGCCCCACATCAGAGCTCACTTCCAGCTCTACCTCACAGTCACTTGCAGACTCAGCCCTGATGCCCGGAACTGCCTCTGAGCCCACATTTGCACATCAGGGTGTGTGTACGTGAGTCCCTTCTCGTGCTGCGATTAAAACTCGAAGCAGCTACTATTTTCAGCCTGAGCAGCTGCCCAGTCTTCACAGACAGGTTGGGGGAAGCAGCTCTATATGCCTAAGCTGCCCAGTGTGAAACATGAAGAAAGCATCTGAGGAGGTCAAAACCTTCAAGCTTTCTGGAAATATGAGTTTCAGACACTCATTTCAGCGATATTCCTACACAAATAGACACCTTTCCTTATTGTCAAAGCCCACTGGAAGGAGCCACAATGGCAGGTCATGTCTTGCACGGGTTTCCTGAAGTACCAGCATGATGGAGGGGCAGGGGTTAGGGTGTTCCCATCGCAGGCTCCCAAAGTATACAGGATGCTAAGGGATACGTCAGCACACAGGATAGGGTGGGCACGAGCTCAGGGCCCCCCCTAGGCAACAACCACGGCTCCCAGAGCAGGACTGGAGAGAGGGGACAGCTCTGATTTTAAGACATGGCTCAAATATTAAAGGAACAGGCCTTATTTTCCCTTTGCCCTAAAATGGCCACAAAGGAAAGAGCGAAGGTCATCAAGTTCAAAGAGGCTCCTCAGAAACAAGCATGAGCTCAACTACAAGGCACAGGCCAGTGGGTCCCCTGGTCGGCCTATGAATAGGGTCAATCGCCTCAAATGCTTCGCCTGGCCTGATCCAGTCCACACCTGGGGTGGATGGAAGGTTATGTGCGTCCCATCAAAGGGTGTGAAGTACAGCACTTTAGGGAAGGGATGGTCTAAGCCAAGCCATGATGTACCTGCAGAAGCAACTCAAGTTCCACCCCAAAACCAAAGATGAGTTCATGCCACTCCCAGGGGTGTTCTCCTCCCAGCAGACACCTGGGAGTCAGTTTGACAAAAACAGACAGAAACACAGTCTGGCTGTGCATAAAAGGGAAGGCAAGCCATGGGTATGCATAGGAGGCAGGAGAGGGGAAGGAGGGTTCACTTGGGACTCCCACGGAAGAGAAAGCTGGCCTCTTTGTGTCTTGGTCACATCCTCCATGCTGCCCCCAGCACATTCCGTTGTCTCAGCCTGGCCCCTGCAGTTGGTCAGTGTCCTTTCTTGGGCTACAGGCCTTGGTCTGGCTCAACTGAGGGAAATCACGAGAGGTTCAGAAACTCACAAAAGCAACCTGACAGCGCTGGCTCAGAGCCCGGGTTTGCCTGACTTCTAACCCAGTGGTCTCTCCCACCAGAACAGGGATGACTCACCTTGTCTCTTCAGCCACAAAGAGCAGTCTTAACAAAACTATCACCAGGGGCTTCCCCGGTGGCGCAGTGGTTGGGAGTCCGCCTGAAGATGCAGGGGACGCGGGTTCGTGCCCCGGTCCGGGAGGATCCCGTGTGCCACGGAGCAGCTGGGCCCGTGAGCCGTGGCCACTGGGCCTGCGCATCCAGAGCCTATGCTCCGCAGCGGGAGAGGCCGCAGCAGTGAGGGGCCTGCGTACCGCCAAAAAAAAAAAAAAAAAAACTATCACCAGGACCTCTGCAATTGCATTCAGTCATGTGATCATTCTTTGAGTAGCTTGAGATCCAACTCCCAGGACACCTGGTGAGGGACAGCCATCTGACTCCTTTCCCCTTTCTAAGTGAAATCCAGGGGAAAGAGCAGCTTCCCACTTTGGCAAAGAAGGCTGAAGCAAGAGGTGTGAAGTGACTGGGCCAAGGTCACACAAGTAGTTGATGCTGGTGGTGAAAGCAGACAGACGACGACTGCACCACCCAGATCACAGCAAGGCTCACCTCTCACCCAGAACCCTGCAGACAGTGGACCTGCACCTGCAGGCTGCTCTTCCCTGACACTCTGAGCCCCCGGCCAAATGGCCTGTCCACTCCCACTCACCCAATGTACAAAAACACCATCCTACCCCGGCAAGGGGACTAGACGGCTGATGCATTAAGTTGATTCTAAGGGTGGGAATCAGATTTTTATCTTCTTGTCTCAGATAATGTTATGTAACCCCGATTTTTTTGATTGATTGATTGATTTTTGGCTGCGTTGAGCCTTCGTTGCTGTGCACGGGCTTTCTCTAGTTGCAGCGAGTGGGGTCTACTCTTCTTGCGGCGCACGGACTTCTCATTGTGGTGGCTTCTATTGTCGCAGAGCATGGGGTCTAGGTGTGAGGGCTTCAGTAGTTGAGGCGCACAGACTCAGTAGTTGTGGGGCACGGACTTGGTTGCTCCATGGCATGTGGGACCTTCCCAAACCAGGGATCGAATACGTGTCGCCTGCATGGGCAGGCGGATTCTCAACCACGGCACCACCAGGGAAGTCCCTAACCTCAAAGTTTTAACCCAAATAAATGTCTCCAAGGCTGAGGAATTTCAGGGTAGGTAAGATAGGAGGGCTTAGCCCCAGGGACTCACAGCTGCCCAGGGGACTTTGTCCACAGCCCCAGGTCTCACCTGGGTGTTTCTGAGCAGCACTGGAAGGTCACCAGAAGCCTCTTGAAATGCAGAGTGAAATCTGCCGCCCCATACATTCACCCTGGCTGTGTGGCTGCTTTGCATATGCCTATGGGGCAAGCAGGCTATTTTGGGCAGATTTCATAACTCTCTTTGTAGCTGCTGCGGCTGCTGATTGCACATGTGTTTCCAGCTCCGTTCTTGGGGTGAGAATGTTTACAGAGATGGCACGTCGTCAAGAGAATGTAAAGAAAGCAAGATTAGGAGATTAGGAGGACAATTTCCATGTCTAGACAGGGTTCGCACAGCCGGCGGGTGCTCCATTCGGGATCCCTGGCATTCGGCGCCTGGTGCTATCACCCTCTGAACCCCTCATCCCATCCCCATTCCCCTATGGAACCTCCCAGGGGGCGGCAAGGAACAGAAGAGAGCTCTCTGGCGTCCTTTCTGAGAATAAATCCAGGGTGGATTTCTGAATGTTGTGGGAGGGAAACAAAGTGTCAGAAAAATCCGTGAACGTCTGCCTACATTTTCTTTTGGTAATCTCAAAGCTCAAGGCTGATTCTAGCCTCAGCGCGGGCTGCCTCTCTGTTTTCGGCCGGTGGGGTCGTCTTCATCACTGTGTTGCTTGCTTATTTATTTAGCCCAGTCTGTTTACCTCCTGTCAGCCTGATAACCAGTCTGCTCACCTATTTTGTTTTTAATTTATCCCTTTCCTCCTATTTCCCACCTTTGCCGACTGCGTTCAGGCTCTGTAGGAGAGCATGGCTGCTCAGTTGTATTCAGCTTTCATTTCTGAGCCCCACCGTGTCTGAACAACTGGCTCCATCGAATCCCCCTCTTGAAGCTTTGATTCCATTTGTTACATGCCCCTTTCGCCCTGTTCTTCCCTCCTGGCTCCTGTCACGTCCTGTGTCATGATTGCCCATCATAAGCTACCTCAAGGAAGGATCTGTGTCAATTTACCCTTATTTCCACCATCACAGGCTTCTGGGATGGTATTTACAAGAAAAATAATACTAGCCCACATTGAGACCACATAGCAGACACTGGACCAGTGCTCTACATGTGTTCTTTTCTTTTCACTTAATCCTCATAACAATCTTCCAAGAAGGTTGCTGTTATTTTCCCAACTTTACACATAAAGAACCTGGGGCTCAGAGAGGTAAAGCCATTTGCCCAAGTACAGGCAGCTAACTAGTGGCAGAACAGGTTTCAAATGTAGGTCTAACTTAACTCTGGAGCCTGAACGCTTAAGGTCTCTTGAAAGGATTTAGGGATGAACAAATAAATATTCAAGATCCCCGGACTTCTGGTCATTTTGCTCCTCATGTTTGATTCTGGTTCTTTTCTGACTTTCAAGATGGTAGAACAGTCTGCAAAGAGTTCTATGATCTAAATCCAGAATGCAACCCGCATTCTCCCAACAACTGCTGGGGACTTAATGCACCTTTCCTTATGCAGCCTGGCAGAGCAAGGACCGTGGCCTCACTCGCCGTGAGGTGCCGGGATCGACACCGCTGCCCTCTGCAGGGGTTTCCCCAGCCAAGCGTTCAGCAGGGTGTGCCAGGCTCCGCTCCATAGAGCATGCGCACCAGCCACAGCTGAAACTGGATGAACTGCAGCAAGACCACGATTTACCTAAAAATCAGAAGGGAGGCCACGGAAACCACCAAAGAGAGAAACAAACAAGGTCCTGACAGAGCCAAAATAATAAGCCAATTTTCTGGCAAAGTGACACCAGAGATCTAAGTTTCTCTGAAACTCTTTCATACATCTGACTTCCCTGAGCTAAAAGGGCCAAAGGAAGCAGCTTCTCATGGTCAAGCTAGTAGCCTGAGAGGACAAGAGCTTAAGTCCTAATCTTACCCTGACCCCTGCCTCCTGCCAGTTTATAATCCTGGGACCGGTTACTCAAGATGACAGTTTCCATGCTTTGACAGGGGAATGTCATGCCGGTCCTTCTTTGGAGGCCATCACTGGGGAGGGGAGGGGGATAGTGTGAAAAGGTGTCAAGGACAGCTCAGGGACAATCACTGCCGCGTCCTTCTGCCCCTCCTGCCAGCCTGAGCAGGGACCTGTGTGTGACATGCCTTCCTGACCCTGACTCTGCCTTGTGTCTGGGTGGATTCCATTCAGCAGGTGCTCCCCCAGCTTCTCCCAGGTGCCCCGTGCCAGTCACTTCAGGGGACTGGAAGGGCTCTAAAGATCAAGCACTCAGGGCTCCCCTGCGATTTAAGGAGAATCCTGAATTCCTACAGGTTTTCCCTTCCTCCCTCCTCTTAAAGAGGAAGCATTCTTACTTTCTAGAAGAGGGGCTAAGTGATCCACATAATAAAAGGAAGGAGAGTGGGGAGGGAAGAGAAAGGAGATAGATGTGGGGTTGGTGTAAGAGATGGTCCAGAGCACCCTCCAGAGGCTGGAAGACTGGAAAGAGGTGATAATTAAGTTACATCCATGTGGCTTATGAACTGGATCTCGTTTATGCTCTTAGAGAGATCCTGGCAAATAATGAATTCTTTAAAGAAATGTATTTTCAGTGGCATATCTGCAGAACTGTGTTGCTTTAGATGTGGTTCCATGCGAAAACTAAGTAATGTGTCTCTACTTTCAAAAACTATGAAAGGAAGATTTTGAATTCCTTGATAGCTTTAAAGATGCTATCAGTTTGAAGTCTTGGTGCACAAGGTTGCTGTCTTGATTCTTAGATTCCTGGCTTTTTCCCTTTCCTCCTCCCCATATAGACCAAAAGTGGAGGAGGATGTGGCTCCTTGAGGACAGGGAAGATATCTGATCCACAGCAGAGAGCCCAAAATAGGTGCACAATTAATGCTTATTAAATTAAATTAAGAATTCAAGCACCAACAATTTCATGTCATGAAAGGATGCCCATAAGATTGTGTCATGTGAGCAAAGAATTTATGCCTTATAATCTCAATGTATACCATATATCATACTTATGTAATCTCAATTTATATCTCATATCATATTTATATCATATAATTTCAATTTTCAAAAAATATATACACCCACACATACATATAAAAAATAAAATCACCAAAATATTAACAGTAGAGCTCTGAGTGGGGTTTTTTTTGGTGTGTGTGTGTGTGTTTATGTATTATCCAAATTTTCTTCAATAAACACATAGTTTCCCTCCAGAAAATAGTTTTCTAAAAGGCAAGAAAATTAAGGTCTGGTGCATTCGGATGATAGGATAGGTCTTTTGAGGAGAGGGGCATAGTCTAAACATAGACCTAACATCCTGAGAAGGTCTCAGCCAGGGAGAAAATATTGAAGAAACCACTCCCCAGTTCACCATGGCAACCTTCCTGGCAACAATAGACCATTTTGTGCCGGTAGGTAGGTTGGCTTACAAGAGAGAAGAGATGAGCTCTTCCTTCAGTTAGGAAAACCTATTTGTTGTCAATCCCGTGGACTTATAAAGTTCTCCAAACCTGTAGAAATATTCCCCTTCAGAACAACCATACCATTTTTTGGTACCTTTCTTGACATTTATCACTCTGCACTTTGCCCTGCATCAACTCATGGGAAAGACAAGAGGATGGAAATTGAAATCAAAAGATACGAATTCAGGACCTGAGAGTACCACTTACTATCTCAGGGACATTAAGCAAGTCATTTATCCTTTTCAAATCTTTACTTGCCATTCAAGGAATGTTGTACTGTAAGAATAATAAAATGGAAAGGAAGGACACGAAAGTCATAACCAAAAAAAGGCAAGAAGAACAAATAAGCTCCCTATAGGGGTTGCCAGTGCTTCTGTTTTGGAGCAGCATTTTGGTCTGTGTTTCCTGACATCCATTTTTGTGGCTATCCAGCAGGCAACCATCCTTTCTATTAGCTAACCTTCCTTTTCGAGACTTCATTAATCTTTTTTTTAAATTGAAGTATAGCTGATTTACAATATCATGTTAGTTTCAAGTGTACAGCACAATGATTCAAATATATATATATATATATATTCTTTTTCAGATTCTTTTCCCTTATAGGTTATTACAAAATATTAAGTATAGTTCTCTGTGCTATACAATAGGTTCTTGCTGATTATCTATTTTATGTATATTGGTTTCACCAAAAAGTTCGTTCGGGGTTTTCTGTAACATCTTACAGAAAACCCTGAACGAACTTTTTGGCCAACCCAATAGTAGTATGTATATGTTAATCCCAACCTCCTAATTTATCCCTCCCCCCAACCTTTCCCCTTTGGTAGCCATAAGTTTGGCTATGAGTCATAAGTTTGTCTGTGAGTCTGTTTCTGTTTTGTAAAGAAGTTCATTTGTATCGTTTTGTTTATTTATTTATTTTTGGCTGCCTTGGGTCTTTGTTGCTGTGCACGGGCTTTCTCTAGTTGTGGCGAGCAGGGGCTACTCTTCATTGTGGCGTGCAGGTTACTCTTCGTTGTGGTGCACGGGCTTCTCATTGCAGTGGCTTCTCTTGTTGAGGAGCACAGGATCTAGGCGCATGGGCTTCAGTAGTTGTGGCACGCAGGCTCAGTAGTTGTGGTGCACGGGCTTAGTTGCTCCGCAGCACGTGGGATATTCCCGGACCAGGGATCGAACCCATGTCCGCTGCATTGGCAGGCAGATTCTTAACCACTGTGCCACCAGGGAAGTCCCTGTATCTTATTTTTTTTTTAGATTCCACATATAAGTGATATCATATGATAGTTGTCTTTCTCAGTCTGGCTTACTTCACTTAATATGATAATGTCTAGGTCCATCCATGTTGCTGCAAATGGCATTATTTCATTCTTTTTAATGGTTGAGAAATATTCCATTGATAGATATAGGTATCTATATATCTACATATAGATATCTATATCTATATCTATATATATCACGTCTTCTTTATCCATTCATCTGTCAGTGGACATCTAGGTTGCTTCCATGTCCTGGCTATTGTAAATAGTGCTGCAATGAACATTGGGGTGCATGTATCTTTTAGAATTAGAGTTTCCTCCAGATATGTGTCCAGGAGTGGGATTGCTGGATCATATGGTAGCTATATTTTTAGTTTTCTAAGGAAACTCCATACTGTTCTCCATAGTGGCTATACCAATTTACATTCCCATCAACAGTGTAGGAGGGTTCCTTTTTCTCTACACCCTCTCCAGCATTTATTATTTGTAGCCTTCTTGATGATAGCCATTCTGACCAGAGTGAGGTGATATCTCATAGTTTTGATTTGCATTTCTCTTATATTTAGCAATGTTGAACATCTTTTTATGTGCCTGTTGGCCGTCTGTAAGTCTTCTCTGGGAATTGCCTCATTAATCTTGAGAGTGGCTGTCCCTCCCACTGTAGACACCAAAGGGACTAGCGCCCCAAACTGAAGCTGGGCCAGTCAGAAGGTTCTCTCAGGGCTTGATCTTGAGTGAGTGACCTACTGTCACAGAGGCAGCTGGACATCTTACTCACCTTGGCCCAGCAGCATGAGAACCAGTTTCTGTGGCCTCACTTTCCAGAGCACCTTTGGTTCTTATCTGTTTTCCAAACTTGGTCTTTGAGCATCCCATCTATTTTGGGAGTTCCACTGTGATTGTACAATATTCCTTGAATGGCAAATCAACTGACACTTGAAATGAAAAGAATAAATGACTTGTCTGGTGCCCCTGAGCAAGTCAGTGGGATAGCAAGGTCCTGAATGTATATGTTTTGATTTAAACATACTTTCAACAAATTCCTCTTTCTGCCTAAGACAGCTAGAAATAATATCTGTGGTTTGCAACCTAGAACCCCAGCCTATTTACAGAACAGAAACAGAAACATGGTAAGTTATGAAATTCTCATATCTAAAAGGAAGATGTAGACCATTTCCTCATTTAGTTCTAGGGACTAAATTCAAAAAGTGATTTCTCAAGGGGGAATACATATTGGGGGGTGGCATTAAGTAACATTTAAAAAAAATTATGTCCCTTTGAGACCAGATGCTTTTTGAGCGCCAAGAACTTGATGTTTTATATCCTGTTCACCTACAGCACCTTGTTCATAATAATACCCAGTATATTTCTGCTGAATGAAAGAATAAATGAATGAGGTCACTTTCTAGAAACTTTTCTTAGCTGCTCTCTTCAATTATCATTTTCCACCTTTGTCTAGGAGAGACACAGGCCATTCATAAAAATGCCTCAGACCCTCTTGTTCTTCAAACTCCACATGTGCCCACAAGCATTAGCAGGCCCTAAATGATTGTCTACACGATGGGTACTTTCCACATCTCCTGACTCCTCACTCTCCCTCTCTACCAGCAAGAATACAACCTGTCTAATCTTTGTGCTTCTGTCCTTTCTATTCACCTATTCCAAAGCTAAAGGTCAAAGGTGACCTAGGATAGCAGAAGATCATGGACCTAACCCCTGATGACTGCACAGAGCAAAAGAGCCAGAGTGCCGGGTCCTCTGCCCCCTCAGCCCAGGAGCCCTTCCCCTACATCCTGGGCTGGTTTAATAACAAGATAGAACAAACAGGGTTTTGAATGCCACCCATACAACTTTACACGGTTAGAATGACGAGCCAGACTTCAGGTACAGAAGACTGGAGACTACTGCTCAGCGGGGCCTGTCGGCTCCATCTGCAGAAGACACATGCCCAGGTTACCATTCCGCTAAGACCTTGCCTTTTCCAACCCCATTGGTTAAGGACATTTTCTGCTTCTGTATTGAGTCATGTTGATAATAAGATACCCATTTCCTTACATTTCTCATTTAAACTGTAGACACTGTGAATCTTAAAAAGTGGACCAATAATCCAATAATATTTTCCAGAAGAGTATTTTCCTCAGGAAGGTTGGGAATGACCATGAATAGCAGCTTCCGTTCACCCTACACAAGCCATTGCCTGGAGTCCCCCTGACATAAGCTGCATTTCCTCCGATAACAGGAAACACCAGAATGTGGAAACAGCACTCTGGAAGGCAGAAGTATTTCCACCCTCTCTGCCTCTTGCCCTGAGCTTCCTGGGCAAGATGTGTGCAAACTGGAAGAATAACTTCCTCAAATACGAAACCAGAGCAAGGAACGTGGTGTCCTAACAGGGCTGCAACCTGCCACAATATAGCACCTGCTTTGCACTGAAAAAAGCAACTCCTACTTTGGCCTGAGGCCGATCCCCATGATAGAGTCAAACTGTTTCCATCACCCCTGATGTAAAAGCATCATGGTCCCTGCAGAGTGTCCAGAGAAGCAGTTCAGCTTCGTAGGATCTGCATTTCACCATCTCCCCAGTAGCGAGTAATGTAAAATTATGTTCCAACAGCATCAGGAAAGCAAAGTACTACAGAAGATCTGAATTAAAAGCCCAGGGCCATCTCAACTCATTAGCATTTCCATGGATGGCTGGACAGCTTCCTTCCCCCTTCCCACAGCAAGAGTCTCACTGCCAGTGCTTGAGCCTTGCTCACCAAGTCAAGGAAAATAGGTCAGATGATGCAAAAAGGGAGGCAGCAACCCAGAGCTGAGGCCAGCAGTGGCATTCAGTGGAGCCTCTAGGGCTTACCCCTTTGCTTTTCCTATTAAGCACTTATTTAAACTGAAGTTTACATGTTTGGCTTCAGTCCAGGGACTAGCATTTTGTGAAAGAACTAGAGCCCAGCCCATTTTAAGCATATAATAATGAAAACCAGAGCTGTTTTTTGCCTAGCATCTCTCAATTCCCCAGGAAGGGAGAAAACATACTCTTGCTCTGTGGCCTGAGGATGCAAACTTACCTACTAGGCCCCCTAGGCTATTACTTTCACAGATTTCCAGGCATCCCTCTCAGTAACATCTTTCAGAAAGCAAAGCTTTGAATAAGTAAGGAAAAAAACTTGAGTGAACATGTGGCAATTTTAGAAATGTTGAGTTCTCTGAGCTCTCCGGTGTCTGGGAAGTTGGGTAAACATGGATCAATGGTCGACAGTCATGTCGCTGTGGTTTTTCTGTTTGAGCCAGAAGATGACAGATGTCTCTGGGCAGCATTTGTGGTCACTCGGTTGCTTCTCACAAAGCCATCAATGAAACGGCAAAATGGCATTTTAAGTGCGATGTTGGGCAGGGTGGAGGGAGACAGAGTGTGAGTGAGAGGGTGGGAAAGAGGAAGGAACAGAATTATAGCCTAAACACAGAGTCAGGAAGCACTTGTCACTGAGGTCACCTTTCCTCGTGCCCACATGTATCACTATAATAACCACTCAGTGAATCAAGACAAAAGACAAAGCCAAAAAGTGGTGTCCAAAGGGACTTTTGGCCTGAAATACTTCACATATGAATCTACTTCTTTAGAAGCTTTATCAGACTGCTGCCGTCTTCAAAGAACGTTGGCATTATTGTCACAATGCTAAAATCAATTCACATCAGGCACTTGAAGCTCTCCCAGGGATGAGAAGTGTGTGGTTTGCTTGTCCGTCCCTATTGACCAAGTCTTGACTTTCTAAAATACTCCCCTACCTTGAAGGTAGATTTCAAACAGTGCTCCAGCTACAATTCTTTTCAGTTCTGATCCTCTCCCTGATATATATATTTATAACTTCCTGTTCAAATGGCAAAATGAGAGTGTGACTGGGATGGCCAACAGGATCATAGCCTGGAAGTTACGGGACAGGGAGCGGGAAGCCTCTCTTTGGGGACCTCTTTGCTATCCCCTACCCTGTGTCCATGATATCCTGAAAGTCACATGAGACTCACTGCAGCTTTTTTCCCCAAACTGACACTTTTAAGACAAAGATTCAAAAATCATTTTGAGGAATATCCTATAGAACCAATGATCTGTATCTTTGCATCTCAGATTGAGTACTTCCAAAAATAAGCGTTAATGATACAGGTGGTAAATGTCCACTGACAGATGAATGGATTAAGATGTGGTGCATATGCAATGGAATAGTCCTCAGCCATAAAAAAGAACAAAATGATGCCATGCGCAGCAACTGGATGGACCTAGAGAGTATCATACTAAGTGAAGTAAGTCAGAGAGAGACAAATATCATATGATATGACTTATATGTGAAATCTAAAAAAAATGATACAAATGAACTTATTTATAAAACAGAAATAGACCCACAGACATATAAAACAAACTTATGGTTACCAAAGGGGAAAGGGGTGGGGGAGAGATAAATTACGAGGTTGGGATCAACATATACACAGTACTATATACAAAATTGATAACCAGCAAAGACCTACTATATAGCACAGGGAAATATACTCAATATATTGTAATATGCTATAAGGGAAAAGAATCTGAAAAAGAAAATATATATATTCAGGTATACATATATATATATATATATATATATATACACACATATATATATATACACACACACCTGAATCACTTTGCTGTACACCTGAAACTAACACATCATAAATCACCTATACTTCAATAAAATATATAAATATATATATATATATTAAAAAAACAGAGCTCTCATGAAGGGAGTTATAAATATGGAAAGGGGAGCCTAGACTAAACCCCAGAATGCCGGATTAGAACCAGAGGTATTACTGTGAACTCACGGCATATATATGTGTACACATACATTTACATATATACACACACGAAATATGTACACACATATGTGAACTATATCATATACACATACATCACACACATATATTTCTTTCCTATCTCTGTCTGCTGGCAAAGCAATAATACCCCAGTAGCAAAAACCACATCTGCTGCCCAGAGCTTGGTTTCTAAATACTACTCTCTATTAAAAGAACCAGGATTCCTCGAAGAAATGACAGCTTCCAGGGCTGAGGCAAGAAAAGTTCAAGGTGAACATGAAATATTTTGTTGTGTCCAAGAAATCTCAAATAATGATGCAGAATGTCGAAACAACAACATTGGACCCAATTTGGAGGAGTTCCTATTGGTTAAATCTGGGACATTTTGACCAACAAAATAAATAATGATAGTAATAAATTTTAACCCACTGAATAACCCACTGAATAAATCCATGAATCCATATAGGAATAAATAAATGCATATATACATGATGGAAAGTTCTTCCTTATGGTAAAATGCCAACTAATAAATGTTGAAAGAATGACAGAATTAGAAAACCACCAATTTGTACCTATCTTAGTAATAATTGACTCAGGCAAGAACCATTAACAAGTGCTAAAACTAGTGGGTAAACATTTGATGAGAAGAGGATAGATACATAGCTTCAAAATATCTCTCTACAAATAACTTATTAGTTTCAAAGGGAAAAATAGTAATTTACAACAGAGAAATCTGAAGGATACCAACTTAAACCATACACCTTCTGCCATGAGACACGGTGAAGAATACAATATCGCTTCTGTAACATTCCTACTGAAATACATAATCTGAATCTAACCATGAGGTAACATTAACTAAACTCAAATTAAAGGACTTTCTGCAAGATAACTGGCTTTATTCTCCCAAATATGCCAAGGCCAGTGAAGATAAGGAAAGGCTAAGGAACGCTTCCATATTAAAAGACATTTGAGAGATATGATAGTTCTTCCTGCCAAAGAAGGAGACATCACACGTCCTGTTTCCTATTTTCTGAGTTGGTCTTTGCCCTCCCTGGCTTCTCTAGGGCTTCATGGGATAATGATCACTGGATGACAGGATTTACCGGAGGAGAGGAATGAAAAAGACAACAGTTTATCCTTGCAAAATTACGTCTATGTTTAAAATCTAAACACCATGTGGCTGACAGGGTCTTGTGCTCCGCCCAGGTGTCAGGCTGGTGCTTCTGAGGTGGGAGAGCCGAGTTCAGGACATTGGGCCACCAGAGACCTCCTGGCTCCAGGTAATATCAAACGGTGAAAGCTCTCCCAGAGAGCTCCATCTCAACACTAAGACCCAGCTCCACACAACAACCAGCAAACTACAGTGCTGGACACCCTATGCCAAACAACTAGCAAGACAGGAACTCACTGCACCCATTAGCAGAGAGGCTGCCTAAAATCATAATAAGGTCACAGATACCCCAAAACACACCACCTGACGAGGTCCTGCTCACCAGAAAGACAAGATCCAGCCTCATCCACCAGAACACAGGCACCAGTCCCCTCCACCAGGAAACCTACACAACCCACTGAACCAAACTTAGCCACTGGGGGCACACACCAAAAACAATGGGAATGACGAACCTGCAGCCTGCAAAAAGGAGACCTCAAACACAGTAAGTTAAGCAAAATGAGAAGACAGAGAAACACACAGCAGATGAATGAGCAACGTAAAAACCCACCAGACCAAACAAATGAAGAGGAAATAGGCAGTCTATCTGAAAAAGAATTCAGAGTAATGATAGTAAAGATGATACAAAATCCTGGAAATAGAATGGAGAAAATACAAGAAATGTTTAACAAGGAACTAGAAGAACTAAAGAGCAAACAAACAATGATGAACAACAAATAAAAGAAATTAAAAATTCTCTAGAAGGAATCAATAGCACAATAACTGAGGCAGAAGAATGGATAAGTGACCTGAAAGATAAAATAGTGTAAATAACTACTGCAGAGCAGAATAAAGAAAAAATAATGAGAAGAAATGAGGACCATCTTAGAGACCTCTGAGACAACATTAATCACACAAACATTCGAATTACAGGGGTCCCAGAAGAAGAAGAGAAAAAGAAAGGGACTGAGAAAATATTTGAAAAGATTATAGTTGAAAACTTCCCTAATATGGGCAAGGAAATAAACAATCAAGTGCAGGAAGCACAGGGAGTCCCACACAGGATAGATCCAGGGAGAAACACACAAAGACACATGTTAATCAAACTATCAAAAATTAAACACAAGGAAAAAATTAAAAGGAACAAGGGGAAAACAACAAATAACATCCAAGGGAATCCCCATAAGTTTAACAGCTGATCTTTCAGCAGAAACTCTGCAAGCCAGAAGGAAGTGGCAAGACATATTTGAAGTGACGAAAGAGAGAAACCTACAACCAATATTACTCTACCCAGCAAGGATCTCATTCAGATCTGATGGAGAAATTAAAACCTTTACAGACAAGCAAAAGCTAAGAGAATTCAGCACCACCAAACCAGCTCTACAACAAACGCTGAAGGAACTTCTCTAGGCAGGAAACACAAGAGAAGGAAAAGACCTACAATAACAAACCTAAAACAATTAAGAAAATGGTAATAGGTACATACATATCAATAATTACCTTAAAAATTAATGGATTAAATGCTCCCACCAAAAGACATAGGCTCCCTGAATGGATACAAAAACAAGACCCATATATATGCTGTCTACAACAAACCCACTTCAGACCTAGGGACACATACAGACTGAAAGTGAGGGGATGGAAAAAGATATTCCATGCAAATGGAAATCAAAAGAAAGCTGGAGGAGCAATTCTCATATCAGACAAAATAGACTTTAAAATAAAGACTATTACAAGAGACAAAGAAAGACATTACATAATGATCGAGGGATCAATCCAAGAAGAAGATATAAAAACTGTAAATATTTATGCACCCAACATAGGAGCACCTCAATACATAAGGCAAATGCTAACAGCCATAAAAAGGGAAATCAACAGTAACACAATCATAGTAGGGACTTTAACACCCAATTTTCACCAATGAACAGTTCATCCAAAATGAAAATAAACAAGGAAACACAAGCTTTAAATGATACATTAAACAAGATGGACTTAATTGATATTACAGGACATTCCAAAAAAAACAACAGAATACACTTTCTTCTCAAGTGCTCATGAACACTCTCCAGGATAGATCATATCTTGGGTCACAAATTATGCTTCAGTAAAGTTAAGAAAATTGAAATCATATCAAGCATCTTTTCTGACCACAATGCTATGAGATTAGATATCAATTACAGGGAAAAAAACATAAAAAACATAAACACATGGTGGTTAAACAACAGATTACTAAATAACCAAGAGATAACTGAAGAATCCAAAGAGGAAATCAAACAATACCTAGAGACAAATTACAATGAAACCACGATCATCTAAAACCTATGGAATGCAGCAAAGGCAGTTTTAAAAGGGAAGTTTATAGCAATACAAGCCTACCTCAAGGAACAAGCAAAATCTCAAATAAACAATCTAACCTTACACCTAAAGGAATTAGAGAAAGAAGAACAAACAAAACTCCAAGTTAGTAGAAGGAAAGAAATCATAAATATCAGAGCAGAAATAAATGAAATAGAAACAAAGAAAACAACAGCAAAGATCAATAAAAATAAAAGCTGGTTTTTTGAGAAGATAAACAAAATTGATAAACCACTAGCCAGACTCCTCAAGAAAAAGAGGGAGAGGACTCAAGTCAATAAAATTAAAAATGAAAAAGGGGAAGTTAAAACAGACACCACAGAAATACAAAACATCCTGAGACTACCAGAAGAAACTCTATGCCAATAAAATGGACAACCTGGAAGAAACCTACAAATTCTTAGAAAGGTATAACCTTCCAAGACTGAACCAGGAAGAAACAGAAAATATGAACAGACCAATCACAAGTAATGAAATTGAAACTGTGATTAAAAATCTTCCAACAAACAAAAGCCCAGGACCAGATGGCTTCACAGGCAAATTCTACCAAACATTTAGAGAAGAGCTAATACCTATCCTTCTCAAACTCTTCCAAAATATAGCAGAGGGAGGAACACTCCCAAACTCATTCTACGAGGCCACCGTCACCCCGATACCAAAACCAGACAAAGATGTCACAAAGAAAGGAAACTGCAGGCCAATATCACTGATGAACATAGATGCAAAAATCCTCAACAAAATACTAGCAAACAGAATCCAACAGCACATTAAAAGGATCATACACCATGATCAAGTGGGATTTATCCCAGGGATGCAAGGATTCTTCAATATATGCAAATCAATCAATGTGATACATCATATTAACAAACTGAAGGAGAAAAACCATATGATCATCTCAATAGATGCAGAAAAAGCTTCTGACAAAATTTAACACCCATTTATGATAAAAACCCTCCAGAAAGTAGGCAAAGAGGGAACTTACCTCAACATAATAAAGGCCATATATGGCAAACCCACAGCCAACATCATTCTCAATGGTGAGAAACTGAAACCATTTCCTCTAAGATCAGGAACAAGACGAGGCTGCCCACTCTCACCACTATTATTCAACATAGCTTTGGAAGTTTTAGCCACAGCTTTAAGAGAAGAAAAGGCAATAAAAGGAATCCAAATTGGAAAAGAAGTAATGCTGTCACTGTTTGCAGATGACATGATACTATACATAGAGAATCCTAAGGATGCTACCAGAAAACTACTAGAGCTAATCAATGAATTGGTAAAGTAGCAGGATACAAAATTAATGCACAGAAATCTCTTGCATTCCTATACACTAATGATGAAAATTATGAAAGAGAAATTAAGGAAACACTCCCATTTACTATTGCAACAAAAAGAATAAAATACCTAGGAATAAACCTACATAGGGAGACAAAAGATCTGTATGCAGAAAACTATAAGACACTGATGAAAGAAATTAAAGATGATATCAACAGATGGAGAGATATACCATGTTCTTTGATTGGAAGAATCAACATTGTGAAAATGACTATACTACCCAAAGCAGTCTACAGATTCAATGCAATCGTTATCAAACTACCAATGGCATTTTTCACAGAAGTAGAACAAAAAATGTCACAATTTGTATGGGAACAAAAAAGACCCCGAATAGCCAAAGCAATCTTGAGAAAGAAAAATGGAGCTGGAGGATTCAGGCTTGAGACTGGACTTGAGACTATACTACACAGCTACAGTAATCAAGACAGTATGGTACTGGCACAAAAACAGAAAGATAGATCAATGGAACAGGATAGAAAGCCCAGAGATAAACCCACGTACATATGGACACCTTAGTTTTGATAAAGGAGGCAAGAATACACAATGGAGAAAAGAGAGCCTCTTCAATAAGTGGTGCTGGGAAAACTGGACAGCCTCATGTAAAAGAACGAAATTAGAACACTCCCTAACACCATACACAAAAATAAACTCAAAATGGATTAAAGACCTAAATGTAAGGCCAGAAACTATCAAACTCTTAGAGGAAAACACAGGCAGAACACTCTATGACATAAATCACAGCAAGATCCTTTTTGACCCACCTCCTAGAGAAATGGAAATAAAAACAAAAATAAACAAATGGGACCTAATGAAACTTAAAAGCTTTTGCACAGCAAAGGAAACCATAAACAAGAGGAAAAGTCAACCCTCAGCATTGGAGAAAATATTTGCACATGAAGTAACTGACAAAGGATTAATCTCCAAAACATACAAGCAGCTCATGCAGCTCAATATCAAAAAGACAAACAACCCAATCCAAAAATCGACAGAAGACTTAAATAGACATTTCTACAAAGAAGATATACAGATTGCCAATAAACACATGAAAAGACACTCAACATCACTAATCATTAGAGAAATGCAAATCAAAACTACAATGAGGTATCACCTCAAACCAGTCAGAATGGCCATCATCAAAAAATCTACAAACAATAAATGCTGGAGAGGGTGTGGAGAAAAGGGAACCCTCTTGCACTGTTGGTGGGAATGTAAATTGATACAGCCACTATGGAGAACAGCATGGAGGTTCCTTAAAAAACTACTAAAAATAGAACTATCATATGACCCAGAAATCCCACTACTGGGCATATACCCTGAGAAAACCATAATTCAAAAAGAGTCATGTACCAATGTGTTCATTGCAGCTCTATTTACAATAGCCAGGACATGGAAGCAACCTAAGTGTCCATCGACAGATGAATGGGTAAAGAAGATGTGGCACATATATACAATGGAATATTACTCAGCCATAAAAAGAAACGAAATTGAGTTATTTATAGTGAGGTGGATGGACCCAGAGTCTGTCATACAGAGTGAAGTAAGTCAGAAAGAGAAAAATAAATACCATATGCTAGCACATATACATAGAATCTAAAAAAAAAAAAATATTTTTCTGAAGAAGCTAGGGGCAGGACAGGAATAAAGACACAGGCGTAGGGCTTCCCTGGTGGCGCAGTGGTTGAGAGTCCGCCTGCCGATGCAGGGGACACGGGTTCGTGCCCCGGTCTGGGAAGGTCCCACATGCCGCGGAGTGGCTGGGCCTGTGAGCTATGGCCGCTGGGCCTGCGTGTCCGGAGCCTGTGCTCCACAACGGGAGAGGCCACACAGTGAGAGGCCCGCATACCGTAAGAAAAAAAAAAAAAAAGACACAAACGTAGAGAATGTACTTGAGGACACAGGGAGGGGGAAGGGTAAGCTGGGACGAAGTGAGAGAGTGGCATGGACTTATATGTACTAACAAATGTCAAATAGGTTGCTAGTGGGAAGCAGCTGCAAAGCACAGGGAGATCAGCTCAGTGCTTTGTGACCCCTACAACAGTAGGATAGGCAAGGTGGGTTGGAAACGTAAGGAGGAGGAGATATGGGTATATATGTATGTGTATAGCTGATTCACTTTGTTTTAAAGCAGAAACTAACACACCACTGTAAAGCAATTATACTCCAATAAAGATGTTAAGAAAGAAAAAATAAATAAATAAATAAATAAAAGGCATTCACGTAAATAAATAAATATTATTGGCATCCCTAAAAAAAAAAAAGAGAGAGAGACATGATAGCTAAAGGCAATGTGTGATCCTGGTTTGGATCCTGGGAAGGTGGGGGCAGGGGAAGGGCTATAAAGTACATTATGGGGACAATTGACAAATTTTAACCTGGGCTGTGAATTAGATAATAATAATATATGAACATTAAATGTTCTGATTATTGTGTTGAGATTATGTAAAAGAATGACT
Source organism: Lagenorhynchus albirostris (assembly GCF_949774975.1). Lineage (NCBI taxonomy): Eukaryota > Metazoa > Chordata > Mammalia > Artiodactyla > Delphinidae > Lagenorhynchus > Lagenorhynchus albirostris. Next base: position 64,397,248 of record NC_083095.1, on the reverse strand, counting down.
TTGTTTCTAGGAAGTCACACTGAAGTATTCAAGAATAAAAGTCTATGATATCTCACTAGCTACATCAGGGACATTTATGGCATCAAAATAGATAATGATAGTAATGAATTATAACCAAGTAAATAGAAAGGGGAACTCATAAGTCTGTAGAGATATAAATACATACATAAAAGGAAATGGAAGGCTCTTTCTTAGAGAATTATTCCAATCCTTCAGAAAGAGAGTATGTGTGAGTGAGAGCACACACACAAATGACAAAACAAGTAGGGAAATTGTAACAATTGGTGAATCTCAGTAAGGGAGAGTTTGAAAGCAGTGTGCCAACAGCCGGCACTCAGATGGGAAGGAAGGTAGGCTGATTGTGGGAAGGTGCTGGATGGATTGAATCTTCACTTCATTTCACTTTACTCTTATGGGAGAAAAACAGTAGAGGATTCTTTTCTGTATTCCATACTCGAGCTACGCTCTAATACATTTCTTTCCAGATTGTTTCATGTCCCTCCTCAGCAAGGTCAAAGGAGCAGAAGTCAAACTCTTAGAGAGTTCACTGCCTTCTTCATGAGAGTTATGCTGGCCAGACTGGGGACTATTTCAACAGTTCAACAGTTTAAAAAAAATCACATATGGACAATTAATCTCCAATAAAGGAGGCAAGAATATACAATGGAGAAAAGACAGTCTCTTCAGCAAGTGGTGCTGGGAAATTTGGAAAGCTGCATGTAAATCAATGAAGTTAGAATATAACCTCACACCATACACAAAAATAAATTCAAAATGGCTTGAAGACTTAAATATAAGACAAGAGACCATAAAACTCCTAAAAGAACACATAGGCAAAACATTCTCTGACATAAATCGTACAAATGTTTTCTTAGGTCAGTCTCCCAAGGCAACAGAAACAAAAGCAAAAATAAACAAATGGGACCTAATGGAGCTTATCAGCTTTTGCACAGCAAAGGAAACCATAAACAAAACGAAAAGACAACCTACAGACTGGGAGAAAATATTTGCAAATGATGTGACTTAATTTCCAAAATATACAAACAGCTCATACAATTCAATAACAAAATAACCAACAGCCCAATCAAAAAATGGGCAGAAGATGTAAATAGACATTTCTCCACAGAAGACATACAGATGGCCAGTAGGCACATGAAAAGATGCTCATTATTGCTAATTATTAGAGAAATGCAAATCAAAACTACAATGAGGGTTTCCCTGGTGGCGCAGTGGTTGAGAATCTGCCTGCTAATGCAGGGGACATGGGTTCGAGCCCTGGTCTGGGAGGATCCCACATGCCATGGAGCAACTGGGCCCGTGAGCCACAATTACTGAGCCTGCGCATCTGGAGCCTGTGCTCCACAACAAGAGAGGCCGCGATAGTGAGAGTCCCGTGCACCACGATGAAGAGTGGCCCCTGCTTGCCACAACTAGAGAAAGCCGTGGCACAGAAATGAAGACCCAACACAGCAAAAATAAATAAAATAAATTAATAAACTCCTACCCCCAGCATCTTAAAAAAAAAAAAAAACTACAATGAGTTGGTGTCTGATAGCACCCTCTCACACCAGTCAGAATGGCCACCATTAAAAAGTCCACAAATTATAAATGCAGGAGAGGGTGTGGAGAAAAGGGAACCCTCTTACACTTTGATGGGAATGTAAGTTGGTGCAGCCACCATGGAAAACAGTATGGCAGTTCCTCAAAAAACTAAAAATAGCGTTGCCATATGATGCAGCGATTCCACTCCTGGGCATATGCCCAAACAAAACTATAATTCAAAAAGATACATGCACCCCTATGTTCAAAGCAGCACTATTTACAATAGCCAAGACATGGAAACAACATAAATGTCCATCAACAGATGAATGGATAAAGAATATGTGGTATACACACACACACACACACACACACACACACACACACACACACACACACACACACACACACACGTATACAATGGAATATTACTCAGTCATTAAAAAGAATGAAATAATGCCACTTGCATCAACATGGGTGGACCTAGAGATTATCATACTAAGCGAAGTAAGTCAGACAGAGAAGGACAAATACCATATGATATCACTTATATGTGGAATCTAAAATATGACACAAATGAACATATCTATGAAACAGAAACAAACTCACAGACTAGAGAACAGAGTTGTGGTTGCCAAGGGGAGGGGGTTGGGGGGAGGGAACACCCTCAGGAATTTGGGATTAGCAGAGGCAAACCACTATATACAGAATGGATAAACAACTAGGTCCTACTGTATAGCACAGGAAACTATATTCAGTATCCTGTGATAAACCATAATGGAAAAGAATATGAAAAAAATACATATACGTATAAATTAGTCACTTTGCTGTATGGCAAAAATTAACACATTGTAAGTCAACTGTACTTCAATAAAAATTTTTTAAAAATCACCAACCCTGCCTTTTCTTGTCAGTTGCATTAGGCAACACAGGTCCATACAGGAAATCAGGAAAGCCTGTTTCAATTCAGATCACAGGCCAATGTAATCCCTTGGAATATTTCTCAGTATACAAGACAGTGGCTGACACAGACTGTCTTATATCCACTGTCTGGCTCCTTCAAGGAGAAGATGTTATAGAATGAATGTGTCCTGAAGGACAAGTCAGTCAAAGTTGAGAACCTTGGTTTTAGTGACAGTGTACCTTTCTGCCCCATATCTCTTGTTAGATCCTCTTGTAGAATTCCAGTGAGGGTCATTGTACCATCTTTCACACCCAATTCCAGGAAGTAATTTTCCCCTCAACGGAAGAATGAGACCCTCGGGCCACCCAAGCCCACTGCTATCAGACACCAACCACACTCTCTGGGGAAATTCTTGCCTCCTTGAGTAAATGACTCAGCACTAAGCCCCACTCTGGTACCAGTGCCCTGACTCAGAAAATTCCAAGCACTCCCTAATTCCAGGAATTGGTTGGTGCTCTACCTTGGACTGGACGAGCTTGACTTGCCAGATATGGGAAAAGCCAGCTCACCTGAGAAAAGAATTTTACTGGGTGATATGCACTAAGTCTTCAGTTGTTTCTCTTTGGGCTTGGCAAGGTTCCTAGTGTTTGCTCCTTAATGAATAAGTCTTCTCCTGGAAACACAGTAGTGTGGCAAAAGTAAGGAATTCAATGTGTTGGCTCTTTAAAATGCTCGTAAGAAATCTCAGTTTTAAGACATTAATCTCTCCATATTAGTAATCTAAAGTTGAACAACTGTTAGAGGAGAAAAGAGGAACGAGATATATATGGCCTCAAAATATTGCTCCACACATAATACTTATTAGTTACAAAGGGGAAAGCAGTACGTTTACAATGGAGACATCTGAATAACACCAACTCAAACACATGCTTCCTGACGTGATGCACTAAGGAGGATGCAGTAACAGTTAGCGAGAATGAGTGGAAGACTCCTTCCTCTTACCTCTGGCCTGCTCCTAAGCTCCATCACTCATATGGCTGGAACCTCTTCTTTCCAGCCCTCATTAATTCCTTTGGAAGCTGGACATGATTTCTTTTAACACCTTTCCTACACCCACCCTACCAACCTCCAAAGTTCACATTGTCTGCTCTCCATACGGTCTTTTTGTGATGTTGTTTAAATCCCAAATTACTCTGTCTTCCATGGCAGAGTAGCTTATCTCTAAGATGCTGAACACCAGACCTTGCAGTAAGAGCAAGGAGACTGCCAGGAATCATTTAGGAGTGGATGGGTTAATCTCCTATGGGGTTCAGGGCATTCCTTTAAAGGCTCACTAAAATTCATTACAAATAGAATTTGGTGGTACTAAGAGGTAGCTCGTGGGAGTCATTAAAGAAAAGTTTTTTTATCTTTCTGCCCCCAAAGTTATTATATTAGAGCTCGGTCTTGTCTTATTACTATCCTTGAAGTTAACATTTAGAACCAAGTGGAAAGAGCCAGCTTTCCCAAAGTTTTAGGTCTAAGCATATCCATCCTGGAGTCAGTCTACACTCGTATTTTTCTGGGCTCGTTAGGAAGACTGGGGATGAAGAGTAAGTTAAGGGATTTTCACCTTCTACTGGTGGTCTGTTGCCATCTTATGACCATTCAGAACTTTGCCTCAAAGCCTGAAGGAAGAAATTTCTTTGCTCCCCTCCTTCCAGTTGGTTGCTAATCACTTCAAACCTGCTTCATCCACACTGGGTCTCAACTACATGGGACTTTCCCTCCCAGTGCCTATTAGATACAAACTAAAGAGAGCTAGGGATTGCTGGACAGGAAAACCAAAACAAGATGAAACAAACAAAACTGTAAAACTTACATCATGATAATCAGAAGAATTATCTGGGAATTTTCGAAACCTAAATAGTACTATAATCTTCTTATCACATTAAAAAGTACTTTATAATCAATCTATGTTGTAATATCTGTTTGACCATTAGATGTGGAAATGAGGGCAGATTCTGAGACACTGTTATTAGAGCTATGAATTTGATGAATGAGGTTGTGGAAGTCTAGGTCTTGGTTAACTGCTGAGAAGTTTGTCTTCCCAATTCTATAAACCCAGGTGACTTAATCTTTCTTGTTGGGTCCAGGTGATGCTCCCTTGTATTGAACAACTGATTTGTGAAAATAAATCTAACCAAATAAAGTACCTAGGAAATTTTCTAGCCCCAAACTATTAATGAACTGCTTGGAAGGGTATGCTCAGCTCCCTACTTGTATATATCTTTATTATTTCTACTACTATACTGCCACCCAGCTAAAACCATTGTGGACTCCATCACAGTTTTTTGTTTGTTTGTTTGTTTGTTTGTTTGTTTTGCAGTACGCAGGCCTCTCACTGTTGTGGCCTCTCCCGTTGTGGAGCACAGGCTCCGGACGCGCAGGCCCAGCGGCCATGGCTCACGGGCCCAGCCGCTCCGTGGCATGTGGTACCTTCCCGGACCAGGGCACGAACCCGTGTCTCCTGCATCGGCAGGCAGACTCAACCACTGCGCCACCAGGGAAGCCCTTAAACCCATTTTTAAAAGCCTAAATAAAAGTAGAGATATACCAGGTTCACATGCTGAAAAACTCAATAATTCAAAGATGTTGATGTTTCCCACTGCCACTGACTGCTGGAAGGGTGCCACTTTGCAGCAGGACTACCCCAACCCTGACTGCCAAGAAACCAAGGAGAAGCAAGAAATGCTTCTAGACTTTCCACTGCTCTCCAGCTTCCACTCCCACCCAATCAATCTATGTAAGCTTCCTGTTAGACAGCTGTAGCTAAATATTATGCTTCTGCAGTATCAAAAGCTAAGGTCACAGAGAGCATGCGTGCTGAAAGAACCCAGCTAAAGAGAGCTGCAAGTTATGATCACAGAAGAGGATGCTACCAATAGCAGTATGCCTATTTCCTTCTTGATAAATTCCCAGCAAGCCAATATCTTATGCAGAAGCAGGTGGCCTTTGAGTGTAATTATTCCACTATTGATCATTGACAAAGTCTGTATTAACTTGTAAGGAAATATCTTTAGAGTTACACAGGATTGTATGTGTTCTTTTTAGATTTCTTTATATTTCAGTAGACAGGAATTGATTATGGATGGAGATCACAAGATCAATACACTATTGACCCTCATTACCAATGCTTATTGAGAACCTGATCCTTAACCCACTGTCAGAGTTAGGATCTATAACTGATCAAGTGGAAATTGCATGAAAGATGCCAGTGTTGTTTTTACTTTGTATATTCATACCATTCTCCACTGGGCTGGATATGTGCCTTGTCATGGAATAAAGAAGGAATAACATTCTCACATACAGACCCTGTTCTGTCATCATCTGGAATACAGTGGCCCGCTATAAAATTCCTGCCACAAAGAAGGGCTACATACAGGTCAATTATTCTAAAATAAAGTCATAATTTTGGGTAGGCATTTCCATAACATTTGAATTCAGGAGCCAGTCTACCTGGGTTTGAATCCCAGCTGTGCCACTAGTTTCATTACTAGTTGCATGACTTATCTGTAAGGTGGGGATGGTAACAACATCTGCCTCGTGTGATTGTTCTGAAGGTTAAATAAGTTAGTTACGTGAAGTGCTTCAAACAGAACATACAAAACATAATAAACTCCATGTAAGCGTTAGTTGTGAACATCGTTATTTGACTGGAATGCAGTACAGTCATTTATCAGGTACAGTAAGTTAACTCATTCAAGTAACTATACCTAGACATCTTTTAATAACCCATTTATGTCCAAGGTGATAGTTTACAATGGCTGATTTAATTTTTTCCCAAACTAAAATTCGTGCAGCCATTGGGACACTGACCACCCTTTTGATTAGGCACTGCTACGCACCCAAAGCTACTCAAAGAGAGATGCTTGGTCATGTCCTCAGGTACTTTTTGGCCCATGTGGAAGCAAAGTGCTCTTCTTTTTACTCTCGAGTTTTAAAAATACTTAAGTATGTGGCTGTATTCCAGTTACTGCTCATAGAGCATCACCTCATATTCACTGCTCTCAAAATTTATCAAAAAATCAACTGTAAAAGCATTACTTATAAAAGTTTGCCTGGAGGATATGCATTCCTCAAAATGATAAGTCATCATCATCATCCTGTAAGAATCTTATTAGGTTTATTGTTCTTTTCATTAAGAGTATCCTCTCAAAAGGGATTCAAGGAGAAATTTCTTTCTGGTCTCAGAATCAGAAATGATAATAAATGTTAATGTTTATTGAGTATCACCAAGAACCCATTACTTTTCAAAGTACTTTATGTGTATTAACTCATTTAATCTGTGAAACATTTCTATGAGTAGATACATAATTATCTTTTCTTACACACGAGAAAACTGGAAAACAAAGAGATTAAGTAACTCATCCAAATTTACATAGCTAGTAAATTGTAGAGTTTAGAACTCAGGTATTCCATCTCCAAGAAATAGTCTCTAAACCTCCACCCTATACTGCCTCTTGGAAAATTTGTTCTGGTCCAGAACAGCTAGTTTGATCTTGTCTCATTGATTTTTCTGAATCAAAAATTGATTTGAATTCATTGTTAGGAACTTCAGAGCTAAATTTCTAGCCACATAAGAGATCTTATGGCATAAATTTTACATCACAATCTAAATTCTAACTTTTATCTTTTATTTATTTATATTCTGCCTTTGTCTCACCATCCTTATCCACTTACAAAAATCATGTGTGCCTGATATAAAAACCTGTCCAGAACAGTAAGGAAAGGAACACTGCAAGCCAGTCTTACTCACGAACATAGATGCAAAAATATTAAAAAACATTGGCAAACTGATTTAAGCAATGTAAAAAAGAACATATAATAAGCAGGTGGTTTTATCTCAGGAACACAAGAATGATTTATCATTAAAAAACATGCGAATAGGGACTTCCCTGGTGGAGCAGTGCTTAAGAAACCACGCTCCCAATGCAAGGGGCCCGGGTTCGATCCCTGGTCAGGGAACTAGATTCCACATGCATGCCGCAACTAGGAGTTTGCATGCCAAAACTAAGGAGCCGGCGAGCCACAACTAAGTAGCCTGCGAGCCGCAACTAAGGAGCCCACCAGCTGCAATATATATATATATATAATGTGAATAATGAAATTCATCATACAAATTAAATGAGAAAAATCACATAATTACCTGAATCCATGCAAGGAAAAAAATATAGCATCCATTCATAATATTTTTTAAATCTTAACAAACTTGGAATAGAAGGGAACTTCTTTCCCTTCTATTAATAAAGGGATTTTAAAGATAAACCTACAGCACACAACACATTAATGTTGAAATATTGTAAATATTCCCTTTAAGATCAAGACAAGTGTTAACCATTATCTCTCTTTCTATTCAACACTGTACTGTACCTGGCCAACAGAGAAATGCAAGATAGAGAAGTTAAACCATCATTATCTGGTGATAATATGACTATGTATATAGAAAGTAAAGCTCTACAGGTAAATTACTAGAATTAATATGAATCAATATGCAAAAATCAATTGCATTATACATATCAATAAAAAAATAAGAATCAACATGTTTAAAAGATACCATTTAAAAAATATTTATGGAGAAAAATTATAAACCATACTTAAACCCATTTTTAAAAGCCTAAATAAAAGTAGAGATATAGCAGGCTCACGGGTTGAAAAACTCAATAATTCAAAGATGTTGATGTTTCCCAAATTGAGGTCATCTCAATCAAAATCTCAACCTTTTGTCTGTGATACTTCACAAGAGGATTCTAAAATTTATATGGAAATACAAAAGGCCAAGAAGAGACAAAGTCCTATTGATAAAGGGCACGGTGAGGTAACCTGTTCTACCAGATATTAAGACTTTTTATAAACTATAGACTCGGGACAGTGTAGTATTTGTGCAGGAACAGACAGATCAAGCAAATTAAATAATGATTCCAAAAACGGTCCCATACACATATTGATGTTTGATGTCTGACATAGCTGGCCGTGTAAAGCAGTTAAGAAAAAAAAGGACTTTTTATTACTGGTGCTGAGACAATTATCCACATGGAAAAATGTAAAAATTAGACTCCTACCACACACAAATACTCCAGAATTTAACTCCAGAATTACAGTCCCAAAAGCAAATGGTAAAATATAAAACTTTAGATGAAAAATAGGAAATATTTTAATTATCCATGGATAGAAAAAACATTTGTAAATAAGGCCAAAAGTATAAACTATAAAGTTAAAGCTCAATAAATTTGACTGCATTAAAATTAAGGACTTCTGGGACTTCCCTGGTGGTGCAGCGGTTAAGAATTCGCCTGCCAATGCAGGAGACTCGGGTTCAAGCCCTGGTCTGGGAAGATCCCACGTGCCATGGAACAACTAAGCTCGTATGCCACAACTACTGAAGCCCGCATGCCTAGAGCCCGTGCTCCGCAGCAAAGACAAGCCCACGCACCACGACGAAGAGTAGCCCCCGCTCACCGCAACTAGAGAAAGCCCGCGCACAGCAACAAAGACCCAATGCAGCCAGTAAGTAAATAAATAATAAAATTAAGGACTTCTATTCATAAAACATCCTATAATAAAGAAGAAAAGATGTCATAAAATTGGAGAAAATTGGGGCAATTCATGTAAGCCACAAAAGAATCATGACCAGAACATATAAATAACTCATATGAATTAATTTTTTAAAAGGCAAACAACTCAGAAAAGAGTGTGACTAGGCACTTCCACAAAAGAGGAAATCTGAATGACCCACAAACGTATGAAAGGATGCTCAGTTTCACTAGCAATCAAGGAAACACAAATTAAACTACAATTAATTATAATTTTATACCTATAAGACTGGCAAAAAAATGTAAAAGTCTTTAAATTTAAATTTTCAAATAATATGCATTGGTGAGAATATAGAGCAAAAGGACTCCTCACCCACTGCAAGTGAGAGGGAAACTGGAGCAGTCACTTTGGAAAATGGTTTACCATAATCTAGTATGGAAAGGTGGTGAAGTCAAACACACAAGATTCTTATATATAGGCACACAACTGGCTTTGTTGGGGAAACTTAAAGTAGACCGTCAGCAAAGCATGCTTGGTTCACTGTTAGCTCAGTCTCCCACAAAGAAGTGTGAAGGGCCAGGGTACCACTAGATGCACAAGGAAGCTCTACTCCAGAGGCAGGACCCCATGAGAATAGCCTTGCTAATGGGTGGAACGAGGGGTGGGCGTGGGGTTTGGTCAGTGTCAAGCAATCTAAATTTTTTTTCTTTAAATTTTAAAATTTTGTACACATTTTAAAGGTTACTTTTCATTTGCAATTATTATGAAATATTGTCTATATTCCCTGTGCTGTATAATACATCCTTAACAAATGTTACACCCAATAGTTTGTATCTCTCACTCCCCTATCCCTAAATTGCCCCTTCCCCTCTCCCCACTGGTAACCACTAGTTTGTTCTCTGTATCTGTGAGTCAAGCAATCTGAATTATTTTTTTTTATTTATTTTTTGGCTGCGTTGGGTCTTTGTTCCTGCACGCGGGTCTTCTCTGGTTGTGTCGAGCGTGCTACTCTTTGTTGCGGTGCGCGGGCTCCTCACTGCGGTGGCTTCTTTTGTTGCAGAGCATGGGCTCTAGGCGCGCGGGCTTCAGTAGTCACAGCACGCAGGCTCAGTGGTTGTGGCTCGCGGGCTCTAGAGCACAGGCTCAGTAGTTGTGGCACACGGGTTTAGTTGCGCTGCGGCATGTGGGATCTTCCCGGACCAGGGCTCGAACCCGTGTCCCCTGCATTGGCAGGCAGATTCTTAACCACTGTGCCTCAAGCAATCTGAATTTTAGATGCCAGCTATTCAGTGAGTTATCTGGCAACATCACTGCCACGTTTCCCATGACCTTATGGGAAACGGGGTGAAAGCACAGCCCCTCCTTCTGGGTTAAGGGGAGCTTCTGATTCCAGCTCCCTCGAGGCTGGGCAACCTGATCCCCAAGCACATTTATCAATCACACTTGTCTCTTCCCAACTAGTAAAGTTGACCATGTGCTCTACAACCCATTAATTTCACTCCTAAGTATATACCCTAGGGAATCTCTTTTACACATATAATACTACTCAGCTGCATTGCTTATAATAGCAAAAAATGGAAATAACCCAAATATCAATAGTAGACTGGATAAATAAATCATGGTATATTAAAATACGGGAATACTACAGAACAGAGAAAATGAATGAAATTCAGTTATATGTATCAATATTTTAAAATCTCAATAGCATAATATTTAGAATAAGAAATCAGTTACAGAATTCAAAAAAGGCAAAACAAAAGTATATATTATTTAGGGATATACTTATAAATGGAAAAATTATAAAGAAAAGCAATGGAATAATCATCACAAAATGATAGTTTTAATATTATTACATTATAATTATAATATTATTAATAATATGAATATTATTAATGTATAAGAGATTTGGTAGAGAAGCGGGGGTGGGGATACAGTTGTAGAAGGACCCAAAGGGCGCTTCTAAAACACTGTCCGCGCTCTTTATCTTAACATGAGTGATGGATGCACTAGTGTTTGCTTCATTATTATTCTTTTAACAGTACAGATACATTTTTACACTCTTCTATTAATTAAGATACTTCACAATTTAAAAAGCAGAGAAAAGAAGTTACAAGGACATGAAAAACACAGATAAAACTTTGAGCAGACTTCAAGTATTATCCTTGGGATAAAGTTCTCAGAACATTATTCCTAAGTCAAAAGGCATGAACACTTTGGAAGGGTCAACGTTTATACACACTTCAGCAGTACCCCTTACTTTAAGTTTTATTTTATTATGTATGCATTTATGTAAATTGCCTTCACTCTTCTGCATCAATATGAAGCCTGAATAAACCAATAATAAGTTGAGGTGCGAGTAGATGCAGGGAACAGAGCCCTGTTGCCTGTGTGGTGTTTTTCCCAGCAGAAACACAGATTTCCAAGGAGACATGCAAACGTGATGGGGGTGTTATCCCAGGATCACAGATCTGGAGGCTTCTTCATGACTCTATGTAAGGGACCAGAAACTCTTTTCACCTTCAGCCTGTGAATGCCCTTCTGGGCTTTCCTGCCTGTCCGTAGCTGGAGGCCACTTCAGGCCATCTAATATCAGCTTTCCTATCCACCTGGAACTCACTGCAGCCTTTTCCTATTTGTGTGTGAGATTCTTTATCAGCTCAACTTGATAGAGGTGCCAAGTGACTTCAAAACCACCGGTAGCTCTCAGCAAAAAGCCTAACATAAACATCCTAAGAAATACTTCCTTTTTTCAGAGGTTTTGCAGGGTGTGAAGATAAATATTGACTGGGCCTGGGGAGAAATCAATCTCCCCTGCTACAAACACCACAGGAAAAGCAGAAGGCTCTGCAGCTCCCATGTCCTCGGTTTATGTTGTCCCAGAGACCGCCCTGCTAATGCCCCACTGCACTCTTCCCATCTCTAGCAGAGCCCTTCCCAGGCAGAGGGGAATACTTGTCTCTATGCCTGTCTCCCTCCTTCCCCATTTGGCTGTGTCTTGCGCATCTTTTATCCTCAGCACCAGCATGGTGCTGGTACCTATAATGGACTCTACTGCTGAAAGAAATCACCCTCAAAGACCAGTAGCATCCCACTCTTTTTACCCAAGGGCAAACGCGGGCCAAGATTGGCAAAGAAACATGTCCAAAGCCACAGAAAGGGTGGTAAGAGGTAGAATCGTTAGTCTTCTGAATCCCATTCCCATTTATTGCCAAGGCATGAAGGTTTCAGTAACAGCTGTATTGTATACTAGTTCTTGGACTCCTCAAGTCTTCATCTCTGCCCTGGCAGAAACAAAATGAGCTAATTAAATGCTTGCCACCAGCTTATTTTGGAAACGTCACGGAGTGTGTGAAAGCCTGAATGAATTTCAGGCCACTCTTGAGTATTTCAAACGTGGAGGAAATCACCCAAGCGTGGGAAGAAGGTGAGGAAGCTAAACCCGCAGTTGAGGGTTATTAATATTGTAATGCTTTTGCTTATTGGTGCAGAAAAGCAACCCTTGGCTATATAAGGGACTAAAGCTTTGAGGCTATCATGGAGGAGAGTAAATAGAATCCTTCAAGGTTGAAGAAGAGTCCAACCAAATATTCTGTCTAATTGCTTCGGGATAACCAAGGGCACCCTGCTTACTGTGCCAGAAAGAAAATCAATGGATTGTATTTAAAGGAAACTAAAGGCACAATGGGGTCATTCTCTGTGGGGCTAGCCGAGAGGGGAACCTTGGTGCAGACCCCCAGAGGGGAGGCAATTAAGTGAAAAGAAGTCCATGCTGCCTAAAACAATCTAACTCATAAATATAAAATAGTTCATTGCAAAACTTAAAGGCTTCCAGGGGATCTGCAGAACTCCTCATTGTTGAGAGCGTTTATGAGCTCTGTGAACCTTCCCTGACCCTTCCCTCCAGCACATACCCCAGGAAGGTGTGATTTAATCCAGTGCTAACACTGATAAGGCTTCCGGGTCACAGCATTAGTCTCAGTCACAGAGATTTCTGGGAGCCAAATTAAATCTCTCCTATTTCTCATGAAGAAAGTCCTCTTAGGCTTTCAGTCCAGAGCTCTGCATGCCCAGCTTTTGAACTTTCCTATCCAAAATTACTGACATGGTAATTTCCATCACATGGTGAAATCACTTCCGAGAACAAAAGATGCTTTGGAGAAATACGTGTCATTCTTCAATAGCTGGACTGACCCAGACCAATCAGACTTAGAAACACCTGGCCTTGAGCTATGGTTGTTCCAACCCATCACCTTTCTGTATGTACCTTTTAGTGGTAATATTTAGGAAATCACTAATATCTGTGAGAGCCTCAAGCTGGGATTCAGGTGGACATTTAAACAAGGCAAATTATATGTTACAAAATAAGTTATGGATCAAGTGATTTCCAATACAGTGTCAAACTAAATGATTCTAAAAACTTTAAAATTAAGTAAAGTAGAACTCTTTTGCAATACAGATTTTCAGTGGCCAGTATTAATTCATTCTGTTAGCAAAAAAAAAAAGGGTAAAAGGGAGGGGCAAAGTATAGTTCATTCTCTGTTAGCAAAGGAAAGGGTAACTTGATTTGTGGATTATTCTAAAGTCTGGCAAAACATGGCTCATCCTTCCCTTGGAACTTTTCATTCAGTCCACTGGCCATCAAACCCAGAAACCCCTGCTCTATAATCTGTTGGATCTTCTCCCTCCTCATGTCCTTCCAGCTGCTGGCAGGAGCCTCTGTCTGGTGCCCTTGCTCCACCTCAGGCCTCCGCACACCTCCTGATTTTACATCTTCTCAAACTCTCTGTTGCCTAGAGACAAAGTCCAAACTCTTCAGCAGCACCCGTGACCCCTCTCAAGACCCCTTGTCTACCCTCCAGCCTCACCTCTGTCTGCCCTCCAGCAGCCAATGCTCTGGCTGAGCTAGAGTCCCCTTTCCTCAAACAGGTCTGGCATTTTATGTCTCTGTCTTTTTTTCTACAAGACTCTGCCTAAAGTAACTTTTCCTTCCTCCTTTACCAGAAAAAACTCTACTTATTCAATACCCTGCTCCTCACTACTTCTTGACACTTCCTCCTTCCCTCTCTTCTGCACTTCCACTGTTTTCTAGAACAGTTATCAGTTACATGTTTATCATCCCAGGTGTTGGGTTGGCCAAAAAGTTCATTTGGTTTTCCCGTAAGATGGCTCTAGTAGCGCTTAGTTGTCCTTAACTTCATTCGAAACAATTTTGTTAGATTGTATTAAGATAGCTGTCATATCAGAGTGCATTTAAAAAAAGCTTACCAAAATTGGTGAATTTTTGTGTAGCCATTTAATATTGAAGATGGAAGAAAAAAGCAACATTTTCGGCGTATTATGCTTCATTATTTCAAGAAAGGTAAAAACACAACCGAAACACAAAAAAAGATTTGTGCAGTGTATGGAGAAGGTGCTGTGACTGATCTAACGTGTCAAAAGCGGTTTACAAAGTTTCGTGCTGGAGATTTCTTGCTGGACGATGCTCCATGGTCAGGTAGACCAGTTGAAGTTGATAGCGATCAAATCAAGAACAATCAACATTAAACCACGCGGGAGATAGCCGACATACTCAAAATATCCAAATCAAGTGCTGAAAATCATTCTCACCAGCTTGGTTATGTTAATCGCTTTGATGTTTGGGTTCCACATAAGCTGATCAAAAAAACCTTCCTGACCGTATTTCCGCACATGATTCTCTACTTAAACAGAACGAAAAGTTCCACTTTTAAAACAAATTGTGACAGGCAATGAAAAGTGGATACTGTACAGTAGTGTGGAACGGAAGAGATCGTGGGGCAAGCGAAATGAACCACCACCAACCACACCAAAAGCCGTTCTTCATCCAAAGAAGGTGATGTGTATGTGGTAGGATGGAAGGGAGTCCTCTATTATGAGCTCCTTCTGGAAAACCAAACAATTAATTCCAACAAGTACTGCTCCCAATTAGACCAACTGAAGGCAGTGCTCGATGAAAAGCATCTGGAATTAGTCAACAGAAAATGCACAATCTTCCATCATGATAATGCAAGACCGCATGTTTCTTTGATGACCAGGCAAAAACTGTTACAGCTTGGCTGGGAAGTTCTGATTCAACTGCCATATCCACCAGAAATTGCAACTTTGGATTTCCATTTATTTCAGTCTTTACAAAATTCTCTTAATGGAAAAAGATTTCAATTCCCTGGAAGACTGTAAAAGGCACCTGGAACAGTTCTTTGCTCAAAAAGATAAAAAGTTTTGGGAAGATGGAATTATGAAGTTGCCTGGAAAATGGCAGAAGGTAGTGAAAAGCTCTTGGTGGAAATGAAAAATGTGTCTTTTACTTTTACTTAAAAACCAAAGGAACTTTTTGGCCAACCCAATACCTGACCTTGTGGGCAGGGCCTTGCTGGCCTTATTTGTGTATCTCGGCCGCTCTCAGTGTCCAGCGTATGGAAGTCACAGTACACCTTTGCTGAAAGAATATATTCTATTGGATTTCCAGATAAATGGTATTGTCCCCAAGAGTTGAAATTGGGGACGTATCATATACTTTACAAGGAGGGACCGCTTGGTGAGGTGACACCCACACCCAGTTATTTCACAGAAGCACTTATTTTATCACCAGGTTTGGATACGTAATGCTGATACTGCTGTGTTGACAACATTACATCTTTCTGTTGTCACAATTGTCCCAGGGAGATGCTTCTTTTTAATCTCTATCCAAGAAAGGCACTCTTGAAAATGTCTTCTCCAAACTTGAAGATTGGAGCTGCTTCCGACTCAGGAACTGTAATGCTACCTGTACATCTCCTTTGGTTTTTTAACTTCGTCATAAAAAGTAGCACCACTCACCCTGTGGATTCATCTATCCAGTAGCGTTCTGGGAGGTGGGGACAGTACAGCATGCTGGCTCACCCCTGGCTGGCACCTACTAGGCACTCAGGAAGTGATCGCTGAATTATAACTGTTGGCCTGATTTTTAAAAAAATATTTAGGGGATACTGCTCCTCAGTCTTGGCAACTTCCCTCTTCGCTCCTGGGTCTAGTTGATCATTTAGTTACACACTCCACTTTCAACTCCAAGAAGGGACATATTCACCCTCACCAGGACACACCTTTTCATATGGTTTTGGTTTGTTGCAAATTGTGTTATTTTAAAAATTTCTGTATTACTAATTTATATATAATCACATCGTGCAACATTTGAAAGGAATTATACATATATGAATATAATATGTAATAGATTAAATGTAATAGATCACATGATACAAAATTCTAAAGGACCCAAGATTGAAAGGGAAAATTCCTCCCCCTCCTGTCTCCCTCTTCCCTTCTTTGAAGGCAGTCAACGTTGCCTGTTTTCTGCCCTTCCAGAACAGTCTGCTACTATACAAGCAATCCATATTTTTTCCTTATTACACAATTGCCAACATTTCATATACACCGTTCCACACTTGCTCTTTTCACTTAAAGTACCTTGAAAGTTGTTTCGTATCTGTTCATAAGAGCGTTCTCATTTTTTTTCTACAGAGGCACAGTCTTCCACTGTGGCTCTAAATCGCCCCTGAAGTATGGCAGGTGGAGTGCCCAGACCCTGAGACAGTCAGGCCACCTCTCGCTGGCTGCTGCAGCACAAATGTTGTGGATCGACCACGAAGCAGCCTAGACCGCTTGAAAAAGAATATTGCCCCGTATGTATCTGGCACTTCTATGGACTAGAGCTATGCTTTGAGCGCTGCTGTACCGTATCTAGCTAAGCCAACTGGTACAAAAGACGATGAAAATAGAAAAGTATACTTGTGACCTCTAGTGCATCCACAGGGCTATAAATTCTGAACACAGCCTTTGGTTGATGGCTCAGGATGAACATGTGGTTTCCTTCGGAATTGCTCAGCAAGTCTCTTTTTAATTTGTAGTAAAGATCCAATGAAATTACTTATTGGTGAGATATACTTGTTCAGCTTTATCATCTGTGTACCATTTAGACTTTATTTAATTATATACAATTATATATATACATATATATAATTACTATAGCTACAAGTTCATCTCCATCATCACCCTTATATGATTTATGATTGGAGCAAGGATCAATACAACTTTGGAAGATACATTTAAGGCACTTTCTCCCCTCCTCGTCCTCCTGCTTCTCCCTCTCTCTCTCTCTCTCTTTCATTCTCTGCATTGTACAATACATTAGCTATCAGCCACATGTGACGTGAGCTCTTGAAATGTGACTAGTGCTAAAAGTATAAATCATACGGCTTCCCTGGTGGCACAGTGGTTGAGAGTCCGCCTGCCGATGCAGGGGACGCAGGTTCGTGCCCCAGTCCGGGAAGATCCCACATGCCGCGGAACGGCTGGGCCCGTGAGCCATGGCCGCTGAGCCTGCGCATCCAGAGCCTGTGCTCCGCAACGGGAGAGGCCACCACAGTGAGGCCCGCATACCGCAAAAAAAAAAAAAAAAAAAAAGTACATTCTGTTTTAGCTCCTAGAATCCAAGTTTTGTCTTTCCTCTTGTTTAATAAATGTAAAGAATTTTAAAATTCAGAACCCAAAACATGATTTATCCAAAGGTAACAAATAGAGGAACCAAAAAACGAGTTATTGAAAGTACAATTGGTATTGAGGGCTAGGAATTTCAGGAGCATCAAGGAAGACGTCACATTCACCAGCACGTAACATTTGGAAAGGCTTGGAGGGACTCCTAACTCACTGGGAACGGCTTAATGAAGCGTGGCTAGGAGGAATAGCAACTGAAAAGTCAATTCCTGACTTCACCAGGTCTAAGCCTTACAACAATGACGCTGCTCTCCAGACATCCTCTGATGCTCTCTTCATCCGGTTTCTTTTTTCCTCTGGCTGATTTCAACTTGAAAACTCAAAAGCAGAGTGTTAATCAGACTCAGGTGAAAAATCTCCAGGATCTCAGACTGCCGAAATAAAAATGTCATATTTTCATGATTTCTTTTATAAAGAATATGAATGATCAGACCTGTATTTTCATTATCAAAAACAAATCTTTTCCAAGTTTTGATCAGAGGAAGAACATTTTTCCAGGCACCAGGAATACAACGTACACAGCCCCTGTCCTTCGGAGGCATAGAGTCTACTGGGGACAGACAGAGTAATCGCTCTCTCCGTTCTCTTTCCTCAATATCCTCTTCTCCCTCTGCTCTTTTCATCCTCATTCCTTCCCCATCAAGAAAGGAATATTTTTGTTCTAAGTGTCTGGTCTCCTTGGACTGACTCAGGGGGGTTCATTTGCTACCACCAAGTAGCTAAATCCCTGCGGGTGCCGACGCTGAAGCACGTCTGTGGGAGTTGCTCGAGGGAGAAGCAGCTCAGTCCCAAACTGCCTGCGGTCCAGAGTATGGGCCCTTGTGACCCTGGGCTTGTGGCTCACATGTGAATCACCCTGGGTGTCTTCTGGCCTCCGCCTCTGATTGAGTATGGCTGGCTGCTCCTGAAGAGAAGTGATGCGAGCCTCTCTCTGGACAGTTTAGCTGCCTGGCCTGAGAAATTCCCCCTGATGAAGTGCATTTTATTCACACAATAGGGCCTATATTTTGAGTCAGACTAGTCTACCCACAGCCTCCAAATTTCAGGAAAACCCAGTGAGCCAGTCCTGAACGGTGCAGAAACAATGGAGGAAAACTTCATTATGTTTGTATAGACTGCTGAGGGATCTTTTTGGCCCCAGAGGGGGCGGACAGTCAAGGGGAGGAAGACTGTTATTGGATGGTGTCTGTCCCCTTTCAAAGTCACATCCCGGCATTTGGCCTTTTATGCTATTTCTTCTCCTTGGCGAGATCCAGTCTGTTAGTTCCTCGACTCACACCCCTCCTTGACTTCCAGTTACTCCACGTTCTTTTCTCTGTGTTAATGGGTATCAGAGCATGTACTGTAAATTAGCATTTATAAAAATCAATTACACTGCTTCATAAGACAGCAGAAACTCAGATTGTCTTCACCAGATCATTTGTATTTATCTGTTAATTATAAACCCTAATTGTCTTTCTATCATATTAATTTGCACAAATTGTACAACTTCAGAGTTTAGCAGTTTTCAAGCCCTTGAAATACAATTATTCTCTCAACATTCTTTTCAGAAACATGGTATCCATTAATGATTAGGCTGGTAAAAATTAGTAGTTCTGATAATTGGCCTTGGCTTCTCCTTGGCTTTTTTTCTTTTTTTCCTTCCCCACTAAAATCCTCATTCTCACAATTATGCATGGTCGTTAGCCTCTGACTGTGCCCAGCTCTGATTTAACTGGACTTTGTAGCCCATGAGACTTCAAAGGGTTTGGGCTCTGGTCAAAGTAGAATACAGTGCTAAGCCAGTGAACTTCTTCCAAGTAGATCTGTCTTTTGCCCCCTCCCCAGCAGAACCTGGACTTCTGTCCCGTGGGGTCAGTCTACTTGCCCTAACCCTTGCTACAAAAAGGCTTATACTGAAGGGAGGAAGAAGGCTTTCCAAACTCCAGTCCCAGTCGTGAAACTGTTGCAGACTCTTACCCTTTGCAAGGTGGTGAGCAAACGTGATGAAGAAGGAACTCTCCAGGCTCTCCCAGCCACCTCTCGACTGAGGTTCTCTTTCTACTCAGCATGGCAGCCACTTAGAAGGAGTCATGTGTCACTTAGCATGTATTGAAAGGCCAAAACAAGTTTTCTTCTCTCAAGAGGCTGCACAAATCTGGGTCATGTGAAGGAAGTGATTCAGACTGAAGGACCAGGCATCCTGACTGCCTAAGAACCAGGTGGCTTCCTGCCTAGGGCACTGCGGGCATGTTCTAGAGGACTTGGCATCCAACTCCGATGACACTGGCAGACAAGCTGCAGGCTCTGTCCCAAAGGAGCAATGAGGAAGAGAGACCCCCGTCCCCTGCTACTCCACATAAGGGAACAAATCCTCCACATGAGGATTCTGTCCTGTCTCACTTGGGAAACCCAGTCGTGTTCCCCTGAGTAGTGGGGTTAACCAAGCATGGGATGGTCATCTAAGATCATAGGAGCAAGCATCTGATACAGCTAGAATTCTTTGAGTTCTCTTACTGGGTATCTAGAAATGGTTAACTTGCCATGATTCTTGCCCCTTCATAAGCAACAGTTCAGGAGTTAGGCCAAGTTTCCTATCTCAGATAATATATTCTCATATATATTATCTGAGATAGGAGCCCAGCCAGGTACAAATTTGCAAGTCAAGACCTAAATCTGTGAGCTGTGGTTCTGCAGGGATTTTGTTCAGTTTATTGGTTGAGGGGGAGGTGCTGTGGGAAAGCTGGCTGGCCGGAAGGGACACAGGAGAACAGATCTCCCATGTACTGGATGGAGTATGGGGTCATTTGCTCCATCAAAAGGGAAAGGTCTCTCTGTGTGTTCCAGAATCAGTAACTCTCTATGATACTCTTCAGATCAGGTTATTTTTAAGAAAAGGCATGTTTCCCCACATACAAACCACTCACCAGCAAGATCTGTCAACAGTCAGATCTGGTTTCCTCCCATGCTGGCTTGAAACCAGCTTATGCCACAGAAATGTGCCCCGAATGCCTCTTAACAATCTCTCCCCATCCCACAGTTTCCATCAAATGGGGCATTTCATGCTCTCAAACCAGAGCCTTGCCTCAGGGATGAGACCGGCTGACAAGATGGGAAGTTATTCCTGGAAATTGACAAATTTTGTCTGAAAAGAAGGCATTTACTCAAGACATGTGGGTCTAAACTGTGCCTTCTGTGAACTAGAAGACAGGGGGACAAGCAGTGGCCAGAGGGGTGAGAACACCTCTGCCTGGTTAGCACCTTGAGAAAAGGGTGGGAGGTGGAAGCAGGGCTTTCCACAGCAAAGAGCCCCTTTCCAGCATCCAGGTATTTCTGGTCGTCTTGTGCTAACTGTGACAGTGTCTTTGCCTGCTATTTTTCCACCTCGAGGCCCAGTGTGAATCAACAACAGTGTGCTAGACGTGCAGACCTACCCTTGCCCCCTGCTCGCCTTTGCTTCCCTCTCACCCACCCTCCTGGAGAGGCACCTCCACGCTCCCTTCTGGAGCTCAGGCATCACCGTCCTTAGACCTTGTACGGCACAGATCCTCAGATGACTCAGCTAACAGGTCATCTGCCGATGCCAGAGTAAGTAGAAGCCATGGGCTTGATGAAAATTCAGCCACTGGCTGTCACTGAGTTCCAGAACAGGTGAAAAGAGAAAGGCTACGCCAGCTTGCTGGGACCACAGTTACAAACCAATGGAGGCAACAAAAGAAGCCATCTGAACTCTGCCTCAGGCAGGTCTGCTGCTAACACACACCGCACCTTTGTAAGAATTAGGAAATCAAGAAAGATATAAACCAATGAGTTAGAGGGTGGCCATTTGCACCTACAAGATAAACCAATTAGCAGAGAAGGCCAGTCTGCAAACAAGAAAGGATGAAGCCAAAATGTGGTGAGAAATGGCCAGGTTCTGACACCTTTTCAGTTTCTGGTTCCAATCTCTCCCTGAGGTGCAGCTGCATCTCCACCCTTGGATTCCGTGATATCCCTGTAGCCTGGCTCCTCATAATAAAGGCTTGTTTTCAGTTTAAGAAGCTCAAGTTGAATTGGGGAACTTGCCAGCAAAGACTCCTCAACAATACACCCACCCCTACTCGTCCCTGTGTGTCCATTTCAGTCATCTCTGCTACCCTTCCTTTCCTTTCCCATCTCCTCTCTTCCCTTTTACTCTTCTTCCTCCTCCTTTTCCTTTCTCTCTTCCCCCCTTTTCTCTTGTCCCCCCTCCCCTTGCCCCACCACCTTCTTCTTCCTCCTCTTCTCCTCCTCCTCCTGCTTTTCTCTCTCTTCCTTCCTCTCTCCATCCTCACTGCCCCTCCCCCTCCTTTGCTTTACTGATCTGCTGTCAAAATCCAAACGCAGCGGCAGCAGCCTCCTTCATGTCCTCCCAGAAACAAAGCTACCATTCCGCTGCTCTCACTTCTAGATTCCCCCCAAAATTTGATGACCTAGCCATTGTGCCATCTCCCCTAAGACTCGGTCTGACCTAGGAAATCCAGAATCACATGCAAACACAGGTGCAGAGCCCATAGCCACTATGGGGAGGCATGGACTGAACCATCCTGAAACCAGTGTGCCCTGGTGAGGGCTTCCACGTCTCCCAGTCAGGTTTTCTGCTGCTCCCTCTATTTCCTACCACGTGTTGCTTGCACCTCTAATGACCCTACCGTTTTCCATTCTATTAAATCTTATTTATATATATGACCCTACAGCCAAACCTTCTTGAGTGTGTTGTGGCCACATCATAGGCACTAAAACCATTAACCTTAATCTGATTGGTGTATATGAATGGGGGAGGTAATACTTGCAGTCTGATTTCTGATGGCTGGTTCAAGAGATGATATGCACTTAGGAATGGAGAGCCCTCCCAAAATATTTTTTCTTCTATTTTTCTAATTATTCTGTCTTCTCTGATCCATAGTACTTTATATATATTTATTAAACACTCATCACACTGAGCTGACCTTATTTATCTAAATATCTAACGCCTCAACTGGGCTTTGAGCTCTCTGAGGGCAGGGGCCATGTCTTTTTTATCTTTCTATCCCTAACCTAGTACACGCCTGACACAAAAAAAATGTCTACTAAGACTGTCTGTTGGATTGAACTGAATCCAAGTCCGTGTGAGACTTGGGCTGAGGACATCTCACCTGCTGATAGTCATTTACCTGATTTTCTGAGTCCTCTTCAAGGCCAAGTGTGGTGAAACTTTTCTTGGAAACCACAATTTTGGCAAGACTACAACCTTCCTTCTCTGAAAGGGCTCACTTTGTTTATTACAATAGAAGAGCATGATAAATAATTTTTCGTACAAGAAACATGCTTCCGCCTTTTGACAGCTTTGACAGCCTATTGTTTCAGTTTGAAAAAGGAGCCCAGAAATAATTTCCAGAGGAAACATGGCTCAGGTGTCTTCCCCTGATGCAACTGGTATCTTGAGACTATCCAGAAAGGTAATTTGCACACACAACAGTTGTGCTCCCACAGGGTGTCCAAATGCTAACATTTGCCATCCGGCCTGCTAAGATGGCTGATTCTGACATCTTCCCCAAAGTCTGGATTTGCCTTTGTTTACTAGTCAGACATTTATGGAATCTGAGCACCGTGCTCTTTGCGCTAGGCACAAAGGTACCAAAGATGGAAAGCTGCATTCTGCTCTCAAAAAGTAAGTTTAGATCATGAAAAATAATTGCACAATAACGTTGTAAAAAAAAAAAAAACTATCATGTGCTAAAGTAAATCTGACAACGGGATGTAATGTGAGTGTAGGAGAAGGATCCATTAAGTCTGCATAGGCAAGACAAGGAAAGATCATATAGAAGTCAACTCTTGAGATCAACCATGGAGAGCAAAATGATCAGAAGGCAAAGGATGGGACCTGAGGAGACACCCACGTTAAAGGAAAAGATCAGGAGGACTCTATGGGGGAGACTGAGGAGGCACACTTAGAAATGTAGGAGGAGAATTCAGAGAGAGTAAATCCATGAAAAGCAAAGGAAAGAGAAAGAGCATGGACGTTCAACCTATGATGAGCGCACAAAGTAACCTTAGGATTTGGCTTTTTAGAAGTCATACTGATCTTTATATACATGGTCTCTGGAGTACCTGCATAGAAACCTGCCAAAAACGTCTAAAATTTTGCTTTGAAGTTTGGCCAGCAGCATCTACATCACTTGGACACTTGTCCGAGGTCCACCCAGGAGGTTCATGGGCACATTAAAATTTGTGAAGCAACCACACCTTCTCCCAGACAAGTGGCAGTCTGGGATGAATGATGAGATGGGTGACTTGCAAGGAACTGGTTTCACAAGGTTTCAAATTAAAGAATCAACTCGACAGCTCAACATAACGAAAAGTAATACAAACAGAGCATTCCTTTCCATAACCTTGATTTAAACATTGTGAATCATATAGAAGATATTACTCCCATTTACTGACCATAAAACAGGAGCGTGGAGAGGTTAAATGCCTTGTCGATGACCACAGTGATAATAAATAACAGAGCCTGGACTGGAACCCAGATCTTCAGATTAACTGGCAGGGAGGACAGCTCTGTTCACCAAAAAGAGGGGGAAGTCAGAAATGGGTCTGAATGAAATATCATTTAAGACAATTCAATTTCTTTTGCTCTAATGCTGGGCTTGTCAAGCAGCCTTCTGATAACTGCACTTCCTTTGAGTTCTAATTCTGAGATGGGTGTCCTGGAACAAAGAGAAATGACAAGGAAACAGACAAAACTGTATATGAATAAGCTGACATTATTTTTTTCTGAGATGGTAAGAATTGACCAGTTTTTCCAAAAATGACTTGCCTCACGTGAGCTGATAAACTGAGTTTCTGAATCATCAAAGCTCAGACTCTGCCATAACCCATGTGAGCTTTACAGTGAGAAATGCTACAGCAAAGGGTCGGGGAGAGAGCACATTGGGAATGGACAGCGCTGGGAATCAACCCGGCATGGTGTTGGCTTCCTCAAGATGACCAACTCTTCAAAAGACAATGTCTAAAGAAGCTGGTTCTAATCTGGGCCAGCAATGTTACCCAAGAGGTTTAATCTGGTGGGTGAGATGTGGCATCAGATGCTTCTGGGTTGATGTAATCATTTTTCTAATTAATCGGTGGACAAATTATGGTTCTATGGAGGTCAGTCTAGTATGAAAGAGTATTTGGCCAATAATGGAATCCTCTTCTTGGGAAAGGAGTTGGTAGGAGTTCAGTAGGGCTCTGACCAAATGGTCTTGGGTTCAGGGCAAATGGTCAGCCTCGAATGGGAATTGGAGTAAAGTTCAGAAAGCAAAACACCCAACAATATATCATGGTGTTTACAAGCATGGATTTGGGGATCAGGTAGGCCTGGTTTCAGGTCCCAGCACTTCTACTTATGGTGTAACCTGGGGGAAATCACTTAACCTCTCTAAGGCTCATCTGTAAGACTGGATTAATAATAATAACTGCCTCACAAAGTTGCTACAAGGATTAAATGACAACAAATTATATAACACACTTAACATAGTGTTATAACTCAGAGGAGACATTCAAAAACTAGAAGGTATTAACATCATCATTATGATCTGGTCTGGGCATTCCCAATGGAGTTGAGGGTAAAGGCTTCAGTGGGTAGACCCCTGGGTGGGATAGGCCCCAGGAACATCAGAAATGAAGTGGAAGACTTCACCTGCTAGTGGAGATGTGGCTTTGGAAATATTACCAGACTTGGACTGGGCTGGGTTCATGCCTGGTCTGGGCTGAAACCCTTAGTGGAAGGCCTTAAGTACTACACCCACAGGGGCCTAAAGGGCTGGACAAAAATAAACAAGTTTCTAGACAGAAATTTATTCCTAAGGCCCAGCTCTAGCTGCTAGTCAGTTAGCTCTTTTCTCTTTCTAACAATGATAAAGAAATACCTTAAAAAAAAAAAACCTTAAAACTGTTGACTAAAATAATCTATCTCATTCCAGTCAGCCTTGTCTTTCACAATTCTCATCCCACCCTACCTCTCTGCTAATCCGAAAAAATACTGAAAAGTGTATTGGAAATGTCTTGTAATTTATTCTGTGATGGAATGATTTCCCTAGAATATAAACAAAGGGAAAGGCCTTTAGGTGACATTCACCCAAGCTGGTAGGAGAAGATATAAATATTCCCTCTAGCCCTTGGGCAAATTGGAGAAGCTCACTCCTAGGATTTCCTGATAAGATTAATACCCAAGATTTCCTTGTGGGCGTTGTTATACTTTCGGAGGTGTAGAAAACTGTTTCCAGGGCTCCCAAGAGACAGCCACTGTGACCCAAGATGGCTAGTTAACCTCTGGTGCCAGGCAAATAAAACTTCCATATTACACTACTTCATCTGGGCTGCCAGGGCTGAATTCCCACAGGTCTGCTGTCTGTCCTCCAGGCCCAGGGCCAGGCTCTCTTTCTGCAGACCACAGAACTGCAAATCATTCTTAGTCAGTAGGGAAATAAAGAATTCTCCTGTTTTCTACCTTCACTCTGTAGTGTACAGACGATCCTACCTCTGCAGAATTACTCTCCCCTTTCTCTTTTTCTGTTCTGGGGTCAAAGTTTAGCCTCAGGCACCAGCCTTTGAGTCCCTTCCTTTTTAGTTTAGAGAATTCTCAGTGAAATGCTAGAACTCAGAGGTCAAAACCATGAACATGGTCAAGGATGCCTTTTCCAGCCTGAGAGCTAGGGCCAGAGCTGCTCAAGGCGTTCAGCAAAGGCTGGCAAGAGAGTCTGCTGTTACTTCGACCTCTGTTTCTCCAGCTCACAACATGAACAGGTTTTATTTAATTAAGCATGAATCATACAGATATGTTTGCTGAAGTTGAAGACAAAGTTAATAGAATACAACTGGCAGAGGGGTGGGTAAAGATGGGAGCCAGGCAGATCAAAGACAACCTCTTCAATAAGTGGTGCTGGGAAAACTGGACAGCTACATGTAAAAGAATGAAATTAGAACACTACCTAACACCAAACACCAAAACAAACTCCAAATGGATTAAAGACTTAAATGTAAGACCAGACACTATAAAACTTTTAGAGGAAAACATAGGAAAAACACTCTTTGACATAAACCACAACAAGATCTTTTTTGACCCACCTCCTAGAGTAACAGAAATGAAAACAAAAATAAACAAATAGGACTTAATTAAACTTAAAAGCTTTTGCACAGCAAAGGAAACTATAAACAAGAAAAAAAGACAACCCTCAGAATGGGAGAAAATATTTGCAAATGAAACAACAGACAAAGGGTTAATTTCCAAAATATACAAACAGCTCATGGAGCTCAATATCAAAAAAATGGGTGGAAGACCTAAATAGACATTTCACCAAGGAAGACATACAGATGGCCAAGAGGCACATGAAAAGATGCTCAACATCACTAATTATTAGAGAAATGCAAATCAAAACTACAACGAGGTATCACCTCACACCGGTCAGGATGGCCATTATCAAAAAAGCTAGAAACAATAAATGCTGGAAAGGGTGTGGTGAAAAAAACCCTCCTACACTGTTGATGGGAATGTAAATTGGTACAACCACAATGGAAGACAGTATGGAGGTTCCTTAAAAAACTAAAAATAGGGCTTCCCTGGTGGCGCAGTGGTTGGGAGTCTGCCTGCTAATGCAGGGGACATGGGTTCGAGCCCTGGTCTGGGAGGATCCCACATGCCGTGGAGCAACTGGGCCCGTGAGCCACAACTACTGAGCCTGTGCGTCTGGAGCCTGTGCTCCGCAACAAGAGAGGCCGCGATAGTGAGAGTCCCGCGCACCGCGATGAAGAGTGGTCCCCGCTTGCTACAACTAGAGAAGGCCCTCGCACAGAAATGAAGACCCAACACAGCAAAAATAAATCAATTAATTAATAAACTCCTACCCCCAACATCTTAAAAAAAAAAAAACTAAAAATAGGGCTTCCCTGGCGGTACAGTGGTTGAAAGTCCGCCTGCCGATGCAGAGGACACAGGTTCGTGTCCCAGTCCAGGAAGATCCAACATGCCGTGGAGCAGCTAGGCCCGTGAGCCATGGCCGCTGAGCCTGTGCGTTCAGAGCCTGTGCTCCACAACGGGAGAGGCCACAGCAGTGAGAGGCCCGCGTACTGCAAAAAACAAAAAGCAAACCAAAAAAAACTAAAAATAGAACTACCATATGACCCAGCACTCCCACTACTGGGCATATACCCTGAGAAAACCATAATTCAAAAACAGACATGCACCACAATGTTCATTGCAGCACTATCTACAATAGCCAGGACATGGAACCAACCTAAATGTCCATTGACAGATGAATGGATAAAAAAGACGTGGCACACATATACAATGGAATATTACTCAGCCATAAAAAGAAATGAAATTGAGTTATTTGTAGTGAGGTGGATGGACCTAGAGTCTGTCATACAGAATGAAGTAAGTCAGAAAGAGAAAAACAAATACCACATGCTAACACATATATATGAAATCTAAAAAACAAAAATGGTACTGATGAACCTAGTTGCAGGGCAGGAATAAAGAGTGAGACATAGAGAATGGACTTGATGACATGGAGTGGGAGGGGGAAGCTGGGGCAAAATGAGAGTAGCATCAACATACATACACTACCAAATGTAAAATAGTTGGCTGGTGGGAAGCAGCAGCATAGCACAGGGAGATTGGCTCAGGGCTTTGGGATGACCTAGAGGGGTGGGATAAGGAGGGTGGGAGGGAGGCTCAAGAGGGAGGGGATATGGGGACATGTGTATGCATATGGCTGATTCACTTTGTTGTGCAACAGAAACTAACACGGTATTGTGAAGCAGTTATACTCCAATAAGGATCTCTTAAAAAATAATAAGTTATACAATGAGAAGAATACAAGCACTGTTTAAACTCATGATAAGTATTTTACAAAGAAGTAAAACTTTAAAACTCTAAAAAAAAAAAAAGAGAGAGAGAGAAAATGTCTTTCAGCTACAACCCTCAGGTTAGGTCATGACCATAATCTATCCCATCCCACCCCCCTCAAAAATCCACCCTGCCTTCTTTTTAAAGGAATTGCTGGAAATGTTAGCCTATTTTAATTATGCCAACTGAGAATGTCTCCTTTTACTCTTTTCTTGTTTGTCATTAGAAAAACAAAAACAAAAACCTTCAATTTAGGCCATTTCATACTGCTTCCTTCTATAAGTCTCAAGTCTTTTTTGGAGTTGAGCTATGTTTTCCTTTAGGGAGATGTTTTCCTGCTGAAAAAAGGAAGCAACAGGCTGGTTTGAGTCTTGAAAGCCTCCCAGACCATCAGGAAATCCCGGGGCCCTGGAGATCAGTCTCTTTGAAACTTAATTCCCCTAAAATAAAAAGAAGGCCGCAAGGGACCTCTATGAGCCCCAAATCTCCAGGGCCGGTTCCCCGGAGCCAGTGATTTGTAGCCATTAACAGGATAAAGCCTCTTCCTTATGGAGCCCTTTGTCTGTCCTCTCAAATGTCAAATGGTTATGAGGGCAGGAAACCCAAGGTCAGCTTCCACTTGGAGCACGCCTAGGAACTGAGGTACTCTGGCTGGAGGGTGTTCCGTGTATATTTTCATTTACACTTGACCTGGTCTTCTACTCCCACGGATTTTCCTTATTCTCTTTTCCCTCTACTATCCCAAAGGGAGAGCACTCAAGGTTTCAACAGCTTAGCACCTTAAAAAAATAATAAAAAATTTTTTTTAAAAAAGAGCAAACTCCGATGACCACAGACCCTTGGCATTGCTCCAGTTGCTACAGCTTGAGGTAATCATGGTCAGTAACAGGGCATGAGGGTTATTTGCAAAATATCAATCTGTCAACAGGCACAAAGTGTTAACTGCCTGTTAAATGGCAAAGGGACCCATGCAGAGACTGTGTGAAACAAGTTCCAAGTTCTAAAAGCAAAGCCTTACATATGCAAGGTTATGCTCTTTCAAATGAAAACAGTAATAAATAATCTGGCAATGTTTACCACCAAGATCTTGAAAACAATGGTATTATCTAGGTTTCTAGGTCCCTCCAATTTTTTTTTTGAAGGCCTAATCTGTGCAAAGACTGATGGGCAATGACAGTCCCTCTGTCTATCAGCCCTGAAACGTTGGCTTGATCAGTTCAGGGGGTTGAAATAGAGCATTTGACCCAATGGAGATACACGTTCAAGATGGCTACTTAGAATGGTAGAATTTCAGAGCTTATAGGGGATTTCAGAAAAGACCAAAGACCAGAGAGATGCAGTGACTTGTTCAAGTCAGTCACACTACTCCAAAGCCAGGACTAAAGCACAGATCTCTGTAGGTCCATTCCAGGGCTCTTGGCCTTGTAGTCACCTCTTTAGCTTAGCAGAGTCGTGCCAACCTAAGAGTCACAAGGAGGAAGACAGACACTTTGGCAGCAGGGGTGGGTGGTACAGATAACACTGGGAATATCATGTCTGGGGTTTGCTAGTAGGGGAAATTGCCTGTAGCTACTGCTCAAGTCACCAGGAAACGTTGGAGAAAAACCAATATCAGAAGGGCCTGTCTGACCCTGAAACATGGAACAATGAGAAGAACAGAACAACTCTTCACTCTTATGGCAGCCAGTCTCCCCCAGTGAAGCACAACTCTCAGTATTTGCTCACTTGTGAAGCCCACTCACGTCACTCAAGTGCAATGGAAGTCATGCTAGCCTTTCACCTTTGAATGCTTACTCTTAGGATGCATCTTCTCAGAACCTGGCCACCCAAGCTTTGAAAAGCCCAAGTTGTCACATGGAGAGACCAGGTGTGGTTGCTTCAATGGGAGAACTCCAGCGGAGCCTTCAGCCAGCAGTCGGCATCAACTCCCAGTCACACGAGTGAGCTTGATGGTTGACCAGCCCCTTCAAGTCTCCAGATGACCACAGCCCTACCCGACATCTGACCATAACCGCAGGAGAAACCTCTGGTGAAAACTGTCCAATGCCCAGCCAACCCAAAAACCCATGAGAGATAATGACTGTGTTCTAAACCACTCAGATTTGAGTGGTTGGTCTCACAGCAATAGATACTTGAAGATACACAAAATGGAACAGACAAGGAAATCCTAAAGATCACTGGAAAGGCATCATTTTTAACTAAGGACTTCCATGAGGTTAAAAAAAAAAAAAATCACACAACCTGAAAGAGAGGTATGAATTTTTGTGGAGCAAATGCTGGCAAACTGTGAGGTCTACATGAGCGAGTAACCAAAAGTATCAGACATCAAGGACACAGATGGGAAACAGAAACTGTTCAAATCTAACCTTAATGAACACCTAAGGGCATTCATTATGCACGTCACCCCAGCAATAAATACTCCAGAAATAAATCAAATGGAGGCCAATGCAGAAGAGCGAAGGAATGCAAAGTGTAATCAAGGGAAGAAAGAGGCCTATGCTCTGCATGGTACAAAACCATCTGGAACGCTCCAGAGGAGGGTGAAGCCACGTGGGATGAACAGAATGTCATGCTTTGGTGACTGCAAGCGATTGCCCAAGTCGTGCAGTGGAATAACAAGCAAAGTTAAGAGGGAGAACAAGAAATGTTCCAAATGCGCATGGAGAGAAAGGTCAGGGCAGGAGACAAGAGGTCTGGGCGTGACAAGGAAGAGCCTTTATGAACAACAGCAGCAACATGGAGCTACAACAGCGAGCTAATGGAGCAATTATCACACAGTAATCAGGCTTCAGTGCTAAATGTTACCAGTCACGGCCCAGGGTGGGCCTTGGAGTAATTCAGCCAGTTACAAGGTCTTAACAGAGACCATCAAGATCTCTCCCTGGGTCCCAAAGTTCACAAAGGTCGCTGCTAGAGACCTGCTTAAAAAGAAGCTTTGCATTTTATTCCTTCCTTCAATGATCACAAAGACTAAGGAGCAAGTACCTGAATCAGACTCACTTGTTCCAGGAGGAGACATCTGATGGAAATCAGGACTGGCTGAAAATGGGGTTCTAATGACCTCGGGGAGCACAGACCTCACTGTAGAGCAGAGACACTGCTTTGGAGACGATTTCAGTTCTGTGCGCCCCATCACTGTCATAATGCAGCCTGGTATTACCTCTTCATTTATGTCTCCTGCAAGACCTCGAACATAGCAAGCTAAATCAGGTGGAGGTAATTAATCATATACTAATATCAAATATCCTTAAGAGAGCTTCTACTATATACCAGAAACTGGGCTGGAAATTTTGCATACATTAATTGCAAGAACCATGTGACATTATTTTTACTACTTTGGTTTTATAGGTGAAGAAACTCAGGTTTAGAGAAGTTAACTTAATAGCCCAAGATGACAGAGCCAGGAATAATGAGAATAATAACAATAGCAAAGATTGTACTGAGTCAGGCCCCATTCCAAATGCTGTAACATATATTAACTCATTTCACTCCCATAACAGCAATGTGAAGGAGACACTACTACTAACTAATTTTAGATACCAAGTACATGGTAGAACTGGGATTCAGTCCCACCGGGAGTCACTGTATGTACTCCCGAGCTAGATGTCCATGTCTGGCTGACTCTAAAAGCATGTATCCTTTTCTTTGTATTCCACGTCCCCCATGACTTCTTTGGTACGCTTCCAACATCTAGGAATCCAAAATTAAATCTTCATAACACGACAAAGTCTTAAAAATCATCCTGAACACCATCCAGGGACCTGCAACTGGCTACATAGATGATGGTGCAGGAACATGAATGGTACCCATTCAGACCCTAAACTATGTCCAATGGCCTTATTACTGGCCCTTGCTAAAGGGAAAAGGGATGCTCACTAGGGCCAATTGTTAGAATTTGGAGTTGCTGTTGGGATTTTTTCCCTATGAAAGTCAGAACTGAGAACGGCTCATTGAACTATGGGTGAAGGAAACAAGGAACAGCTCGCTGACAGAGTCTATATCCTGATATGAGATATACCTACAAGATTAGAAAGGCAAGTAATATTATTTTATTGCAAAAGAAGAAACCACAGAGAAAGCGGAGAGAGGACCAAGCTGCAAATATAGGCACAAATGATCAGCTGCTAAAAGAACAGAGAGATTCAGGCTGAGGAAAAGGCAGGAGGGACAAGGACATAGGTGCAGTGTGAGATGTGCCTCTCCTGCCCACGGAGTCTTTTCTCCTTTTATCCGTGCATGCTGTCTGAAAGCTAGCAGCCTTCAAACTCTTACTAAGAATTCCTTTTTTCTTCAGTTAATTTTCAGGCAATAAGAGTCAAACAAGTTAGGGTTGTTGCTGAGGTTTTGTCTTTTCCAAAAACAAGAGAAATGACTTAGATCCTGAGTTATTGCAAGCAAACACCCTGATACCTAAAATAAATTTCAAGGCCTAGAGAGCCCAGCAACCCTAAGTCTTATATAACCGACTTCACCATGGGGTCCCTACACCAACAGCCAGGTCCAGGGGAGGTAGGAGAGTTTACAACGAAAATCCTAAGCAAGTATCATTTAGCTCCTCCCTACGTGCATTTCTTCACAGGCAGAGCCCGTTTCGCATGCAGCTCTCACTTGCTATCTGCCAAGGAATGTGTTTTCAATACACACAACCCAGAAGACTCAGCACGAAAACAAACACAATTTCAGAGTTCTCCAAACACTAGTTCAGAGTCAGAACAAAGTCTTTGTAGAATCTATAAAGAGAGGAATATCTCTGCGAATCAACCAGAAGAAGGGATGAAAAACTGAAGAGGTATCACAGCTAAAGTAGGGTTTATAGTCACCCTGAGGGCAGAGGGCACAGCAAAAAGGCCCTTTTGTTCCTTCAGGAGGGCACAAGGAAAAAACACTGACTCACATACCCATATACATACGACTCGCGTGTGTGCACACGCACATACACACAAACACACCAATCTCAGACTGCGCCATCCCTCCTCAGCTGTACACTCTGAGGACCTTTAGGCTGAAGGCTGATCATACCCTCAGCTGATCAAAGTGAGCACGTGAGTGGGAACCCCATCCCCACCTACAAATGTTGCCAGAGTAGCTATCAAGGCCCCCTGTGGTGTGTGGGGTGAGACCCAGGATGCATAGGCCTTTGTATCAGTTATCCATGCAAGAAATTACCCCAAAATTTAGCTGCCTAAAACAAGCATTTATTATTTCTTCTGGTTTCTAACCACATGGTCACCCTGAAACAACTGGGTTGTTCTGGCTCAGGGTCTGTCGCCAAGGTTGCTGTCAAGATGTTCGCTGAGGCTGCAGTTGTCTGAAGGCTTGACTAGGACTAGAAGGTCTGCTTCCAAGATGACTCACTCAATAGCTGTTGGCTGGAGACTCCGGTTCTTTGCCACATGGAGCTGCGCATGGGGCTGCTTGAGTGTCCTCACAATATGGTGGCTGTCTTCCCCCAGAGTATGTGATCAAGAAAGAGCAAGGCAGAAGTTATAATGTCCTTTATGACCTAGCCTCACATTATTTCCACACATAATAATGTCACACATTATTTCCACAGTATCCTGTTGGTTCACCCATGTCAGCCCTAGTCAGTGTGGGAGGGAGCTTCACAAGGGTATGAATTCCAGGAGGCCAGTATCACTGAGTCCCTTCTTGGAAACTGATTCCTACAGTTTTACAACTGTGCTTCTGCCTGGTTCCTAGTATCCCACCAGTTCTTGCTGGTTCCTTGGCCGGCATCCTAGTTCTTCTGCTTGGTAAACCTCAAACTGCCAACTGAACTGTGATCACTTGTGACTTCAAATACTTTTCTATTGTTTGAAACACTTACAGTAAGAATATATTTTATAATTTAAATGTTTTCAAAATAAAATACTGCCAAATTGATCAAGTTTCCCAAATTTTTCTGGTCTTTCCACTGTTTGTCTATTGTTATTATGAAATTTAAGGCTATAATTTTCTGGATTTCTTACCAACTAAAAAAAAATTGTGGTATATATGCGATTATTCAGATTCTCTAGATTTCTCCATTTTAATTGAATTTAACTACTTGGTGACCACAATTGTAGTTATCCTTGCATGAATATATCTTAAGAACAGGGTTACAATTTCTGAGTTGCACCAACCTCTAATTATAAAGAGGTCATATTTCATTAAATACTTAAGAGTATTAGTTGGCTACACAGACTAGAAAATCCAATGAAAAGTGGCTTAAACAATAAGGAGATTTTATTCTCTTACAGCTCATGAAGCTCCACATCTGTTCTACAGCTGTGTGATTCAGTAGCTCTACAGTGCCACCAAGGGCTCATGTTCTTTCCATATTCTGCTCTGTCACCCTCAGCAGGTTGGCAACTCCCTCTTGTAGTTGCAAAAGAGGCTCTGTCAGCTTGTTGGTATCACATCTCCTCACAGCCACATCCAAAGCAGGAAAAGAACCTCCTTCTCTTCTGCTTCTCCTTTTGAAGAACAAGGAAACCTTTCCTCACAAGTCATCCAGAAAACTTCCCTTTGCTTCTCATTGGCCAGAATAATATCCATGTTTTTAATCAGCAAAAGGGATGGAATTACCATGATGGACTTATGCATCCCTAATCCTTGGCCTTGGGGGTGGGGGTTTGGGGGGGACATCCTCCCCTGAAGATGGTCACTCAATACCTGAACTAATCATGGTGCTGTTAACAAGGAAAAGGAGAGCATTAGCTATTGGATAGGCCATCGATAGTGTTGAGCCAATGGTTTGAGCCTTCATCAGTATACTGCCAGACATCATTCTCCTTTTCCCAACCCCCACTGGCACTCAGGTATTTCTGAGAGGTCCCACAGGATGCTGTCTCATGAATGCCCAGGAAGAAGCGATGGCAAAATCACCTCCGCAAAAGAAGTGCTCTTGGGCCTTCCTGCTCTCCCCAGGATTCACACCTAACCTCCACAACGAAGTGAAATTGCAGAGGAAGTTTCCTCTTCTCCTCAGTCGAAGGTGTGCTTCTTGAGTCTCCTCTTCATAGCCCAGAGTTGTCGTTTTCCCAGGATGACAAACAGTGAGAAAATTCACTCTCTTTAAGGAAATCCCACTGTCAGCCACCCACATGGCATTGAGTGAAGCATGGTCCTGTGGCTCTCATTACAATCACATCAGAAAATAATAGGTTGGGACTTCCCTGGTGGTCCAGTGGTTAAGAATCTACCTTCCAATGCAGGGGACATGGGTTCAATCCCTGGTCGGGGAACTAAGATCCCACATGCCGCAGGGCAACTAAGCCCGCATGCCACAACCACTGAGCCCACGTGTTCTGGAACCCGCACACCACAACTAGAGAGAAGCCTGTGCACCACAACTAAAGAGAAGTCCCGCATGCTGCAACTAAGAGCCCACGTGCCACAACTAAGACCCGATGCAGCCAAAAATAAATAAATAAATATTTTTTAAAAGAAAGAAGGAAAATAGTAGCATTAATACTAGTAAAGTCAGGGTTATTCAGCCTGGAATAACATCAGGTGCAGGACATCAACAGTAGAGTGGGTATGCCTTAGGCCCTTAGGCCAAGGCCAAGCTCAGGTAATTTTCAAAGTCTATTCACAAGTATGACATCAAGCTCAGGGCTGCATATCTTTCCTGTCATTTTGTGATCTCTGGTTCCAATATCTGTAAGCAACTGTTTAAGTCAGAACACACACATAAGAATAAGCAATAACAGAATGCAGGGGGTGGCAAACTTTTTTCAGTAAAGGGCTAGATAGTCAATGTTTAGGCTTTGAGGGCCATAGAGTCTCTTTCACAACTACTTGCTGCTGTAGCAGAAAGGTAATATGTAAAAGAAAGAGCATGACTGTGTTCCAATAAAACTTTATTTACAAATCAGGCAGAGGGCCAAATTTGTACCACAGCCCATGGTTTGCCAACCCATGATATAAGGCATAGGACAGCTTAAATCCAAATAGAGAACAGTTTTCCCGCAAAGTAATAAAGATGTCTAGAAATCTTTACTTTGATAAAATATACACATAATTTACATTAATAGTATTTAAACATTTACTGTCAGAAAAATCTTGAGTTCACAGTTTTCCCCTCCAAACAATGGATAGGTACTCAAGACATTTTTACAGAACAAAAGTCCCAAAGCTAAGTTTAAGCTTTCATCTCTTAGGAGACAGACACTGTTTTAAGATTTTTTTTAATTTATTAAAGTATAATTGATTTACAATGTTGTGTTAATTGTTTCATATATATATATTCTTTTTCATATTCTTTTCCATTATGGTTTATCACAGGATATAGAATATAGTTCCCTGTGCTATACAGTAGGACCTTGTTGTTTACTGTTTTAAGTTTTAAGTGACAGTCTTTCTAGCTTCTGATAATAAATCAAGTTTAGAAAAAAGTTAGGTTTCAAGTTTCAGCCAAGACACCTATTGCATCAGTGCAGCTCACTACTGCAGAGGGTGAAGTTCACTCCAGAGTCATCGGGAGGCTAAAAGTCCCAGCACCAACCTCCACCAAATGTTTGATGGCATCACGGACGTCATAAAATGGAGAAGCCGTGACAATGCCCAAGAATGTTATAGGAAGAGATAAAGCTGCATCGCTCCCAATCTGTAGAGATTTGCTGCCCAGAATCACCTTCTCCCACTTCATATCCCATAAACACATATTTTATCAGAGAACTGAGTTCCAAACTGAACAGATTTCTAAACTGCTTATTTTACTACACACTTTTACTCGAAAGGCACAGATGCTCTTCTGACTACGTCCCTGGAGAAAATAGTAACTCATCCTCTGCCTCCAATGCTGCTCTAGCAGGAGGATTAAGTCCAGGAAATTTTAATCGCCTTTAAAATAATGCCCATTGATTGTACATAGTAAGCACTTACTGTCCTGATCCACTCTTGTGTGTACTTACTGAAATTTATTTACTCTCTCCCATCATCAATCACGGAATCCCTGCTCAGAAAGGCACTGGAACAGTGTCGGCAAGCTTGCTGTTCCAAAGCTTGGACAAGCCCTGATTTCACATGCAGGGCCAGGACTTCTGCAGGTGTGTTCTCCTAGGTGGGGAGTGGGTGTCAAACACCCTAAAATGTGTAGAGAAGACACAAACTAGCAAACAGTAGGAACTAACTAAAGCTCGATGCCAGGAAGATCCGTTAGGGGGAAGATGGGTTTTTTATATTTAGATCACTGAACTATGTAAAAGGAAAAAATTATTAAATTTAATAACTGCCTCATATGTTATAAGAATAAGGCAAGTCATGGCTTTCAGCCTCAATCAACTTCCTCATATAGACCTTCTGAAAAGTGTGGTGACCTGTCAAGCAGCTACAGGGGAGATAAGGTAGACTGTAACAAAAAGAGACCTGGGGTATTTAAACCAAAATATGTGTGTGTGAATCTAGCCTTCTGTAGCTTTCAAGAACACTGGCATCAGATTCTTTCCTATTTGCCACTCTCATATAACTCTGTTTTCTTTGCAACTTTTTCATTACAGACATCCAAATCAGTTTCTTCACAACTCCATGGTACAGGGTCGGGGGTTGGGCAGTGTGATTTCTCACATTTCTCCCTTCCATTTCCTATTCCCAGTGAGCTCGCTATGGTGGAGGAACCCACTACTTGGATGGCATGGCAACCCATGATAGAAACACACCTTCATGCTCTTCTTTTCCTGAACACTTCTGATTTAAGCACACTCAACAATAGCCCAAGCAAAGACTTGAGCCTACCAGACTCCCTCTGACCATGACCCTGGGGCAGTGTTCTCAAATTTCAGGGTCATCAAAATCACCTTGAAAGCTTGTTAAAACTCAGATTCCTGGGTCCCACTCCCAGGGTTTCTGGTCTGAAATTTTGCTTTTTTTTTTTTTTTTTTTTTTTTTGCGATACGTGGGCCTTTCACTGTTGTGGCCTCTCCCGTTGCGGAGCTCCGGACGCGCAGGCTCAGCGGCCATGGCTCATGGGCCCAGCCGCTCCACAGCTTGTGGGATCCTCCCGGACCAGGGCACAAACCCGTGTCCCCTGCATCGGCAGGCGGACTCTCAACCACTGCGCCACCAGGGAAGCCCTGAAATTTTGCATTTTTAACCAGTTCCCAGGTGATACTGATACTGCTGGTCCAGGGACATCACTTGGAGAACCACTGCACTAGGGCATTAGACCAGGATGTGGACTGACAGAATCACCTGGGATAATAATAAAATAATAAATAATTCTGTGAAGACCACCGGGTACATCTGCCTTCACCTCCGGCAGAAGCAAGATTCACTGGCTACCAGATCCAGGGTTTGGAAGCAACGGCAAGTTGAGTCAGGGAAGGCCGGGCCTGGGAATACAAGTAGATCCTGAAACTCAAACACAGACTGCGGGAGACGGCGAGCCTTGTAATCACAGCCCATGGCTGGAAACAGACGACCTGTTTGAATGCCTGCCCCACTCTCATACTGTGACCATGGACAAATCCCTTCCTATCATTAAAATAGTTTCTTCATCTATAAAATGGTGTTGGTAATCATAGCTACAACCTCAGGGAGTTGAGGTAATCAATGTAACCCATGCAAAGTACAGTGTTTGGAGGATTCCAAATAAGTTGACTGTAAATGCTCAATAAATTCCTAGCATGAGAATAAGGCCAAGATTTGGGCCTTATTGGACTAAGGGGTCTAACAGGCAAAAATCTGGGTACAAAGCCTAGTCTGAGGCTGGATGATCAGTCTACATGGGGAAAAGGAAGGTAAGATACAAATAATACATTGGCCAGAGATGAAAGTAAGGTCTATGACAAAGATCTTCTGCCCAGCCGGGAACAAGGTATCTTCAGGTGCTGTGGACATACCATGTGGTTGGCCTCTAGGTGATCGGGCATCAGAATATTCATGGTAGACTGGGGCTCAGGGCAAAGCACCCAATTATAGGAAAATGGAGATACAAGACAGGATCCAGTTGTGTTGCCAACATCAAAGGGTGACCAGATATGATGCCAAGTTAGGATTGGGCCCAGATTCTGGAGCAGGGCTATGCATACAGATAAAGGGGAAGGAATCCAGCTGTAACGGTCAAAGAAACGAAGCACAGAGGGCAGAGATCAGAGTATCTACAGGCCTCCACCCCTCTTTGGCTCCAAACAACAATCAATATGAAATAGTCCACGAGGCCTGAATCTCCTTCCCTTAGGAACAGAGTAGAGGTCCACCCTCTGGCACCACTCTTCCTGTCTCTGACCACCCAGCCTTTGGATTCCACCTGCCCAGATCTCTAGCACTAACCCAGGTGATCCCTCTGGAGCTGACCCCTCCCCTGCCTAGACCTGAATTCTACTCCTTCTTGGCTAGAATGACAGTCCTTTCCCCTGTGACCTGTCCTGTCACGTCGCTGCCCACAATGAAAAGACCAAACTATGCTGAAGCTTGTGCCCTGCACACCTTGCTGTGACAGGCAGAAAAGTGAGAATTAGTCCAACTCCACAAGCCTTTTTTTAAAAATAAGCAATGCTCTAATAATACTCATAAAAATGATTTTCCTACCCTCACAGTTTCATGTTGTCCAAATAAGCATGGCTTCGCTGTTTGCCAATTCCAATTACTTAGTAATGGCTGCCTGGGGTGTATGCATATTTCTTAATTATTAAGTAATTTTCTTTTTATTGTTTTTTTTAATTTCCGAATCAGATAAACATGCATGTTTAAAGTTAATAGTCAAATAATTCTACAAGGTTTACTACAAAAAGATGGTGGTTTCTTATCTCCCTTAGCCCCATTTCCCCCTTTCATGAGGTAATTACTTTCCCATCTTTCCACCAATTAAATGAAACTGGTCTCTGGGTCTCTAAATAACAGTTTTGTATTCTGCTACTTGATTGTTTTTTCCCCCGGTCTTACACATGATTTGTTAACCTTCTGCTATAAATTTTAAAGTTTTTATTCTTTTTCTTTTATCCATCCCACTGTACTCATGTACCTTTCCCATATTTTCATCTTCCCATCATAACTATAATTCCATGATTTTAGACAGACCAGTATTTGGAATTTATAATATTATCACTGGGACTTCCCCAGTGGTCCAGTGGTAAAGAATCCACCTTCCCGTGCAGGGGATGCGGGTTCAATCCCTGGTCGGGGAACTAAGATCCCACTTGCCGAGGGGCAGCTAAGTCCGCGTGCCACAACTACTGAGCCCACACACCTCAACTAGAGAGCCCGCGTGATGCAAAACTACAGAGCCCATGCACTCTGGAGCCTGTGCAGCACAACTAGAGAAGAGAAAAACCTGCACGGCACAACTAGACAGAAGCCCATGCACCGCAACGAAAGATCCCGCATGCCGCAATGAAGATCCCACGTGCCACAACTAAGACCTGACACAGCCAATAAATAAATAAATAAATAAAATATAATATAATATCACTATATGAATGCTATTCACAGATGAGCCATGTAATAACTATAATTACTTTTCCTTTTCTGCATGACTTTTCATTTTCCCTGGAATTAATAACTGCCTTGTCTTCATTTACCATTTTCTATGCATTTATCACTAATTTAAAGCCTATTTTTGACAGTTGTCTCTTTTCTCAAGACTTTCAACACATGGGATATTCTATTGATCTCATCTTCCTAAAGAAGAGTGTTCTAGAGCTTTCCGATCTGCTCCAATACCTCTATGCCTGGTACACTCACGGTCTTCCTGGTGTCTCCCTTCACTGTCCTTCTGGGAATTCCTTTTTCTCCCAGTTTCCTGCGTCTCGTATCTACCCCTTTCTTGGTTTACACCTTTACTTTCATGGAAGACAAGGTATGTGGGAAGGAAATGGTTTTGAGAATTTGTATGTCTGAAGATGGGTTTATTCTCCCCTCATATCAAACTGCTACTTTGAATGGGTATCAAATTCAAGATCGGCAATCATTTCCCTTAGAATTTGAAGGCATATTTTCTGTTGTCTCCTAGATTCTAATTCAGCTTTGGAGAAGTCCCAAGCCATTCTGATCCTGATCCTTTACTTTTTCTCTTTCTAAAAACTTTTAGGATCTTCTTTGTCCTCAAGATTCTGAAATCTTATGAGGAACTCTTGGTGTGAGTCAATTTTCATCCATTTTGAAGGTTTTTAATGAACCTTTCAGTCTGGAAACTTAGGACTTTCTCTAGAAAATTGTCTCGAATTGTTTGGTTGGTGACTTTCTTCTCTGTTTTCTTCTTCAGCAACTTTTATTATTTGGATGTTAGACCTCTTGAACTGGTTGTGAAGTTTATTTTTATTTACCTCTCATCCTATTCTCCATCTCCTTTTATGTTTGCTTTATTTCAGGGATAGTAGTCACTCAACCTTATCTTCCATCTTTCTATTGAGTTTTTCATTCCTGTTATTATATTTTTAAATTCTAAGAGTATATTTTTTATCCATTTAATTTTTCTTTTTAAATGTTCATCTCCTGGTTTAGTCTCTGCTTCTTTCAGGTTGCTTTGTTTCTGTTCTCTCTCTCTCTCTTTCTCTCTCATTAGAGGCTCTCCTCTGATGTTTTATAATCTTTGGTAACCTGCTCATATTTGAATAGGGACTGAAAACCTGATTGTAATACAGGCACACTCCCAAATATCATAGCATGTTTAACCTAAAGAATGATCAAGATTGTTTCTTTATCTTATTAATTGCTTACAACATAGCCATCAAGAAGGATTCTGTGAGTGTCACATTGAAAAGTGGATTGGTTACTATTAAAGGTGGGAAAGAAGAAATAAATGGGCAAAGTCCACAGCACGCTAGATATAGAACAAATCATCAGATCTCTCTTCCAAGTTTCTGAAAATACTGAATGTCTTTCCACTGAAATGTTTAAAGAATGAAGCAGATAAACTGCTTTTCCAAATGACTTAAGGACAAGTCCCTCTAACCTGGCATGTGAGTCAGACGTTCTTCACAAAATTGACTTGCTGTACTATGGAGAGATGCCAACAACTGCCCCCAACCACATGCCTTTCTTGGAGGACTTGTTCACATCCTTGGGAAGGACATTCCTGTGTACCCCCTGTCCTCCACCACAGCTGAATGGGCCATAAGTGGACCTAACTCAAACTAGGCCACTCGGATTTTCTCTCCCAGGAAAGTGGAAATAGGACACTGAGAAACACAGTTAAACAGTGGGGATTCCTTGAACTGAAAGGTTAAATACGGTCAAAGGCAGAGTTTGTGCCATGACCAAACTAAGTCAGAAAATGCATGAGACAGAGAATGCCAATATGCAGAAAGCAGCAGAAGAGAGCAGACATAAAAGAGCAGAGATAAGAGAAGACAGGATGCCACCGGCGACTGAAGAAATCGTTTCAGGTACTGACTTTCCAGATGACTTGGTGTATGGCCTTTACCTGCCCTGTGTCCTTTCAGTAAATTCACTTTGTACTCAAGCTAGTATGTGTGAGCTTCTGTTTTCTGTCATCAAATGAGAAGCTATTCACCAAGTATAATAGTCAGGATCCAACAGGATAAAGATGCCATACCCAAACATGGTAACAGAGGAAAGTCTAATAAAAAGAGATAATTGTCAAAGAGGGGCAGAGTATAAGGAAACCAACCTTGGGTGTGGCCACAGCAAAGCCATGGTAAATAAATGGTGTCTATTGCTATAGTCACCCATCGTTGTTTTTTTTTCTTTTTTTTTTAAATTTATTTATTTTATTTATTTATTTTTGGCTGTGTTGGGTCTTTGTTGCTGTGCACGGGCTTTCTCTAGCTGCGGCGAGCAGGGGCTACTCTTCATTGTGGTGCGCGGGCTTCTCATTGCAGTGGCTTCTCTTGTTGCAGAGCACAGGCTCTAGGTGCATGGGCTTTAGTAGTTGTGGCTCACGGGCTCTAGAGTGCAGGCTCAGTAGTTGTGACACAGGGGCTTAGTTGCTCCATGGCATGTGGGATCTTCCAAGACCAGGGCTCAAACCCGTGT
Organism: Lagenorhynchus albirostris; assembly: GCF_949774975.1. Lineage (NCBI taxonomy): Eukaryota > Metazoa > Chordata > Mammalia > Artiodactyla > Delphinidae > Lagenorhynchus > Lagenorhynchus albirostris. Next base: position 64,353,908 of record NC_083095.1, on the reverse strand, counting down.
ACCCTGCATTGGCAGGCAGATTCTTAACCACTGCGCCACCAGGGAAGCGCCCATGTTTTCTTAAAGACACCTAAATACATCTCAATTTTAATAAGATCCTCTATATACACATTTATTTGCTACTAAAAATTGAAATAGCATATCGAAAAATTTTATTACAATTCAAATTTTTGAAAACCAGAAAATCTAGTTAATGCGCTCTGCTCTAATTAGGCTCTAGCCAAACCACCAATGTTTTCTTTACACTCCTTCTGCACAAGTTACTTTGCTTCCAATTCTTGATGTTGGGTTTCATCTCACTGACTTCAGGCTTCGAAAACACACAGGTAATATTTGATTCTTATTAGTACTTCTTTTGTTCAAAGAAGCTGAAAAGGCAAGAGGAGGGAGCATATATCTTAGCCTGGAGAGAGTAAGAACTTCCTGGCAAGACCTGCAATCACAGGTAGATGGACACAGGCAACACACAGCAACCTAGCAGGAAGGGAACTGAAAGAATAAATACTCTGACCTACTCCCCTCCTGCCCTCCAGTACACTGTGGAGGCCCTTACTGTCAAACCTACCAGAAGACAGAGGGCAAGGGAGCCACTGACGCAGTCAATAGGTGGAGAAGGACGGAGCGTAGACCTGGGGAGGCAAATGGAAAATATCTAGTGTGCAAAGTAACTTCTGTCCACATCTTCAGGGCGAAGCTAGCCCTCTTCTCCTGACCCCTGGGAAACCTCTTTTTAGCCCATCTGCTAACTGGGAGTGGAAGGGGCAAAGCAGGAATTCAAACTTGTCCTGAATTCAGCTTCCTCACAGATGAGTGTATTTAATTACAAAATAGCACCAACCTTTCATTCACAGATAAGACATGTACATGTTAGTCACAAATTTCCTTCAGAATTTAGAAATAGGAGTTCTAAGGTGTCCACTTTTGAGCACATAAGGATACAAATGTATGGAAAGCCCATTTCACTTTCCTGCAGAATTTCCAAGGCAAGAGTCTATGCCTTGGGCTTCCCTGGTGGCGCAATGGTTGAGAGTCCGCCTGCCGATGCAGGGGACGCGGGTTCGTGCCCCGGTCCAGGAGGATCCCACATGCCGCGGAGCGGCTGGGCCCGTGAGCCATGGCCGCTGAGCCTGCGCATCCGGAGCCTGTGCTCCACAATGGGAGAGGCCACAGCAGTGAGAGGCCCGCGTACCGCAATAAAAAAAAAAAAAGAGTCTATGCCTTCTCCTTCCCTTCTAGCTCCCCCAGAGCTCCTTAGGCAGTAATTCTCAATCTATGGGGATGAAGCATAAAATAATCAGTAAACGAGAAACCGCACGCACGTATGTACACATCCTCCTTGGAGGACAGAGGCTTCATAAATCAGAGGTTTTCTCTTGGAAGAAAAGCTCAGAAAAGTAAAATTCCTACTTTAAAAAATTATATTTCCTTCAAATTTACCAACATTCCTAATAAGAATACGTCTGAGTAAGCTTCAGTTTTGACAGAAAGCTGGCACGAGACGGTCAGAAGTTCCAGAACCACCTCTGCGGCTCCGGAATGTCTTCATCTCCCCAGCGGGGCCTGACGGAGCCCTCTCAGGGCAGGCATTAGAGATGCCAGTGAGGCTTGATTGCATGTCACCACCGCTGTCTGGTTTTTGATAAGCAGATAAGACTGGTGAGGGGCCTTTCATCTCTAGGCCGAGGTTAGAAGCCCTGCGTCACTGAGTGACAGTTAAAAGCTGCTCCTACTGGAGACGGTGGGAAATGAGCGGGTGTGCTCAGCCCACCTCCTCCTAGATGAAAGCTCCCTCACAGAACTACCTCAGTACATCTGGCACAAATGAACCAGTAGAGCTTCCCTTGGGGAGGGGAGGGGAGGCTGGGAAGAGGCTCTGCACTCAGACTCTGGCAGTGAGGGGGACCCAATTATGACAAAACAGCAAACAGCCTGGAAAGGCTGCTTGTAAATTGCTAGCTCTAATCACAGGATCTCAAAGAGTAAGAAAGGCCCCCTTCACATTATGCTGGGGAGCTGGGACCACATGAATATTAACATCCTCCCTTCATGAGTGAGAACCTTTCCAGAGGTGTGATATTCCTACACAAGGTGACTAAAGTACGTGCCAAATCTCCCAATACTCAAAGATTTTCAATGATCTCTATTTTCTACTCATGGGTACTAGCATGAATGGGCAGAAAGCAGTATTAGGTTATAATTCTTGGCGGATTTAGTCCTAATGCCTTCCTAATGTTGGTGCTAAGTCATTCCTCAGATCACCACTATTGCAGGCCCAGAGAGACTGGGAATATGGCTTAGGGTAGGAGGCAGGTGAAGGACAGAGCATGGCTAATGTCAATTTGTCTGTCTGACAAGGACAAGCCACTAGGCCCCCAAGGAGCTAGGTCCAAACAAAAACAATGTTTGCCCATAGTTACAGATCAGCAAGGCCCAATGGGCTAAAGTACACAAAAATCTGTGCCCTCCCATGGGTGTGTCCTATGGAAAATGGGGGAAGGATGAAACTGAGGGGATTCAAGGACCTACACAGTGGACTATAGCAGCAGACACATTTATTTTCCCTGGCTTTTGCTAAAGTAAATAAAAGCAGACTACCCTGGCAAACCTTTTACAGAATCCAGAAAGTACACTGTATAGGCTCAGTGGCATACTCTCTCTATTGAGGAGAACAGAGGAAAAGGACAGTTGGGGAGAAGAGTGCCAATCAGGTCTTAGCAAAGTTTCAGTCTGCGAGATGAGACTGTATCATCCATTGTGTCCTATATTTGGGACTAAAGATGCTCCCAGATCTGGCAGAAAAACACCTGTTAGCATTTTCTGTGAACCGACGTTTTGTTGAGTAGATTGTAAAAGAGTGTTTATATTATGTTTTCATTTTATGTAAAATCATAAATACAAATATAGATATATGTGTATACATATATACATAGAGAAGTGACTGGAAGAATGTTGTAAAAGTATGCAGAATAATTATTCCTGGATTGTAGACATTCGGGGGACTTCATAATTTTAAAAATTGTTTGATTTTCTACAATGAAAATGTATTACCTTCATAAACAGGAAAAAACTATTAAAATAATTTTCCTTAAACTAATCAGAAACCAGCATATTCGTAAATTTTATTATAAAAGGCAAGAGAAAGAACAAACATTTATTAAATGCTTCCCTTGCACTCAGGACTACGTTTGGCACAGACCCTGTGAACTGTTATTTTTATTTTACATATAAGAGTTGACTTCTCATTAGAAACCATGTAAGTAAGGAGTGTGTTGAGAGAACAAAACCATCAACCTTTAATTCTATATCCATTCAAATTATCCATCAAAAGTGAAGGAAAAGTAGAAACTTTCTCAGAAAAAAAAAAAAAAATTGACAGAATCCATTGCCAGCCATTCTAGCCAGCAAGAAATGTTAAAAATTCTTCAGGCAGAAGGGAAATATTGTAGGTCAGAAACTTGGAGGTACATAAAGAAAGGAAAAGAGAAAAAAAAAAGGAAAAGAGAAAGAAAATTCAAAAAGAAAGGAAAAGAATCAGAGAAGAAGTAAATGAAAATAAAATCTTTTATTTTCTTATTAAAAAAAAGAAATAAAAGCTCAGAGAGTTTGATTAATCTGACCAAGACTTCTGTAAGTGTTATCAATCTTTCAGCAAAGCAGAGAATCCTAGGGCTGGATACTTTCCCCTTCTGCTTGGGAAAGAATCCCAGGGGAAGAGGAAGTTTTGGGTAGAAAGCACCAGCCTGGGAAGTGGCTCTCAAATTACTCCCTGAGAGTCCCTTGGGCTAATGGCAGAGCTGAACTTTGTGGGTCCAACAATACAAAGAATGTTGCCTGCCTCACAGAGATGTGGCCAAAACAAATGAGAACAAGATGCTTCATGATCTTTGAGTAGCAGGTGTAGCTATGAAGAGTCATGTGTCACCCATGACACATGTTCTGGGGAAGGGAGCAGACCATTTTCTGAGGGCTGGTTGACCCTACATCAAAGCACAAAGCTAGTAATCAGGAAACCCTGGTTCCAGCCACCATGATAATCATTCAAAATAGCTGAGCTTCTCTGAGCCACCCTTTCCTCAGCTGTAAGCAAAAGGGTTTACCTAGAATATCTCTAAAGTCCTTTCTAGTTCTAGGAATCTATAATCCATGATCTAATTCCAACCATTGCTTCTCCCAGATTCATTAAACAATTGCCCTAGCACATTCAACTGGTCTACCAGACATTGCTTCAGGGCCTAAAACTATGTGTGCTAACGCAGAGATGTAAGACATCTTTTGTAATCTGTGTAGGACTTTGCTACCTACTTAGCTTTATTTCATAACCCACAATTATCTTTGAAAACCAAACAAGTCTATTTACTCTCTACCATCTGTGTTCCAAATGGGGCCAAACCCTTCTTCCCCCTTCTTTATGGAAAATCCCAAAATCTCAGGTGGGAGTCAGTATAACTCAGGAGATTTGGCACTTTGAGCTTGGAATCTTTCCCACTGGGTCCCAAATGCTTTATTTCCAAAAAGCTGCTTTTGTAAGGCAGGCAAGAAAGGCTGAGTTAATGGTTAGAATTTATAAATGGTTTTTGCAAATTAAACAGAATTCTATAACTAAAAAGCAACCACTAGAGTGGATCTGTTCTCCTATATTATTTCCTCACAAGCAAAAATTCAAAATGCCAATTAAAGCCCCCTGGTGCAGAAGGTAGACACTTTCTTATCAAAACGGGCCATAAGAGTGAATCAAACCACCCAGGAAATCATATATCCACCCTTTAAAAATATTAACTGGGAAAATCTCAGAGACAATGATACCATGAACAATTATAAACATGGGCTGCAGATGGCTGAATCACAATAGTCAAACTCAATTGCTCTTTGAAAAGAATTAAGCCAGGAATGAATTTAAATATGTGATTCAGAGGCCGGCTTCTAATGTTTTATCTGGTGCAATCCATATCCTGCTTTCCAGGGTAGGTGGAAAGGCACCAAGTCTTTCAGATAAGGGGCTGCCTTCTCTGATTTGGAAATTCTTCATAAACAGCATCAAGCCACTATCCAGCCTCCTTAGCTTACCCTTTTGTTCACTGTGGAGGCACCATGAGCTAGAGATGCACTAACATCTTCTCTTCACATCCTTTGCAGGACAACTTTGGCCCAGGGGATCTGTCAGAAAGCTCCCTCTTCATGGTCTCCGAATAGTCATTTGCAGGATTCATTCCAGGGAATCAATTTTCTGAAGACTATTTCATAGACTTTAATAGGTTCTCGATTTAAAAAGCAACTTTTGTAACTCTCTATTCAAATATATTTCATGCATGTCTACTGAGTCATTCACTTGACAAGCCATGTGTTATCTGCTTGCTCTTTAAAATATTATGTTTGGGCTTCCCTGGTGGCACAGTGGTTGGGAGTCCACCTGCCAATGCAGGGGACACGGGTTTGAGCCCTGGCCCGGGAAGATCCCACATGCCATGGAGCAACTAAGCCCACGTGCCACAACTACTGAAGCCTGCGTGCCTAGAGCCCATGCTCCACAGCAGAAGCCACCGCAATGAGAAGCCCGTGCACTGCAACGAAGACCCAACGCAGCCAAAAATAAATTTAAAAAATAAAATAAAATAAATTTATAAAAAAGTATATATTATGTTTTAATTTAGTCAAGGATGTGTGTGTGTATGTGTTTAGAGATAATTTTTTTTTCATTTCTAGACATGTGTTATATCTAAGGGTACATCTGAATCCAAGTTAGTAAAAGACTATTTACCTTCCCTGCCTTGGCATGTTCTACCCTTTAAAGAGGCTAATGAGTGACTCATAGTTTTGGCTGGCTGACTTCTTGAATATCAGATCTTCTCTGAGCGAGCAACTCATCTTTTACACAGATACTGGATGCCTGCCCACCCATCCCAGCTTAAACGCTGTTTGCCCTGCTTCCTCTGATAGGAAAAAATATTCAAATTCTATCTTCCCACTCACTTCTTGAGCTCAGAGAATGGGGGGGGGGCGGGTGCTGGAAGAATTTGACGGCACCAGCTCTGAGATTCACCCTTATTGTCTCTACTTTTGAACATGCCACACGAAGCACCCAATGACCCTAATTCCATCTACAATTTTCTTCTTGCATCCGTGGATGCTTTCAAACCTGAGTCTAAATACCAGCGTAATGTGAGGAACTGAACATACCCAGGTAAATGGGAAGGAAAGTAGTTAGATAACTATTTATAGTTCCATATATTTAGCATATATTGTTTCTTACTTCCTCACTTTTGCCAATAATTCTCATCTTCCCCTTCACCCAGCTAATCCCCCATTCTCTCATCCTTAAGGTGTCATCTGTTCCAAGAAGCTTCCCCTGGCCCCGAAAGCACCAGCCTTGGTTATCTATCACTCCCCTCTGGCTGCTTACAACTCTACCGTTGCATTGAACTTCACTACATTATAATTATCTGTCTATAGGTCTATTTCCCCAATGAAAACAGGATCGAAGTGTTTTCCATCTTTTATTGCCTAAACTCGATCCAGTCTGGCACATAAAAAGCATCCAGTCAGAGTGAGAATGAATGGGCATTAATGCTGTTCAGCTGCTCTCTGAGTCATTTAAGGAAATAAGTGCTTTAGACTCAAAGGCAAAAAAATGTATGCAAATAGTAAAAAAAAAAAAAAAATCTGAAACGCCCTTTTTTTAAAAGCAATATATGTGGCTGCCTGTTCTTCCATGCACCGGTGCACATATCTCACTCTGCCTGGTATTATGATTGGATATTTATGTAACCCACCACTCTGCCAGCCCCACCACCTTGGCTACTACCACAGATATCTCCATCAGGACACCACCAGCTCCACAACCTCCTGCACTACTCCTTCCACCACCTCCATCACCTCCAATACATGGCCCACTTCCACCTCCATCTACACCAATGTCTTCACCTCCTTCTCTATCTCTACTTACTCGACCACCTCCTTCACCTTCTCGGCCACCATCTCCACCGCCTCTATTACCTCCATCACCTTCACCAACTCTTCCACCACGACTTCCACCTTCACTCCTTTCATTACCATCTCTATAACCTCCACCACCTCAACCCTAACCTTCACCACCTCTGTTATAACCATCACCTCTACCACCATCTCTTCCACACACCCCCATCTCCAACTCTATCCCTTGTTCTACCTCCATAACCTCCTGTACCACTTCGTCCATCATCTCCACTACATCCTTCTTCTCCACCTCCATCTCCACCACCATCTCCTCCACCTGCACATTCGTCACCACCACCACCACAGGCGCCATCACCACTAGCACTTCTCCTCTTCATGGCTCATCTTCCTCACATGTATCTGGGGAATATAAAGGAGACTGATTTCATAATTCTTTCTCCTTCTTCACCCTCTCTTGCCTTCTTTCCTGTTCCTGCTACTTTTCTTGTCTTTTAACACCCCTGGACCTGAAAAACATCTTTATACCTATTATAAACCTACCAGAGATTCTGTGCTCAAGACATATTGGAAAATGAAATTGCTTTGCAAATCTTCACTGGAAGCTGTGGAAACTTAAGCCGAGATCAGAGAAGGTAGAGAATAATAAAAGTGTATCCTTCCCGTCCTCCGGCAGCGAGGACCTCTCCTTCCTCTGTTCTCATATCTGTTTCTACTGTTTTTCTCAAACCATCACTAGAAAGGGTCCCATCTGGTGGTCATAGAGCAGAAATGTAGGGTGGTTCTTTCCTTTCTTCTAGGGATTGGAACCAATATATTCTATGCAAGGAGGTACAGCACAAGCTATTTCACTCACTGAAAACTGCTTTAGCCAAGGCAGAAACAGCCTAGGGACAAAGTATAGCATAAACAGAGCATGCTGCCTGCTCCAAAGATAAAACTGGAGTCTGGACAGCAAATTTTAAAGGTTCACCCATTCCCAAGTGATTGAACCCTTTCTGTCATAGATGCATGTATATCACGGCAGAAGAAAATATGTAGCCTTATGTTGCACGTGTTCGGGATGACTGAGAACAACATAGTAAGAATTCAAGGCATAATGAGATATAAACATACAAAGGGAATTTACCATAAAAATTCAGTTCAGCAGGTCTCTGTCTTCTTTAGGAGACTGATGGGAAGGCATGGGGATTTTCAGGTGTTAAAGTGGTCACCAGAGGGAGGTAAGTTTGAAGGATGAGCAAACCCTAGATCTATGTAACTCCCTGGAACAGACTATACACAGATAAAACAAGAACTTCCAGAAAAGTCACTGGAACAGCTAGTTCCAAAGCCACCAACTTGGTTCCTCCTTGGTATTTCAATTCTGAATCCTAGCTTTTAAGAAAAAAGATGAAGAAATAAAGACATGTATTTTTTCCCAAGCACATTCAAAAGCTTAAGGCTCCAGATGTCCACACACAAACATAAGAACAAACTTAAGAATATTGAGTTATATACAGCCCTATGTTTGACCCTCTCACAAGGTAGAACAAAGAATGAATATAGAAAAGAGGAACTTTCCAATGTTGTAATGATCATCAACATATTCTAAGAAGTGCCAGGCTGAATGTAACAACTTTGCTACGGATGTGACCAAGGTACGCATAGTGAAAACCTTGTTTCCAAGGGAATTTCATCAAATCTCATCCAGTGACAAGGACAAGAAAAAGTTTTGTTTGTATTTCTTTTTCTTTTTCTTTTTCTTTTTTTGCGGTACGCGGGCCTCTCACTGTTGTGGCCTCTCCCATTGAGGAGCGCAGGCTCAGCGGCCATGGCTCACGGGCCCAGCCGCTCCGCGGCATGTGGGATCTTCCCAGACCAGGGCACGAACCCGTGTCCCCTGCATCGGCAGGCGGACTCTCAACCACTGTGCCACCAGGGAAGCCCTGTTTGTATTTCTTTAATCTCTTTCAATCTAGTGATGTTGTTTTTACTCAATCTAAAGGTTTGGTGTCGCTGAATTTAAAGAATCAGTGTCAAGCATTTGCCACGTCCTCTGCCCAGATCCACATCACTCACTCCCTCCCTCCCTCCTGCTGTTTGGATCTCAGCTCAAGTGAAACCCTTTCAGAGAGGTCTGCTCAGAAAGCCCCACCCAAAAAAAACACATACACCAAAAATTATCACTCTCTGTCCCCTCACCCTACTTTATTTTTTGTTCTTTTTCTCATTTATTTTACTTTTCTTATTTATCTCACACTGCTTTATTTGTCCTTTGTATGACCACCCCCTCCCCTAAGAATATCACTTCCATGAGAGCCTTGACCTCTTCATATCTACTTTTGTTCATTCACAACTGAATCCCCAGATCTGAGGATGGTCCCTGGTACAAAATATTTGCCAAGTAAATATTTAATTAATTAATTAATTAGTACACATTCTGCAGAGGAAACACCTACAGTCTAATTAAAGGAATTATTATATCTCCAGACAACACAAACTGTTAATACAAGTAAAAATTATCGAGACTGGTTCAAGATGGCAGAGTAGAAGGACGTGTGCTCACTCCCTCCTGCGAGAGCACCGGAATCACAACTAACTACTGAGCAATCATCAACAGGAAGACACTGGAACTCACTAAAAAAGATACCCCACATCCAAAGACAAAGGAGAAACCACAATGAGATGGTACGAGGGGCACAATCACAATAAAATCAAATCCCATAAGCACTGGATGTGTGACTCACAAACCGGAGAACAATTATACCACAGAAGTCCACCCACGGGAGTGAAGGTCCTGAGCACCAGGTCAGGCTTCCCAACCTGGGGGTATGGCAACAGGAGGAGGAGTTCCCAGAGAATCAGACTTTAAAAGCTAGCAGGATTTGACTGCAGGACTTCAACAGTACTGGGGAAAACAGAGAGTCCACTCTTGGAGGGCACATACAAAAGGTGGGCACAGCAGGACCCAGGGGGAAGGAGCAGTGACCCCACAGGAGACTGAACCAGACCTCACTGGTAGTGTTGAAGGGTCTCCCACAGAGGTGGGGGGGCAGCTGTGGCTCACCGTGGGGACAAGGACACTGTCAGTAGAAGTTCTAGGAAGTACTCCTTGGCATGAGCGGTCCCAGAGTCCGCCATTAGCCCCACCAAACAGCCTGTAGGCACCAGTGCTGGTTGTTTCAGGGCAAACAACCAACAGGGAGGGAACTCAATCCCACCCATCAGCACTCAAGCAGATTAAAGTTTTACTGAGCTCTGCCCACCAGAGCAACACCCAGCTCTACCCACCACCAGTCCCTCCCATCAGAAAGCTTGCACAAGCCTCTTAGATAGCCTCATCCACCAGAGGGCAGACAGCAGAAACAAGAAGAACTACAATCCTGCAGCCTGTGGAACGAAAACCACATTCACAGAAAGACACACAAAATGAAAAGGCACAGGACTATGTACCAGATGAAGGAACAAGATAAAACCCCAGAAAACAACTACATGAAGTGGAGATAGGCAGCCTTCCAGAAAAAGAATTCAAAATAATGATAGGGAAGATGATCAAGGACCTCCAAAAATGAATGGAGGCAAAGATTGAGAAGATTCAAGAAATGTTTAACAAAGACCTAAAAGAATTAAACAGCAAACACCTAGAAGAATAAAAGAACAAACAAACAGAGATGAACAATACAATAACTGAAATGAAAAATACACTAGAAGGAACCAATAGCAGAATAACTGAGGCAGAAGAATGGATAAGTGACCTGGAAGACAGAATGGGGTAATTCACAGCTGTGGAAAAGAATAAAGAATGAAAGTCAATGAAGACAGCCTAAGAAACCTCTGGGAAAACATTCAAAGCACCAACATTCACATTATAGGGGTCCCATAAGGAGAAAAGAGGGAGAAAGGACATGAGAAAATATTTGAAGAGATTATAGTCAAAGGATTCCCTACCATGAGAAAGGAAATAGCCACCCAAGTCCAGGAAGCACAGAGAGTCCCAGGCAGGATAAACCCAAGGAGAAACAGGCCGAGACACATAGTAATCAAATTGACAAGAATTAAAGACAAAGAAAAATTATTAAAAGCAACAAGGGAAAAATGACAAATAACATACAAGGGAACTCTGATAAGATTAAGAGATGACTTCTCAGCAGAAACTCTACAAGCCAGAAGGGAGCGGCATGACATATTTAAAGTGATGAAAGGGAAGAACCTATAACCAAGATTACTCTAGCCGGCAAGGATCTCATTCAGATTCAATGGAGAAATCAAAAGCTTTACAGACAAGCAAAAGCTAAGAGAACTCAGCACCACCACATCAGCTCTACAACAAATGCTAAAGGAACTTATCCAAGTGGGAAACACAAGAGAAGAAAAGGACCTACAAAAACAAACACAGACAATTAAGAAAATCATAATAGGAACTATAAAAAAAAAACAATTAAGAAAATTGTAATAGGAACATAAATATTGATAATTATCATAAATGTGAATGGATTAAATGCTCCACCAAAGACACAGGCTGACTGAATGGATAAAAAAACAAGACCCATATATATGCTGTCTACAAGAGACACACTTCAGACCTAGGGACACATACAGACTAAAAGTGAGGGGATGGAAAAAGATATTCCATGCAAATGGAAATCAAAAGAAAGCTGGAGGAGCAATACTCATATAAGATAAAACAGACTTTAAAATAAAGAATGTTACAAGAGACAAGAAAGGACACTATATAATGATCAAGGGATCAATTCAAGATGAAGATATAACAATTATAAATATATATGCACCCAACATAGGAGCACCTCAATACAAAAGGCAACTGCTAACAACTATAAAAGAGGAAATCGACAGTAACACAATAATAGTGGGGGACTTTAACACCTCACTTATACCAATGGACAGATCATCCGGACAGAAAATCAATAGGGAAACTCAAGCTGTAAATGACATAACAGACCAGATAGATTTCATTGATATTTATAGGAAATTCCATCGAAAAATAGCAGATTACACTTTCTTCTCAAGTGCACATGAAACATTCCCCAGGATAGATCACACCTTGTGTCACAAGTCAAGCCTTCGTAAATTTAAGAAAATTGAAATAATATCAAGCATCTTTTCCGGCCACAGTGCTATGATGAGCTTAGAAATAAATTACAGGGGAAATAATGTGAAAAAAGAACACATGGAAGCTAAACAATACGTCACTAAATAGCCAAGAGATCACTGAAGAAATCAGAGAGGAAATCAAACATACCTAGAGACAAATGACAAAATGAAAACACGACTATCCAAAACCTATGGGATGCAGCAAAAGCAGTTCTAAGAGGGAAGTTTATAGCAATACAATCCTACCTCAAGAAACAAGAAAAATCTCAAATAAACAATCTAACCTTACACCTAAAGGAATTACAGAAAGAAGAACAAACAAAACCCAAAGATAGCAGAAGGAAAGAGATCATAAAGATCAGAGCAGAAATAAATGAAATGGAAACAAAGAAAACAATAGCAAAGATCAATAAAACTAAAAGCTGGTTCTTTGAGAAGATAAACAAAATTGAAAAACCTTTAGCCAGACCAATCAAGAAAAAGAAAGGATTCAAATCATAAAATTAGAAATGAAAAAGGAGAAGTTACAACAGATACCGCAGAAATACAAAGCATCATGAGAGACTATACTACAAGCAAATCTATGCCAATAAAATGGACAACCTGGAAGAAATGGACACATTGTTAGAAGGGTATACCTTCCAAGACTGAAGCAGGAAGAAATAGAAAATATGGACAGACCATTCACAAGTTATTAAGTTGAAACTGTGATTAAGAATCTTCCAACAAACAAAAGTCCAGGACCAGATGGCTTCACAGGTGAATTCTATCAAATATTTAGAGAAGAGCTAAAACCCATCCTTCTCAAACTCTTCCAAAAAAATTGCAGGGGAAGGAACTCTCTCAAACTTGGTCTATGAGGCTACCATCACCCTGATACCAAAATGAGACAAAGATACTACAAAAAAAGAAAATTACAGACCAATATCACTAATGAATACAGATGCAAAAATCCTCAACAAAATACTAGCAAACAGAATCCAACAACACATTAAAAGGATCATACACTATAATCAAGTGGGATTTACCCAGGGTCGCAAGGATTCTTCAACATACGCAAATCAATCGATGTGATACACCACATTAACAGATTAAGGAATAAAAACCATATGTTCAAATCTTGGAAATAGAATGCAGAAAATACAAGAATTGTTTAACAAGGAACTAGAAGAACTAAAGAGCAAACAAACAATGATGAACAACACAATAAATGAAATTTAAAATTCTCTAGAAGGAATCAATAGCAGAATGACTGAGGCAGAAGAACGGATAAGTGACCCGGAAGATAAAATAGTGGAAATAACTACCACAGAGCAGAATAAAGAAAAAAGAATGAAAAGAATTGAGGACAATCTCAAACACCTCTGCAACAACATTAAATGCACCAACATTCGAATTACAGAGGTCCCAAAGAGGAAGAGTAAACGAAAGGGAATGAGAAAATATTGAAGAGATTATAGTTGAAAAATTCCCTAATATGGAAACGGAAATAGTCAATCAAGTGCAGGAAGTGCAGAGAGTCCCACACAGAATAAATCCAAGGAGAAACATGCCGAGAAACATATTAATCAAACTAACGAGAATTAAATACAAAGAAAAAATATGAAAAGCAGCAAGGGAAAAACAACAAATAACATTCAAAGGAATCCCCATAAGGTTAACAGCTGATCTTTCAGCAGAAACTCTGCAAGCCAGAAGGGAGTGGCAGGACATATTTAAAGTGATGAAAGGGAAAAACCTACAACCAAGAATACTCTACCCAACAAGGATGTCATTCAGATTCGATGGAGAAATTTAAACATTTAGAGACAAGCAAAAGCTGAGAGAGTTCAGCACCACCAAACCAGCTTTGAAACAAATGCTAAAGAAACTTCTTTAGGTGGGAAACACAAGACAAGGAAAAGACCTACAATAACAAACCCCAAACAATTAAGAAACTGGTAATAGGTACACACATACCGATAACTACCTAAATGTAAATGGATTAAATGCTCCAACCAAAAGACATAGACTGGCTGAATGCGTACAAAAACAAGACCCGTATATATGCTGTCTACAAGAGACCCACTTCAGACCTAGGGACACATACAGACTGAAAGTAAGGGGACAGAAAAAAATATTCCATTCAAATGGAAATCAAAAGAAAGCTGGAGGAGCAATTCTCATATCAGACAAAATAGACTTTAAAATAAAGAATATTACAACAGACAAAGAAGGACACTATGTAATGATCAAGGAATCAATCCAGAAGAAGATATAACAATTGTAAATATTTATGCACCCAACATAGGAGCACCTCAATACATTAGGCAAATGCTAACAGCCATAAAAGGGGAAATCGACAGTAACACAATCATAGTAGGGGACTTTAACACCCCACTTTCACCAATGGACAGATCATCCAAAATGAAAATAAATAAGGAAACACAAGCTTTAAATGATACACTAAACTAGATGGATTTAATTGATATTTATAGGACATTCCATCCAAAAACAACAGAATACACTTTCTTCTCAAGTGCTCATGGAACATTCTCCATGATAGATCATATCTCAGGTCACAAATCAAGCCTTGGTAAATTGAAGAAAACTGAAATCATATAAGGTAATTTTTCAGACCACAATGCTCTGAGACTACATATCAATTACAGGAAAAAGTCTGTAAAAATTACAAAAATGTTCAGGTTAAACAATACACTACGAAATAAGAGATCACTGAAGAAGTCAAAGAGGAAATCAAAAAATCCCTGGAAAAAAACAACAATGAAAACACGATGACCCAAAACCTATGGAATGCAGCAAAAGCAGTTCTAAGAGGGAAGTTTATAGCAATACAATCCTACCTCAAGAAACAAGAAACATCTCACATAAACAACCTAACCTTACACCTAAAACAATTAGAGAAAGAAGAACAAAAAAACCCAAAGTTAGCAAAAGAAAATAAAGATCAGATCAGAAATAAATGAAAAAGAAATGAAAGAAACAATAGCAAAGATCAATAAAATTAAAAGCTGGTTCTTCGAGAAGATAAACGAAATTGATAAACCATTAGCCAGACTCATCAAGAACAAAAGGGAGAAGACTCAAATCAATAGAATTAGAAATGAAAAAGGAGAAGTAACAACTGAAACTGCAGAAATACAAAGGATCATGAGAGATTACTATGAACATTATGCCAATAAAATGGACAACCTGGAAGAAATGGACAAATTCTTAGAAAACTACAAGCTTCCAAGACTGAACCATGAAGAAACAGAAAATCTGAACAGACCAATCACAAGCACTGAAATTGAGACTGTGATTAAAAAGCTTCCAACAAACAAAAGCCCAGGACCAGATGGCTTCACAGGCAAATTCTACCAAACATTTAGAGAAGAGCTAATACCTATCCTTCTCAAACTCTTCCAAAATATAGCAGAGGGAGGAACACTCCCAAACTCATTCTATAAGGCCACCATCACCCTGATACCAAAACCAGACAAAGATATCACTAAGACAGAAAACTACAGGCCAATGTCACTGATGAACACAGATGCAAAAATCCTCAACAAAATACTGGCAAACAGAATCCAACAGCACATTAAAAGGATCATACACCATGATCAAGTGGGGTTTATCGCTGGAATGCAAGGATTCTTCAATATATGCAAATCAATCAATGTGATACACCATATTAACAAACTGAAAGAGAAAAACCATATGATCATCTCAATAAATGCAGGAAAAGCTTCTGACAAAATTCAACACCCATTTATGATAAAAACCCTCCAGAAAGTAGGCAAACAGGGAACTTACCTCAACATAATAAAGGCCACATGTGACATACCCACAGCCAACATCTTCTCAATGGTGAGAAACTGAAACCATTTCCTCTAAGATCAGGAACAAGACAAGGTTGCCCACCCTCACCACTATTATTCAACATAGTTTTGGAAGTTTTAGCCACAGCAGTCATAGAAGAAAAAGCAATAAAAGGGATCCAAATCGGAAAAGAAGAAGTAAAACTTTCACTGTTTGCAGATGACATTATACTATACATAGAGAATCCTAAAGATGCTACCAGAAAACTACTAATCAATGAATCTGGTAAAGTAGCAGCATACAAATTAATGCACAGAAATCTCTTGCATTCCTATACACTAATGATGAAAAATCTGAAAGAAAAATTAAGGAAACGCACTCCCACTTACCATTGCAACAAAAAGAATAAAATACCTAGGAATAAACCTACCTAAGGAGACAAAAGACCTGTATACAGAAAACTGTAAGACACTGATGAAAGAAATTAAAGATGATAAAAAACAGATGGAGAGATAGACCATGTTCTTGGGTTGGAAGAATCAACATTGTGAAAATGACTATAGTACCCAAAGCAGTCCACAGACTCAATGCAATCGCTATCAAACTACCAATGGAATTTTTCACAGAACTAGAACAAAAAAATTCACAATTTGTATGGAAACACAAAAGACCCTGAATAGCCAAAGCAATCTTGGGAAAGAAAAACAGAGCTGGAGGAATCAGGCTCCTGGACTTCAGACTATACTACAAAGTCATGGCAATCAAGACAGTATGGCACTGGCACAAAAACAGATATATTGTGTAATGCAACAGGATAGAAAGCACAGAGATAAACCCATGCACATATGGTCACCTTACCTTTGATAGAAGAGGCAAGAATATAAAATGGAGAAAAGACAGCCTCTTCAATAAGTGATGCTGGGAAAATTGAACAGCTACATGTAAAAGAATGAAATTAGAACACTCCCTAACACCATACACAAAAATAAACTCAAAATGGATTAAAGACCTAAATGTAAAGCCAGACACTATAAAACTCTTAGCGGAAAACGTAGGCAGAACACTCTACGACATAAATCACAGCAAGGTCCTTTTTGACCCATCTACTAGAGAAATGGAAATAAATAAAAATAAACAAATGGGACCTAATGAAACTTAAAAGCTTTTACACAGCAAAGTAAACCATAAACAAGATGAAAGGACAACCCTCAGAATGGGAGAAAATATTTGCAAATGAATCAACTGACAAACGATTAATCTCTAAAATATACAAGCAGCTCATGCAGCTCAATATCAAAAAAACACAACCCAATCCAAAAATGTGCAGAAGGCCTAAATAGACATTTCTCCAAAGAAGATATACAGATTGCCAACAAACACATGAAAGGATGCTCAACATCACTAATTATTATAGAAATGCAAATCAAAACTACAATGAGGTATCACCTCACACCGGTCAGAATGGCCATCATCAAAACATCTACAAATAATAAATGTTGGAGAGGGTGTGGAGAAAAAGGAACCCTCTTGCACTGTTGGTGGGAATGTAAATTGATACAGCCACTATGCAGAACAGTATGGAGGTTCCTTAAAAAACTACAAATAGAACTACCATATGACCCAGCAATCCCACTACTGGGCATATACCCTGAGAAAACCATAAGTCAAAAAGAGTCATATATCACAATGTTCATTGCAGCACTATTTACAATAGCCAGGACATGGAAGCAACCTAAGTGTTCATCGACAGATGAATGGATAAAGAAGATGTGGCACATACATACAATGGAATATTACTCAGCCATAAAAAGAAACAAAACTGAGCTATTTGTAGTGAGGTGGCTGGACCTAGAGTTGGTCATACAGAGTGAAGTAAGTCAGAAAGAGAAAAACAAAAACCGTATGCTAACAGAGATACATGGAATCTAAAAAAAAAAAAAAAAAATGGTTCTGAAGAACCTAGAGGCAGGACAGGAAGAACCTAGATGCAGACGTAGAGAATGGACTTGAGGACATGGGGAGGGGGAAGGATAAGCTGGGACGAAGTGAGAGAGTGGCATGGACATATATGCACTACTAAATGTAAAATAGATAGCTAGTGGGAAGCAGCCACATGGCACAGGGAGATCAGCTCAGTACTTTGTGACCACCTAGAGGGGTGGGATAGGGAGGATGGGAGGGAGACACAGGAGGGAGGAGATATGGGTATATATGTATATGTATAGTTGATTCACTTTGTTATACAGCAGAAACTAACACACCATTATAAAGCAATTATAATCCAATAAAGATGTTAAAAAAGAAAAAAAAACCATATGATCATCTCAATAGATGGAGAAAAAGCTTTTGACAAAATTCAACACCCATTTATGATAAAAACTCTCCAGAAAGTGGGCATAGAGGGAACCTACCTCAACATAATAAAGGCCATATATGACAAAACCACAGCAAGCATCATACTCAATGGTGAAAAACTGAAAGCATTTCCACTAAGACCAGGACCAGGACAAAGATGTCCACTCAGGTCACTCTTATTCAACACAGTTTTGGAATTCCTAGCCACGGCAATCAGGGAAGAAAAAGAAAGAAAAATAATACAAATTGGAAAAGAAGTAAAACTGTCTGTCACTGTTTTCTGATGACATGATACTATACATAGAAAATCCTAAAGATGCCACCAGAAAACTACTAGAACTAAGCAATGAATTTGGTAAGGTTGCAGGATACAAAATTAATGCACAGAAATCTCTGGCATTCCTATGCACCAACAACAAAAATCAGAAAGAGAAATTAAGGAAAGAATCCCATTCATCACTGCAACAAAAAGAATAAAATACCTAGGAATAAACCTACCTAAGGAGGTAAAAGACCTGTACTCAGAAAACTATAGGACACTCATGAAAGAAATCAAAGATGACACAAACAGATGGAGAGATATTACACGTTCCTGGATTGGAAGAATCGATACTGTGAAAGTGACTATACTACCGAAAGCAATCTACAGATTCAATGCGATCCCTATCAAATTATCAATTGCATTTTGTTTTACAGAACTAGAACAAAAAAATCTTAAAATCTGTATGGAGACACAAAAGACCCCGAATAGCCAAAGTAATCTTGAAGGAAAAAAACAGAGCTGGAGGAACCAGACTCCCTGACTTCAGACTATACTACAAAGCTATAGTAATCAAAATAATATGGTGCTGGCACAAAAACAGAGATGTAGATCAGTGGAACAGGATAGAAAGCCCAGAGATAAAGCCACGCACCTATGGTCAACTAATCTATGACAAAGGAGGCAAAAATATACAATGGAGAAAAGACAGTCTCTTTAATACGTGGTGCTTGGAAAACTGGACAGCTTCATGTAAAAGAATGAAATTAGAACACTCCCTAGCACCATACACAAAAATAAACTCAAAATGGATTAAAGACCTGAATGTAAGACCAGACACTATAAAACTCTTAGAGGAAAATATAGGAAGAACACTCTTCGACATAAATCACAGCAAGATCTTTTTGACCTATCCTAGAGCAATGGAAATAAAAACAAAGACAATCAAATGGGACCTAATGAAACTTAGCTTCTGCACAGCAAAGGAAACTATAAACAAGACGAAAAGACAACCCTCAGAATGGGAGAAAATATTTGCAAATGAATCAACGGACAAAGGATTAATCTCCAAAATATATAAACAGCTCATGCAGCTCAATATTAAAGAAACAAACAACCCAATCCAAAAATGGGCAGAAGACCTAAATAGACATTTCTCCAAAGACGACATACAGATGGCCAAGAGGCACATGAAAAGATGCTCAACATCACTAATTATTTGAGAAATGCAAATCAAAACTACAATGACGTATCACCTCACACCAGTTAGAATGGGCATCATCAGAAAATCTACAAACAACGAATGCGGGAGAGGGTGTGGAGTAAAGGGAACCCTCTTGCACTGCTGGTGGGAATGCAAATTGATACAGCCACTATGGAGAACAGTATGGAGGTTCCTTAAAAAACTAAAAATAGAATTACCATATGACCCAGCAATCCCATTACTGGGCATATACCCAGAGAAAACCATAATTCAAAAAAACATATGCACCCCAATGTTCACTGAAGCACTATTTACGATAACCAGGTCATGGAAGCAACGTAAATGCCCATCGACAGATGAATGGATAAAGAAGATGTGATACATATATACAATGGAATATTACTCAGCCATAAGAGGGAATAAAATTGAGTCATTTGTAGAGTCGTGGATGGATCTAGAGACTGTCATACAGAGTGAAGTGAGTCAGAAAGAGAAAAACAAACATCATATATTAACGCATATATGTGGAATCTAGAAAAATCATACAGATGAACCGATATGCAAGGCAGAAATAGAGATACAGGCGTAGAGAACAAACATACAGACACCAAGGGGGGAAAGCGATGGGGGAGGGGTTGGTAGTGGTGGGATGAATTGGGAGATTTGGATTGACATATATACACGATTATGTATAAAACAGATAACTAGGGGCTTCCCTGGTGGTGCAGTGGTTGAGAGTCTGCCTGCCAGTGCAGGGGACACGGGTTCAAGCCCTGGTCTGGGAAGATTCCACATGCTGCGGAGCAACTAGGCCCGTGAGCCACAACTTCTGAGCCTGTGAGTCTGAAGCTTGTGCTCCAAAACAAGAGAGGCCACGACAGTGAGAAGCCCGCACACTGCAATGAAGAGTGGACCCCACTCACCACAACTAGAGAGAGCCCACGCACAGAAACGAGGACCCAACACAGCCAAAAATAAAATTAATTAATTAAAAAAATAAAATAAAATAAAATAACTAATAAAAACCTGCTGTATTTTTTTAAAAAAAACAAGTATAAAGTTATCACTCAAAACTGAAATATGTTTTTGCACATATTCTCGGCTTCAAGGTTTCAGGCCAAATGAGGTCAAGATCAGCAACTCCCGTGCCTATTTTTTAAAGTCTTTCATTCTCCTCTGCTTCTGAGTTGAAAAAAATGAATCCCACCCTTTGTAGTTTCCCAGCCTGCTTTCCATCTTGGCTCTTTTTCCTCCTTGTTGAGAAATAGGAAGAAAGAGAAGAGAGACTGGGAGACAGGAATAAAGGTGAGGGATGATCAAGCGGAAAATATCAGGGACAAATTTGGTCTAGCATGGGGGTCCTTACCTCTAATTCCTGCCTTTTTTTAAATTAAAGATTCATCATCCAAGATAATCAAGATGAGGCAGGGAGATATTTGGGAGGGAAATCTATACATGGAAATGATCCCACCTTTTTATCTACAGAACTTTGAAATGATCCCATCAAAAGTAGAAATAATCCTTACATGGAGAGATAAATTGTGTATGAAGATTATTAACAGGGAAATTACTTGTGTTAGAAAATGCATATACAGAAAGTAAGAATATATGGTCACCTCTGTACCCTTGCTTCGATGATGGGCAAAGAAGGCATTAGCCAAGAAAGTTCTGACCCTGACGCCTGAGTGAGCTTTCTCAGGAGCTTTCTGTGTGATACTAAAAGTATCTGTCAAGATGGAAAGCCCAGGGGACAGAGAATGTGGCCCCCCACAGGGAAAGTAAATAACAGCTAGTATTTTTCAAGTACTTATTACAATACTCCCCACCCATATCCATGGTTTTGCTTTCTGCAATTTCAGTTACCCAAGGTCAACCACAGTACAAAAAATATTAAATGTAAAATGCCGGAAATAAACAATTCATAAGTTTTCAATTGCACACTGTTCTGCACAACATGGTGAAATCTCACACTGGCCTGCTCCATCCTGCCCAGGATCCCCAACCATCAACACTGTCATGGCTGCATGATCCAGGATCACCCAAAGCAGATGATCTTCCTTCTGACATATCATCAGAAGGTCAATAGTAGCCTAACACTATGTCACAATGCCTACGTCATTCATCTCACTTCACCTCATCATGTAGGCATTTTATCATTTCACATCATTACAAGGAGAAGAGTACAATACGACAAAATATTTTGGGACAGACCACACTCACATAACTTTTATTACGATATATTATTATAATTTTTCTATTTTATTATTCGTTATTGTTGTTAATCTCTTACTGTGCCTAATTTATAAATTAAACTTTATCATAGGTTTGTATGTATAGGAAAAAACATAGTATATAAAAGGTTTGGTACTATCTGTGGTTTCAAGGATCCACTGGGGGGTCTTGGAACGTATCCCCTGTGGATAAGGGGAGACTACTGCATGTTCTAAAGTGATTTTACAGGGTTACTTCATTCAATTCTCAACAAAAAACCCATGAGGTATTATTATCAACCCAACTTTATAGACAAGGAAACTAAGGACCAGAGGGGTTAAGCCCCATGCCCAAGACCACACAGCCAACAAGAAGAGAAGCTGGTATTGAAGCCCAGACAGTGTAGCCCTAGAACCCATGTCCTATACTACTACTTTCCTGCTGAAAATTACTCTTTGATCACCTTGATAATGTTTAAAGTATAAAATGCCCCGATGTTTGAATAGCTATCACCAAAAAGAACACAAACAACAAAAGTTGGCGAAGATGTGGAGAAAAGGGAAACTGCGTGCACTGTTAGTGGGAATGTGAATTGGTGCAGCCACTGTGGAAAACAGTATGGAGGTTTCTCAAAACACTAAAAATAGAAGTACCATATGACCCAGCAATTCCACTCCTGGGTATATATCTGAAAAAAACAAAAACACTAATTCAAAATAGTAGATACACCCCAATCTTCATAGCAGCATTATTTACAGTTGCCAAGATATGGAAGCAACCTAAGAGTACATCACCAGATGAATGGATAAAGAAGATGGGGTATATATATACAATGGAATACTACTCAGCCATAAAAAAGAATGAAATAATGCCATTTGCAGCAACATGGATAGACTTAAGAGAGCATTATGCTAAGTGAAATATATCAGACAGAGAAAGACAAATACTGTATTATATCAATTCATGTTTATAAAGCCATTTCCCCTAAAGCATGCCCATAGTAAGAGCAAGTGTTAGGCTGGGAAGGATTTCACCCTCAACAGCATACTGGACCCAGAATTTTCTTCCAACCCTTTGCTTTTTTAAACAAACAAAAAAATAGCTTCAAACAAAATTACACCACTATGATGAAAGACACTGTGATTTAGCATTCATATCCTCCTTCAGGAATGAAGGATTTCTTATCCCTTGTTATCTCCATGGGAATTGCCTATCTGAAAAGAGCCGCCTCACACAAGCTGATGCACTCTTTCAGCACAGTCTTGTTGGATGACTGGTTGTTGTGAGATATAAAGTCGAACTCAACTCAAAAGGGTTATCCCAGCTTCAAAACTTCCCTTATTGTATCCGCTCTACTGAGGCTTCATTGCAACCTAGCTTCTGCCTCTGATTGATCCTGCTTCTTTCTCTTCCTTCCCTCCCCTCCCCTTCCCTTCTCCAAGCGTTGACCCCAAGAGCACTCTCTAAAAACCTCTCACATGCTAATCTCCATCTCAGAGTTGGCTTTCCAGGAAACCCAACCCACTATACCTGGTATGCCAACAATTATCATTAGCCCAGATTTCCTAGGTAAAAAAGTTTCAATTCAGTAAGTAACCCATGGTTACCCTGGCCACATCAGCCTGGCGGCAAATACAGATGACATCAATGACCTTTCACAATGCAAAATACCTGGAATTCTAGCCTTACCCTATTTCTTGGGTTCTCGTAAAGGCTCTTTGGAAAGAGCCACATATATCTATGAATTACTATCTTCCTCTTGACGCCTTGATGTTCACATGGCTGCTGGTGTGAATATTGGGGTCCTCAGGAAGCTTCTTTAAGAAAATACTCCCAGATTCGGATGCAGCTGCACTTGTTCTACATTTCCAATCATCATGTCAAAGTTAAATCACCCTCAGTTAAGGACATGCCTTATGTTCTCTATTTTCTCATATTTTCCCACATTTTTCTATTTAACTATGTAAGTTATATCTAAATAAGAGAGAGGAATTTTTTCAATTGTAATTACTTAATTCATTATAGAACCTTCCACCACCTACATCAGAAAACAAATTCACCAGAGACTGAATGAAAAGATACATTGACATAGGCTTAATATAGGGGAAAAAAAAAAGTTCTTGAATTTGTTTTTACGCATAAAATCTTTGAGCAAATTTTAGGTATAATTTTTCATTTCCACCACTCAGGTTAGTTAGTTAGGTAGGTAGTTAATTAGCTAGTTAGCTTTCCTTTTGTTATTAATTTCCAGTTTTATCACATCATAGTCAAAGAATATAGTCTTAGGAAGTTGAGCCTTTGGAATTTATTTAACTTCCTTTTTTATTTAAATCACACAGGCCTGAAAAGAATATATTATATATGATTGTTATGTATCTTTTCTTATTTATTTTATCTGTTTGCTCTATCAGTTTCCAAGAGGATTGTTTTAAGTTCTAACCGTATCTGTTGATTTGTCTTTTTCTTCTCTTAGGTCAACAGCTGACATTGTTGCCTTTTATATTTTGAGATCTTATTGTTAGTATAATATATATTCATGATTGTTATATCTTTTTTACTAATATATCAATACAATGCCCCTTACTGTCACTTAGGTTTTTCACCTTAAATTCCATTTTCTCTTATATGCCAAGTTCTACCTCTGATTTCTTTGCTTCATATATGCCTGGTGTATCTTTTTCCATTCCTTTATTTTTTTCTGTATAATTTTGTACTTAAGACTTTTAAGTCTTATACATATCACACATCTAAATCTTTGGCTTTTTAAAAATATGACTTTCTGACTTTTGATTGGTCACATTAACTCACTTATATATATTGTGGTTATTTTACACTGACACTCACTTTGCTGTCTTATTTGGTACTATTTACCATGCTTTTTACTCGTTTTTTCTTATCCCTTGGTCTCCTTTAGATAGTTTACATTTTATATTGCTGGTTTAAATGTCATAATCCCATAGTTATTGTTGTGGTAATTGCCCTAAATCATTAAGATCCATACTTATACTCAGTTTTCCTAACAATGTCTATATTTATATCCTCTCCATGAGCAAAAACTTAAGTGTCTTCTCATCTTCTGATCTCTCCCTACACCATTCCCCAAATTTCTAATGAGTTTAATGTTCAAACATGACTTGTAAAATTTGTCTTCTTACTTAAAAGTCACTATTCACATACATTTTGAGTTTTAATTTCCACGAATACAGACTTAAAGGAAATCAGGCATATCTAGTCATCTACCTAATCATTTCTCCCCTGCCTGGAAATATGTCCCTGATAAATATGCATTATATATAGTCAAATCAAGTTTTTAGTTTTTCTAAATCCTGCTTTATCCCAGCCACATCTCCAGCCCTGTGGTTTCCTGGGGAGATGTATACAAAGGGAAATAAAGTAATGATTTCTAACACTGTGTGACTTCCCTTTTCATAAGTTATTCAGACCTACTTAGGCCAGACCCAAAGTAGTTTCTCTGCCCTTCTTTGACTGTTGCCTACGCCCAGCCTATGTCCTGAATCTTATCACAGAGGAGAAAGGAAAGGGCCAGATAAGGGACACTTGCCAGCCCAAGTCATAGATGCCAGAGAAAGGCAGACAGCAGTAGAAGCCTGCCTAGTGCCAAGC
Source organism: Lagenorhynchus albirostris (assembly GCF_949774975.1). NCBI lineage: Eukaryota > Metazoa > Chordata > Mammalia > Artiodactyla > Delphinidae > Lagenorhynchus > Lagenorhynchus albirostris. The sequence continues at coordinate 64,328,433 of NC_083095.1, read as the reverse complement.
AGGCATGGGCTGGGAGACAGCTGTCCCAGGCTCTGAGGCCCAGAATGAAGAGGGTCAGCTCCAAGAAGCTGGAGAAACAGAAAAAATGAGGCTAAGCCCACCCCAGTATGTTCCAGGCATATACTCAACAGCACCCTGAACCTAACTTCCTATCCCAAAGGCTGAAATACCTAAAGGTGCGAAGTTGAGATTAACTGTGATGCCTGTGATGTGCAGCTCAAAAACTGTGTATTGAACACCAGCTATCAATGGAAAAACACAGGTGAACAAGACACTGTCTCTGTCCCCACAGTGCTCATAGACAATTAGAAAAGACAAATGTGTACAAGACTGTGAGATGTCCATCATAATGAAAATCTTCTCAAAACTCGGCAATTCCCAAGAACAGTCACTGGCACTCGTCATCCTAGGGGTACAAGAACAATTGGGAAGTTGAGAGAGAAAAATACTTTCTCTTCTGGACCAATCCCCTAGCACAGAAATAACTAGAATGGCTTCCCTTCCCCAAAATGGTCTCTTTCACTTATTACTAATGCTCAAAATTTCTTTCAGAGGAGACAAAGCCTGTCTTTCTACAATTAGAAAAAAGAGGCTTAAAATAGAAGTGCTGTGGGATGGTAAGCATAAGAGGAAATTAGGTCAAACCCACGTGTGAATGACTAATGTCAGATCATTGCCAGTTTTGATAGCAAACAGAGGTTAGCAGTTCTAACCTCTAAATGAGGTGCGCACATTTTACTCACTGAAAGAAAACTAGAACACCAAAGAATATGTAGGCATGTGTCAAAATATTGTTCAGAGTTTGCTCTGTTGATAATCTATTTATGGAAAAACAAATAGAACCTGAAGAGATATTGCCTGTCACCTCTTTTCAAGTCACCTCAGAAGAGATGATGTCTTGAAATCCTACTCTGTCTTCATCTCCTGGCATCTGGCCTTCTGAATTCATATTCTGAATCATGAATACCTCTAGCCTAGCTATTTCCAGACCTCTGCCCAGACCCCTCCATGGTCCAGTCCCTTCCTCAGGAGGCTAACTTGATCATGTTTCAACTGATTCCCAGAATGGTCCTTAAATTTCCTCCAAGGCGTCTCCAAGGTATCTCCAGATCCTTCAAGGACAATAATCATCTCTCATGCCTCCCATGCCTGTGATCATCTGATCATTCCTCCATCATACTAACTTCATCCACAACTGCTCTCTATGGCTCCTCTCATTTATCCCTCTCTCCAAACAATTAGGTCCCCATGTGGGTAGACAGTCAGGTTAGAGGGTTTTCTAGGGGGAGGGGTGAATCTGATGCCTTTTAGGTGCCTTCAGAGCTCCAGCTTGGTTTAATAATCCCCGAGCACCACTTTGCGTGCGGCAAGGTATAAATATATGCTAATAGGAGGTCTGGCTCTTTGTCACAACACATTGCAGGCTGCATTCGTGCAAGATAGAATAAAAAGATTAGATGTAATCTTGAAGTCAGTCAGAAAGCGAGAGGAAACCAAAAAAACGGAGCTCAGACTGTCAACAAGGAGAGGCAGAAAAATGACTTGAATCGAATTGCAGTTTATCTCGTTAAGCGTCAAAGGAAACCAATTTCTTTCAGAAATTGGAAGGCAATTTAAACATTTCTACAGTTTTACTAAAGTTTGAAATTTTCCAGTGAAAGAATAAGGTTTTCTTTATTTCTGCATATCTGACATTTTCCCTGTACTCTTAGGGACTGGAAGGCCCTAGATAAGAGGATAGTTAAGGAAAAGAAAGCACAGTTACCAACAAGTAAGGAAAAGAATCTATTAAAGAAATACTCATTTGATTTCTCTAGCTCTTTCAGGTTCCATGCCAAAAAAAACTATGGAAGCTAGAACTGTGTGTGAAAAAGCCAGGCTACAAAATCTGCCCTGGCCCTGAATAAATCATCAGGCTGGATTAATTGACAAACATAGAAGTCACATTCAATTTATGAAGGTCAAATAAAATATACCAATCTCAAGGCCAAGCTACATTCCATTGAAGTTGATGACATCACAAACTAAAGGCACTGTTCATAATGAACTCAAATCTTCATGGATGAGCCTCTTTCCCCATTCCCAGAAGCAGGAACATACTGACAGTCACCTATGTTTTTTTTTGTTTGTTTGTTTGTTTTGCAGTACACAGGCCTCTCACTGTTGTGGCCTCTCCCGTTGCGGAGCACAGGCTCCGGACACGCAGGCTCAGCGGCCATGGCTCACGGGCCCAGCCGCTCCGCGGCATGTGGGATCTTCCCAGACTGGGGCACGAACCCGTGTCCCCTGCGTCGGCAGGTGGACTCTCAACCACTGCGCCACCAGGGAAGCCCCAGTCACCTATGTTTTGCAAAATGTTAATTGTTACTATTCCTGCCCATGCTGAAGTATATAATTCTCCCCAACCACTGTATTTAATAGAAATCACTAACTAAACCTCCATCTTCAGAGTTAAGACCAAACCTTCCCCAGCTCCGTGGTCCATCTGGAAGTGATTTGCTAGCCAACAAAAGCAAACTTTTTTTCCTCTGTTACCCTGGGCAATGAGTTCTCAGCATCGCCAGGAACACAAGGGCTTAAAGGCGACATCTACTGTTAATGGCCCTTTACTTCAGGAAGAGGATCAACTAGAGTGAGGAGAGAGGTGCCCTCATTTTACTCAGTATTGAGTATTGTTTGAATCTTTTGTTTGTTTGTTTGTTTGACTCTTTTACAGTGAAAAAGTCAAGCATTTCTTCTATGATTTTTAAACATGCACTCTAAGATGTTCTGAGATGAATATGCCAAGGTCAACACCTCTGAAACACTGCCAGCTCTCGGGTGTGCTTAGTGGGCAGTTCTTGGGTTAATGTTTGCTGGACAAAGCTCAAGTGTAACTTGCTGCCGTTGTGGCTTTGGTCTTCATTCCTTCCTTTCCTCACACTCTCATTCAGCCTATAAACACTTACTGAGTGCTTACCACCTCATGCTCTGAAAAAAAGAGAACGATGTGAAGCTAAAATTATTCCACTTAAAGAAGAAATAAGAAAAAAAAAGAAGAAATCCGAAATGGCATCTAGGGCAGCCAGTTGGTCTTTGTTATTACAAAAAACAAAATCTCAGACAGATTCGTCAGGGAGAATATTTGGGAACCAAAAAAAGTGTCTTCCCTGGTTCCTAACTCCTACTGACAACTTTTCCCTTTCAATAACTTGTTATGTGCCAGGAGCAAACAATATGAAATCCATTCTTAATGAGCAATAATTATAGCTTTAAGAAGCTGTACAATCAGTGTTCAGTGATTTCATTATTAGATAGCACCATAAATTATGCTAATGCTGATAACAGTTCTGGATGAGAGAGGTCCAGATCCAGGAGACTGCACTGGAATTATTTACATCCTCTATTTCTGAAACAATAGACCTAGCAATTTGAAAATCAGATGATCCGATGTATTCTGGCAGGACACACATGTAACAAGTTGCATCAACCATAAAATTAAATAGGTTTCTTTTTTCGCTTTTAACTTTTTCTCCTCATTCTTCTTCTACCTTGCACGTTACCAATCTCCTCTGAGGAGAGATTTCTAATTACTGTAAATCTTGCTTCTAAAATTACTCAGTGATGGTGGTGGATGATATCATGTGACAAGGATGGCTTTAACACACTCATGTCTTCATACAAGCTAAGCCTGAAAACGCAATGCCTGAGAAGTCACAATTGCCTACCTGGATGCAGAAAAAAAGCACATGGCTTTGGTAATAGGAAATGATTGCCTCTTTTAATCAAACATCCAAAGTTTAAGGGTTAGCGATGAAAGGAGAAAATCCAGATGGTTATGGAGAGCTGGCTCAGGTCTCCCAACTGCATCCTTCCTATGTTTAACACTTCCCCTTGGAATTTTCTCACTTCTGTTAATAGCAACACAGGCTACCATTTCTTGAGTACTAATTGTATGCCTGGCCCTGTGCAAAGGGCTTCATGTACACTACTTCAATCAATCCTCATAAAAAACCCTATGTAATGATTCTATGGTTCCCACTCGGCAGATGAAGAATAAAAGGCTCAGAAGGCAAAACACACACACACACACATATACCCCTCACCTAAAAATACACAGTTAGTAAGAATCCTGGAGAAGCCAGGATTCAAACCCAGGGGAACCTGAGATTGTTGTCCTTGACAGCAAATGTGAGGAATCCAACATAACTCTGACTCCAAATGAGGGGTCTTTCCTGAAGCCTCATAAGGGGCAGCAAAGGAGGAAACTGTACCACACGATGCCCAAAAGACTCCCTTAAAGTTCTCATTAGGTGTTTCCAAAGATGTGGAGAAACTAGAGCACTTGGTACTGCCTCAGGTGATGCCAACCATGTAATCACTTTGGAGAACTATACGGCAGTACCAGCTAAAGTTAAACATGTACACACATCCTGTGACCCAGCAGCTGCATTCTCATTGGACCTATCTGTCCCTCCAAAATCCCAGTCATCATGGCAGTCGGTCTCCCAAACATTTCCTCTTACTATTCCTTCAAACTTCACCCCCACCCCTTGCTCCCTCCTCCTACCTTCTAGATTTATTATTTTCTTTCCCACTGGTAGCTTCATGTCCTTTCTTATATGAATCAATTTGGCTCCCTCTGGCACCTACATTTCTCCTCTCTACTCATTACCGTAATCAACAGAATGAAAATCCCAGCAGCCAAAAAGATCAAACAAACACTTCTCTTTAGAAGAACATTAGTGTACTTTTACAGACAGATCTTAATTATTTGCATCTATCTCCTCTGAGAGATGGTTAAGCTCCCTGAGGGTGGGAGGTATATATCCCCAGGCATTCAGTAAATGTGGAGTTGTAGTAAGTGAACACCCTTATTCAACACTTAAAGTCATGAAACCAGGGGCATTCACAAAGTTCTCATCTACCACTCCAGAGCCAGCAATGGATTAAGGTAATAACCAAGGATACTTCGAGTTGGGATCATAAAACTATGTTTCAGAGGCATTTGCCTGAAAGTTATAAGAAAAATATAAGATGGCTGACTTTCATGATCTCAGGTCATTTTTATTACTTTTAGTCTTTTTATCTCTTCCTATCTTAGTGAACACACATAACCAGGCAATTCCAGGATCAGGAAGGAAGAGAATAACAATAATTCCCTTGGAGTTTTTGGAGGAGAAGACAAAAGGCAAGAAGTTTAGACTATTAAAAAGTCTAGCTTTTGAAATGTAAGAAACAGGCCTGGAAACCATAGTGATGTCATTTCTTGATTTTTGACTAGAGCAGAACCTTGAAGGGTGATTACTTTCATTTTATTATATAGGTGGAAGAGGCACTGACCTACCTGCTCAGGAAGCTACTCAATAGTAGGCATCGCATAAGAATAAACCTATCTTTCAAACTTGGTGTACACCAGCTACCAATCACTGACAGAATCTCCAAATTCAAACTCAGGAGTGCAAGGGAAAAAATAAAGACAAAAGGATGAGTTCAACCTAATACTTAAAGGAAGAATGATTTGGAGGAGGACCTTCAAGATGGCGGAGGAGTGAGACATGGAGATCATCTTCTTCCCAACAAATACATCAAAAATACATCTATATGTGGAACAATTCCTACAGAACACCTACTGAATGCTGGCAGAAGACCTTAGACCTCCCAGAAGGCAAGAAACTCCCCCACGTACCTGGGTAGGGCAAAAGAAAAAAGGAAAAATAGAGACAAAAGAATAGGGACGGGACCTGCACCTCTGGGAGGGAGCTGTGAAGGAGGAAAGGTTTCCACACACTAGAAGCCCCTTCGCGGGCAGAGACTGCGGGTAGCGGAGGGGGGAAGCTTCGGAGCCACGGAGGAAACCGCAGCAACAGGGATGCGGAGGGCAAAGCGGCGAGATTCCCGCACGTAGGATCGGTGCCAACCAGCACTCGTCAGCCCTAGAGGCTTGTCTGCTCACCCGCCGGGGCGGGCAGGGGCTGGGAGCTGAGGCTCAGGCTTCGGAGGTCTGATCGCAGGGAGAAGACTGGGGCTGGCTGTGTGAACACAGCCTGAAGGTGGGCTAGTGAGCCACAGTTAGCCAGGAGGGAGACCAGGAAAAAGTCTGGAACCACCTAAGAGGCAAGAGACCATTTTTTCAGGGTGCGCAAGGAGAGGAGATTCGGAGCACCGCCTAAACAAGCTCCAGAGACAGGCGTGAGCTGCGGCTATCAGCGCGGACCCCAGAGACGGCCATGGGACGCTAAGGCTGCTGCTGCCGCCACCAAGAAGCCTGTGTGCGAGCACAGGTCACTCTCCACACCTCCCCTCCCAGGAGCCTGTGCAGCCCACCACTGCCAGGGTCCCGTGATCCAGGGACAACCTCCCCGGGAGAACACACGGCGTGCCTCAGGCTGTTGCAATGTCACGCCAGCCTCTGCCGCCAAAGGCTCGCCCTGCATTCCGTACCCCTCCCTCCCCCCGACCACGCCTGAGTGAGCCAGAGCCCCCGAATCAGCTGTTCCTTTAACCCTGTCCTGTCTGGGAAAAGAAGAGATGGCCTCAGACGACCTACACGCAGAGGCGGGGCCTAATCCAAAACTGAACCCCAGGAGCTGTGCGAACAAAGAAGAGAAAGGGAAATTTCTCCCAGCAGCCTCAAGAGCAGCGGATTAAACCTCTACAATCAACTTGATGTACCCTGCATCTGTGGAATACGTGAATAGACAATGAATTATCCCAAAATTGAGGCAGTGGACTTTGGGAGCAACTGTAGACTTGGGGTCTGCTGTATGCAACTGACTAGTTTCTGATATTTATGTTTATCTTTGTATAGTTTTTAGCGCTTGCTATCATTGGTGGAATGTTTATTGCTTTGGTTGCTCTCTCCTTTTTTTCTTTATTACTTGTTTTACTTTTTATTGTAATAATATTTTTTATTTTAATAACTTTATTTCTTTTTCCTTTCCTTCTTTTTTTTCTCCCTTTTCTTCTGAGATGTGTGGCTGACAGGGTCTTGGTGTTCTGGCCAGGTGTCAGGCCTGAGCCTCTGAAGTAGGAGAGCCGAGTTCAGGACATTGGTCCACCAGAGACCTCCCAGCCCAACGTAATATCCATCAGTGGGAGCCCTTCCAGAGACCTCCGTCTCAACACTAAGAACCAGCTCCACTCAAGAATCAGCAGGCTACAGTGCTGGACACCCCATGCCAAACAACTAGCAAAACAGAAACACAACCCCACCCATTAGCAGAGAGGCTGCCTAAAATCATAATAAGCTCACAGACACCCCTAAACATGCCACCGGACATGGTCCTGCCTACCAGAAAGACAAGATCCAGCCTCATCCACCAGAACACAGGCACCAGTCCCCTCCACCAGGAAGCCTACACAATCCACTGAACGAACCTTACCCACTGCGGGCACACACCAAAAACAACGGGAACATGAACCTACAGCCTGTGAAAAGGAGATCCCAAACATAGTAAGTGAAGCAAAATGAGAAGACAAATACGCAGCACATGATGGAGCAAGGTAAAAACCCACCAGACCAAACAAATGAAGAGGAAATAGGCAGTCTACCTGAAAAAGAATTCAGAGTAATGATAGTAAAGATGATCCGAGGGCTTCCCTGGTGGCGCAGCGGTTGAGAGTCCGCCTGCCGATGCAGGGGACACGGGTTCGTGCCCCGGTCTGGGAAGATCCCACATGCCGCGGAGCGGCTGGGCCCATGAGCCACGGCCGCTAAGCCTGCGTGTCCGGAGCCTGTGCTCTGCAATGGGAGAGGCCGCGACAGTGAGAGGCCCGCGTACCGCAAAAAAAAAAAAAAAAAAGATGATCCGAAATCTTGGAAATAGATTGGAGAAAATACAAGAAACGTTTAACAAGGACCTAGAAGAACTGAAGAGCCAACAATGATGAACAACACAATAAACGAAATTTAAAATTCTCTAGAAGGAATCAGTAGCAGAATAACTGAGGGATAAGAACAGATAAGTGACCTGGAAGATAAAATAGTGAAAATAACTATCACAGAGCAGAATAAAGAAAAATGAAAAGAATTGAGGACAGTCTCAGAGACCTCTGCGACAACATTAAAGGCACCAACATTCGAATTATAGGGGTCCCAGAAGAAGAAGAGAAAAAGAAAGGGACTGAGAAAATATTTGAAGGGTTTATAGTTGAAAACTTCCTTAATATGGGAAAGGAAATAGTCAATCAAGTCCAGGGAGTGCAGAGAGTTCCACACAGGATAAATCCAAGGAGAAACATGCCAACACACATATTAATAAAACTATCAAAAATTAAATACAAAGAAAAAATATTAAAAGCAGCAAGGGAAAAGAAATAAATAACATACAAGGGCATCACCATAAGGTTAACAGCTGATCTTTCAGCAGAAACTCTACAAGCCAGAGGGAGTGGCATGACATATTTAAAATGAGGAAAGGGAAAAACCTACAACCAATATTACTCTACCCAGCAAGGATCTCATTCAGATTCAATGGAGAAATTAAAACCTTAACAGACAAGCAAAAGCTAAGAAAATTCAGCACCACCAAACCAGCTTTACAACAAATGCTAAAGGAACTTCTGAAGGTAGGGAAGACAAGAGAAGGAAAAGACCTACAAAAACAAACCCAAAACAATTAAGAAAATGGAAATAGGAATACACATATCAGTAATTACATATCGATAATGTAAATGGATTAAATGCTCCAACCAAAAGACACAGACTGGCTGAATGGATACAAAAACAAGACCCATATATATGCTGTCTACAAGAGACCCACTTCAGACCTAGGGACACAAACAGACTGAAAGTGAGGGGATGGAAAAAGATATTCCATGCAAATGGAAATCAAAAGAAAGATGGAGGAGCAATTCTCATATCAAACAAAATAGACATTAAAATAAAGACTATTACAACAGACAAAGAAGGACACTATGTAATGATCAAGGGATCAATCCAAGAAGAAGATTGTAAATTGTAAATATTTATGCACCCAACATAGGAGCACCTCAATACATTAGGCAAATGCTAACAGCCATAAAAGGGGAAATCGACAGTAACACAATCATAGTAGGGGACTTTAACACCCCAATGGACAGATCATCCAAAATGAAAATAAATAAGGAAACAAGCTTTAAATGATACATTAAACAAGATGGACTTAATCGATATTTATGGGACATTCCATCCAAAAACAACAGAATACACTTTCTTCTCAAGGGCTCATGGAACATTCTCCATGATAGATCATATCTCGGGTCACAAATCAAGCCTTGGTAAACTTAAGAAAATTGAAATCATATCAGATATCTTTTACGGCCACAATGCTATGAGACTACATATCAATTACAGGAAAAAATTTGTAAAAATTACAAACATATGGAGGCTACACAATACACTACTAAATAATCAAGAGATCACTGAGGAAATCAAAAAATACCTAGAAACAAATGACAATGAAAACACAACGACCCAAAACCTATGGGATGCAGCAAAAGCAATTCTAAGAGGGAAGTTTACAGCAATGCAATCCTACCTCAAGAAACAAGAAAAATCTCAAATAAACAACCTAACCTTACACCTAAAGCAATTAGAGAAAGAAGAACAACAACAAAAAAAAAACTGAAGTTAGCAGAAGGAAAGAAATCATAAAGACCAGATCAGAAATAAATGAAAAAGAAATGAAGGAAAAGATGGCAAAGATCAATAAAACTGGTTATTTGAGAAGATAAACAAAAATGATAAACCATTAGCCAGACTCACCAAGAAAACAAAGGAGAAGATTCAAATCAACAGAATTAGAAATGAAAAAGGGAGGTAAAAACTGACACTGCAGAAATACAAAGGATCATGAGAGATTACTACGAGCAACTATATGCCAATAAAATGGACAACCTGGAAGATATGGACAAATTCTTAGAAAAGCACAACCGTCTGAGACTGAATCAGGAAGAAATAGAAAATATAAACAGACCAATCACAAGCACTGAAATTGAAACTGTGATTAAAAATCTTCCAACAAACAGAAGTCCAGGACCAGATGGCTTCACAGGCGAATTTTGTCAAACATTTAGAGAAGAGCTAACACCTATCCTTCTCAAACTCTTCCAAAATATTGCAGAGGGAGGAACACTCCCAAACTCATTCTATGAGGCCACCATCACCCTGATACCAAAACCATACAAAGATGTCACAAAGAAAGAAAACTACAGGCCAATATCACTGATGAACATGGATGCAAAAATCCTTAACAAAATACTAGCAAACAGAATCCAACACACATTAAAAGGATCATACACCATGATCAAGTAGGTTTTATCGCAGGAATGCAAGGATTCTTCAATATACACAAATCAATCAATGTGATACACCATATTAATAAACTGAAGGAGAAAAACCATATGATAATCTCAAAAGATGCAGAAAAAGCTTTTGACAAAATGCAACACCTATTTATGATAAAGACCCTCCAGAAAGTAGGCATACAGGGAACTTATCTCAAAATAATAAAGGCCATATATGACAAGCCTACAGCCAACATTGTTCTCACTGGTGAAAAACTGAAACCATTTCCACTAAGATGAGGAAAAAGACAAGGTTGCCCACTCTCACCACTATTATTCAACATAGTTTTGGAAGTTTTAGCCACAACAATCAGAGAAGAAAAAGAAATAAAAGGAATCCAAATCGGAAAAGAAGAAGTAAAACTGTCACTGTTTGCAGATGACACGACATTATACATAGAGAATCCTAAAGATGCTACCAGAAAACTACTAGAGCTAATCAATGAGTTTGGTAAAGTAGCAGGATACAAAATTAATGCACAGAAATCTCTTGCCTTCCTATACACTAATGATGAAAAATCTGAAGAGAAATTAAGGAAACACTCCCATTTACCATTACAACAAAAAGAATAAAATACCTAGGAATAAACATACCTAAGAAGACAAACGACCTGTATGCAGAAAACTATAAGATACCAATGAAAGAAATTAAAGATGATATAAAAAGATGGAGAGATAGACCATGTTCTTGGATTAGAAGAATCAACATTCTGAAAATGACTATACTACCCAAAGCAGTCTACAGATTCAGTGCAATCGCTATCAAACAACCAATGGCATTTTTCAAAGAACTAGAACAAAAAATTTCACAACTTGTATGGAAACACAAAAGACGCTGTATAGCCAAAGCAATCTTGAGAAAGAAAAACGGAGCTGGAGGAATCAGGCTCCCAGACTTCAGACTATACTACAAAGCCACAGTAATCAAGACAGTATGGTACTGGTACAAAAACAGAAATATTAATCAATGCAACAGGATAGAAAGCCCAGAGATAAACCCATGTACATATGGTCATCTTATCTTTGATAAAGGAGGCAAGAATATGCAATGGGGAAAAGGCAGCCTCTTCAATAAGTGGTGCTGGGAAAACTGGACAGCCTCATGTAAAAGAATGAAATTAGAACACTCCCTAACACCATACACAAAAATAAACTCTAAATGGATTAAAGACTTAAATGTAAGGCCAGACACTATAAAACTCTTAGAGGAAAACATAGGCAGAGCACTCTATGACATAAATCACAGCAAGATCCTTTTTGACCCACCTCCTAGAGAAATGGAAAATTTAAAAAAATGAGACCTAATGAAACATCAAAGCTTTTGCACAGCAAAGGAAACCATAAACAAGACCAAAAGACAACCCTCAGAATGGGAGAAAATATTTACAAATGAAGCAACTGACAAGGGATTAATCTCCAAAATATACAAGAAGCTCATGTAGCTCAACATCAAAAAATAACCCAATCCAAAAATGGGCAGAAGGCTTAAATAGACATTTCTCCAAAGAAGATATACAGATTGCCAACAAACACAGGAAAGGATGCTCAACATCACTAATCATTAGAGAAATGCAAATCAAAACCACAGTGAGGTATCACCTCACACCAGTCAGAATGACCATCATCAAAAAATCTACAAACAATAAATGCTGGAGAGGGTGTGCAGAAAAGGGAACCCTCTTGCACAGTTGGTGGGAATGTAAATTGATACAGCCACTATGGAGAACAGTATGGAGGTTCCTTAAAAAACTAAAAATAGAACTACCATACGACCCAACAATCCCACTACTGGGCATATACCCTGAGAAAACCATAATTCAAAAAGAGTCATATATCACAATGTTCACTGCAGCACTATTTACAATAGCCAGGACAGGGAAGCAACCTAAGTGTCCATCGACAGATGAATGGATAAAGAAGATGTGGCACATATATACAATGGAATATTACTCAGCCATAAAAAGAAACAAAATTGAGCTATTTGTAGCGAGGTGAATGGATGCAGAGTCTTTCATACAGAGTGAAGTTAAGTCAGAAAGAGAAAAACAAATACCGTATGCTAACACATATATATGAATCTAAAAAAAAAATGGTTCTGAAGAACCTAGGGGCAGGACAGGAATAAAGATGCAGACATAGAGAATGGACTTGAGGACACGGGGAGGGGGAAAGATAAGGTGGTAAGAAGTGAGAGAGTGGCATGGACATATATACACTACCAAATGTAAAACAGCTAGTGAGAAGCAGTCGCATAGCACAGGGAGATCAGCTCAGTGCTTTGTGACCACCTAGATGGGTGGGATAGGGAGGGTGGGAGGGAGACGCAAGAGGGATGGGATATGGGGATATATGTTTACATATAGCTGATTCACTTTGTTATAAAGCAGAAACTAACACACCACTGTAAAGCAATTATACTCCAATAAAGATGTTAAAAAAAAAAAAAAAGAAAGAATGATTTGCATCCAGTTTGAGTCCAGTTTGAAAGGCTGTGTGTCAGGCCAGGTTTAGAGGAGAGAAAAGTCTTTAATTCAAATCCCTCACCCAAATATAATGAAATGGACTAAAAATCTGAGGTCATGTGAAAGGCCTCAATGGTTAGGCTGTGAAAAGCCTATTTGAACTGTAAGCCATTTTTCTGAGTATTGATATATTGCAGGTATTTATGGAACATTATATCACACAAAACATTTCCATGTTTAGAAAGGAATGTGCCTTTCCATCCCAGTCCCCCAGGACAGTCACCTCAGTTGGATGACTATTGTATAAATACAGAAGTTAGCTACTAAGAAATGCACCTCTACTTCTTAGAAAAGTATTCCTGTGTTTATCTTCTGGTGGAGCTGGGCTTGCTAGACATAAACCATTCCTCACCAGCAACAAGTAGGGGTCTATTTTTGTCATTCATAAAATAAACCAGGGCCAAGCCGAAGGAAATGAATCTTGGAGGCGGCCCCGTCGTTGAAGTGCTGTAGAAGTTACAAATGGCTCTGTGGCCTAGGCCCTAAAGAGTCTTCAGGAAGGCTGGTTGTGAGCTGTTGATATTAAAAATCACCTCATTAATTATGTTTGTAAACAATGCAGCTGTCTGTGCTTTGCAAGATGGCTTCTTCAACATCATAATATTTGTAACAATAATAACCATCATTTCAAGCCTAGCAATAAATAGTCAGTCCAAGAACCTCAAGTGAAATCACATCTGGGAACTGCCACCTGGTCAAAATACTTCTTCACAAGGTAGGAGGACTGTTGTTTGTTTTCCACTCAGAAGGCACTTATCAGCATCAACTGTTCCACTAGAATTGCTCCCATCTCAGTTTTTGAAAGGAACAGGTGAACAGCTAGTGCAAGAAGAGGAACAAAATCAAGAGAGACGCCAAAAGCCAAAAGAAGTGGAAGAGTGGACCAGAAAAGGACATCAAGTGAGAGAGCTGTCAGAGGGGGTGATGGGGAAGGGGCCCAGTCCTTCCTCTGGTGAAGAACTGGTGAAGTCAGGATTGTAGGTCAGGGTACCAGTTAACCAGCCACGCCTCCTCAGCACTCATTCAGTTATTTATTAGTCTACAAATATTTATTCAATACCTACTATGTGTCAGGTGTGTACCAGGTGCTGGAGAAAATTCACAAGCAAATGTCCACTTTAGATGTCTGTTGGTGATACAACTGAGACATACCTAATTGACTAAGTAATTACACAATGCAAGTGGTCTGGTATTTATTTTCTTTAACGTCATATTTTTGGAGCACATATTTCTAAAGTTAGCTCAGCAGTTGTAAGCCCTTAAAACTGATAAAAACAAGAGGAAAATCTGTTTTCTGTGTCACATAGGTAAGCTGGAATTACTAGACCTCTTTCCACACCAGAGGACAACACCTTCATACCTCATTTATGCCTCTTCCGCATGTAAATTCTGATTCTGAACTTCACCAGAGAGAGATAAATGTGTATCTAATTCCAAAGCATTACCCATTTTCCCTGTCTCTGTCCCTCTCTTTCCTCTCTCTACTCTGTGTATATATTAATTTTATAGATCTTTTTATTGTCTGAACTGCACTGGTTGCGTGAGAAGCAGAACAATAGGCCAAGGAGTTCCATTTCACACATGCCATCCTTATAATTCAAATAGGACAATAAAAAGAGAGAGAGATCTATAAACTGGTGATAAATCAGTGTCCTAAACCAAATTAACCATCGAAATAGATTATCATAAAAATATCGCCGTGAAAAATATTCTTCACCTTCCTGGTTCAGCCATCTGTAATGGAGAGAGGGAAGGCATGTGTGTGTCTCTGTGTATGTGTACATGGGACACACACATTCAGAGATGCACACATAGACCACACACACACACACACACACACACACACACACACACACACACACACACACACACACTTGTGAAGAGACCCAGGGGCCATGCAGTTTATACATACTTCTTGCCCCTCCAGGAGCAGGAGAGGGCTAAGAAACCCCAGGAGTGATCATTAGTATTTCCCAGCTTCTAAAGCTCAGTTTTTATTCAACATGGTAAATGAAAATACCATGTGCTAAGTATTGTGTTAGACCCTGAGGATACAACATGAGATAAAGGGGACACAAGGCTTGTCCTTATAAAATGTCCAGGCAGGGCAGGATAGATAGACATTAACCAAATAACTACACAAATAAAATTTCTGAAACTAAAAATCCTGGTACCTGCCATTGAGAAAAGGCACAGCTGCTCTGAGGGCAGAGACCAGGGGACCCTAACCCAATGTGAGGTCAGGAACAAACAGATGTTCAAGTTGCAGAATAAGTAGGGTCTAGAAAGATATAAATAGTCAACAAACAAGCAACATCCTACATCAGTAGGAGGTGTGAAACACTCTTTCTTTCATAGGAGAAAACCGAGATGGAAAAGATAAGGAAACATGATTGAGGCCCCAGGCGAAGAGAGGAAGGGGTCGCTCCCATCAGAGGGAACCACATCTACAAAGACTCAGAGGACAGAGGAGAGATGGCACAACCCAGAACTGGAAGAAGGTCACAAAATGCAGAGAGCAAGGATGGTACTGGAGGAGGCAGGATG
The DNA here is from genome assembly GCF_949774975.1 of Lagenorhynchus albirostris. NCBI lineage: Eukaryota > Metazoa > Chordata > Mammalia > Artiodactyla > Delphinidae > Lagenorhynchus > Lagenorhynchus albirostris. Next base: position 64,313,056 of record NC_083095.1, on the reverse strand, counting down.
GCGCCGGAGGAGACACAGGAGGTGGGTAGAAGCCAGATGGTACGGCATGGCGGGGGAGGGGAGCGGTGATGGAAGCGGGTCTTGGGTTTTCTTATGCAAAAGCTTACATTGTTTCCATGTGGAGAAGGGGTTGACCTGAGGGAAGCAAGATACTGGGAAAACAGGTATCAGTCTTCCCACGGGCCTCCACATGAGTCTAGGTGGGAGACTGGATCTGAGTCTAACGCTAATTAGCTATTTGACCTTGGATAATTTGCTCCACCCCTTTAAGCCTCAAATTCCCCACCTGTAAAATGGCAATAATAATGGTTTTGGTGGGGATTAAATGAGATCATGCCTGCAGAACACCTGGCCCACTGTAAGCCTTCAATAAATGTTAGCAATTGGTGGTGTTGGAGATGGAAAGAAATAGACAGATTAGAGAGATATAAATAGTCCACCAGGCAGCAATCACCCTACCTAATTCATCACTAGGAGGACAAGTCTTCTCTCCTAGGAGAAAGATCGGGGAGGGATGAATGAAGGAAAAGTGATTGGTACCACTGTGATCAGTTTCTTAAATTTGAAACAACTTTTGTTCCTTATAATAGCACTGCAGGTAATATTTACGCCATGAAAGGTATCTGAGACCATTTACAAAATTAATTACTAAAAAGTGCTCGAGTAATATTTTTAAAAACCTTTGGGACAACAGTATCAAAAAGAGTACAGAAAGGCCAATAACTTGCCCAGGGTCATGGGCTGTTACTGGCTACTGCCAGGAGTGGAACCCAGGTTGCACTCCAAGTTTGTGCTTTTTCCAGGAGGGGGCACAGCCTCCAGAGAAGTCCAAACCCAACCCCCTCCTTCCAGAAGCTTTCAGTCTAGTCAGAAAACCAAATGGCAAGCTACAAGAAACAAGGTACAAGTAAAAGTCCAGCTCTATCATTTACATTGAAAATTATGGTGGACATCCCTGGTGGCACAGTGGTTGGGAATCCGCCTGCCAATGCAGGGGACACGGGTTCGAGCCCTGGTCCGGGAAGCTCCCACATGCCGCGGAGCAACTAAGCCCGTGCACCACAACTACTGAGCCTGTGCTCAACAGCCTGAGAGCCACAACTACTGGGCCCACGTGCCACAACTACTGAAGCCCGTGCGCCACAAGAGAAGCCACCGCAATAAGCCCGCGCACCGCAACAAAGAGTAGCCCCTGCTCGCCACAACTAGAGAAAGCCTGCGCGCAGCAACAAAGATCCAGTGAAGCCAAAAATAAACAGAAATAAATAAATAATTTTTAATAAAAAGAAAATTATGGTGACAATATAAATTGTTTTGATGTTTCAGTAAGCAATGTCTAATAGTGCTATAAAATAGTTCTTGCCTTCGGATCTAATAACATCACTTGGAGGGCTCTATCAAAAAGCATACAGCTAATATTATACATAAAATAGATAAACAAGGTCTTACTGTATAGCACAGGGAACTATATTCAATATTCTGTAACAAACCATAATGGAAAAGAATACGAAAAAGAATATATGTATGTATGTGTATATATATGGAAATATATATATATATATGACTGAACCACTTTGCTGTACACCAGTAAGTAACACAACATTGTAAATCAACTATACTTCAATAAAAATAATAATAATAAAGAAAGCAGCATTATTTACCAATTGCCAAAGGCAATTGTTATTTACTTTTAAAACAAGTTGGCTGATACGATATTTACATATCCAAAACTTCTAATGCAGTAAGAAAAAACATTATCCTCTGTATTAACCACAGACTTGAGGACTGAAAGACTTCCTTAATTAAATCAAATAGAAGCTTTAGGTAGAAGCTACTTGTAGGAAGCTTAAGGTAATTGATCCTGAAATTAAGCACTTGCTCAAAATTCAGGCCCTGGATTCTTGGTGTACCCCCTGCAAAAACCTCACTCACAAAAACCAGAACTGGTTCCCCCAGCTGATCCTTGAGGGCGTCCCTTTAAACTTGCCAGCTCTTCCAGTAGAAGATAAAATCATGCAGGGTATGGATTAGCTATCATGTCATTATAGCAGGCATAGCCGTCTGTTACAGGTAAATTGCTAGGCAATGTAATAACAATGCAGTTTATTTACTGTGCAGGGTGCTTATCTACAGAAATGTTCCCGACAGACAAAGAAAGGCACAGCTAAACGCCTTTTCCTTAGAATTACAGACTGAAGCTATGCCAGCACCTTCAGAGAATAAAAATGCTAAATAATCCCTGTATAAACAGAGTCCCTAAAAACCCAAAGCATTTCCTAACAGAGGAAGCAGAAAAAGGAAATTGGCAGATGGGATGTCCACAAGGTCTTTCCCAGGCTCGCATTACTATTGACCAAAACATGCCAAGGGGAAGAGGGGTGAGGAGGACCCAAAGACCAGTCAGGCTGAATCCAGACTCAGAGCACTCGTTAAAATATGATGATGATGACAATGGTGATGAGGTAGACTAGCATTTGTCACATGCCTCTCATCTTCCATGGCACTTTTCAAATTATCTCTTTTAATTATCAAAACAACCCTATAAGGTTAGTCCTACTATTATTCCCATTTAACAGTTACAGAGACTTATAGCAAGGAATTTGTCCACTAAGCTGCTACCTTGAGATTGGAAACCGGGCTGCCTCCCTCCAAAACCAGAGCTCTTAACCTTATACTAGACGGTTCTCAAGAACCTGAAGGACTCGCCTGAGGTTGGACTTGGCATATAGGACTCCTGCCCACCCCTGCCATCGGCTCCCACCTTACATACACACCTCACCCAATGAAGCATCCCCTGGCCTCACACCTTGTGCTGCACAATGATGGCCCTACTTCATGAAGGTAATACAAAGGGCACCATGTTACTGAAAACCTAGTATATACCCCTTAAACACACAGCCTTGCATGAACAGAATAAGCGAACTAATAAATGAAGGAATGAAGAACCCAATTAAGGAGCCCAGGATGCATCTAGAGAGACATGACTGGAATATGATTGCTCTACAAGAAAGTTATAACTTAATCAATAGTATTAACATATCTGAAGAAAGAATGTATCCACAGAAGGAAGGGGTCTGCCCTGAGTTCAGAAAAATACAGCACTATTGCATTTGGCAGTGTTTATCCAATTGTACCCAAGGCAGAGAGGGAGTGTATCTGGTAGTTGATAGAAAGATGTACCAAGATTGTTTAGTTCACTTAAGTAGAATCTGTGTGCCTACTATGTGCCATGGTGTATAACAGGCACTATGATGAAGCTCGCACGTGTGTGCACGTGTGCACACACACACAGTTCCTAACATGGAGGAACCAGAAATGATAATGGTAGACACCAATATATAAACATCTCTTGAACGCTAAGTGCTACAGTAGTGGTATGTGAATGGACCATGGAGCACAGAGGAGACAGACTTACTTAGTCTCAGGTCTAGGAAAACTTCCTGAAATGACCCTTGAGCTGTGTTTCAATGAATAAGCAGGCATCATCTAGGCTATAAAGGACACACACACAAAAGAATTCCAGGCAGAAGGACCAGAAGTTACCTATATCACAGCAGGTTGGGGATAAAAGAATTAGTCCAGAAACTGAGGATGGTTATATGTTCAGTAACCTGAGATTCATCCCCAGGGAAATGGAGAAACACTGAAGGGTGTTAGCTGGAGAGGAACAAGATCAACTTGCATTTAGAAAGATCATTCTGGCAGGAATATCAACAAGGGAGGTAAATGGAGAAAACCAGGGAAGCCCAGAGACCAGTTAAAAAGCTACTGTCAGGCTTCCCTGGTGGCGCAGTGGTTGAGAATCCGCCTGCCAATGCAGGGGACACGGGTTCGAGCCCTGGTCCAGGAAGATCGCACATGCCGCGGAGCGACTAAGCCCGTACGCCACAACTACTGAGCCTGCACTCTAGAGCCCGCGAGCCACAACTACCGAAGCCCGTGCACCTAAAGCCTGTGCTCCGCAACAAGAGAAGCCACTGCAATGAGAAGCCTGTGCAACGAAGAGTAGCCCCCACTCACCACAACTGGAGAAAGCCCACGTGCAGCAATGAAAACCCAATGCAGCCAAAAATAAATAAATTTATATATAAAAAAAAAAGCTACTGTCAAAGTCCCAGGTGAGGATATGTCCTAGATTAATGGTAGCTAGAATGAAGAGGAGAGAGAAAACTGAACATTTAGCTAGTGATGTTATCAACTGGTTAGTTGGGAAGGATGAAGGAGAGATAAGCAATCTAGGATAACTCCAAGTTTCTGGTTTGGATGACCAAGTTAATGGTGCTATCATGAACTGAGATAGGAAATGCAGAAATATAGAAGGGATGGCAAATTTGCCTTTGGAAGATGAAGGAAATTAGTTTGGTTTTGAACATGTGGGGCTTTCAGTGCCCACTGGACAGCTCCACTTGGATGTCCAGTGGGCTACTGGACATATAGTTCTGAAAATCATATAGTTCTGAAATTCTGTCCAGTGGGCTACTGGACATATAGTTCTGAAAATCAGAAGTCATCAGGGCTGAAGGTAAATATTTGAACATCATGAGCAAATAGGTGATACTTAAAACTATGAGAGTGAAGGGATTAACCAAGGATGGATGGAAAAAAATGGATGGATGAATGGATGGATGGAAAAATGAGCTAATTAAAATATTAACTAGCTTTAAGGGGCTTCCCTGGCGGCGCAGTGGTTGAGAGTCCGCCTGCCGATGCAGGGGACGCGGGTTCGTGCCCCGGTCCGGGAAGGTCCCACATGCCGCAGAGCAGCTGGGCCCGTGAGCCATGGCCGCTGAGCCTGCGCGTCTGGAGCCTGCGCTCCGCAACGGGAGAGGCCACAGCAGTGAGAGGCCCGCGTACCACACACAAAAAAATTAACTAGCTTTAATTTTTATAAAGCTTTTAAACTTACTTTTACTTGAACTCAGATGAAAAAAGATTAGAAAGTGAAGAAAATAAACTTCAGATAAATGTTCTTTGCCACAAATGGTAATATTTCTTAAAAGAGCCCACTAGAAAAAAAACAAGAAAGATTATAAAATAGCATAAAGTGTTTAGAGTCGTTTTGAAAAATCACCTTTCTGCTAAAATGAGGAAATTAGTACTCTCACACCTCCACCCACATCCCCTGGTAAGGATTACCACTGGTCTTTAATTGTGACTACTCCACCCCGAGTCCTTTATTTTGATTTACCCTTGACATGGATGAATCTTAACACCGAGTAATTTCTTTCCCAAGAAGTTTTCATGCCTTGTGTATTTCTTGAGTTTGTTGATGTGTGATCATCTTTACCTGTAGTCTTCACATTTTACCAACACCTTGGCTGGATATAATATCCTTGAGTCACTGCTTCCCTCAGAATTTTATTGACTTCTGGCATTGAGTGAAGGCCCAAAGCCAGGCATATTTTCCCTCTTAATAAATGACTTGCGAAGCCCATGCCATTAACCAAATAAACAGCAGGGAAAGGAAGACTCAAATAGTCTCTCTTAACATGCTTGGCTCCTCCATCTTTTGAGGCGGACAAAGCTCTTCTTCAGCAATAATAAAGGCGACGTTAAAAGCTACAAGCCCTTCTCTGCCTCATTAAATCTCATCTTTCAAATCACTGTGCTCAAGTGTTGTCCACTACCCTTTAAATACTTCCCCTCCCTCTTTCCTAGGCAGAATTACTATATTTTTGCAGTTATTACATGTATAGTTGTAGGCAAGCATGTTTCCCCACTAAACTATAAAGAGCTTGAAAGAAGAAACACGTTTTCCTCATTGTAACCCCAGCACTCATCACACTGCTAAAAGACGGGGCGGGCACAGATGCTGATTGGATAATCTACCTATTCCCACTTTTCCCCACACCTGTCTGAGGGACTCTTTGGAGCAGTTGTGTTCAAACTTAAGCACACACCACAATCACAGGGAGGGGACCGGTTAAAACACAGATTGCTGGGCCCCATCCGAGTTTGTGACTCAGGAAGCCTGGGGTAGGTCTCAAGAATCTGCATGTCTAATAAGTTCCCAGGTGATACTGGTGCTCTTGGTCCAAGAGCTACACTTTAAGAACCATTGATTTAGAGCACGATTAGAAACAGAAATACATTGAACAAATCCTTGCAAACAAGGGACGAATAAGGTTCAGATAATAAGCTTATGCATACCTCCCAAACCATCAAAATCTGGTGGGCTAAATTATGCCTTATATCATAAGCCCAACATAAGCCCAAGTGTTAGAGCATGTGGTCCATGAGAAAAGGCATTTTACAATGTTTCACTTAGTTTCTCTTTCTTGATTCATTTGATCACTCATAAATAAGTACCTTAATCAGTGTTACTTACTAAGACTCTCCAACTATTATCCTATAACTATTAACTATACTAACAATTCAATTCAGGGGTCGGGAGCAAGTATAAATCCAGAGGAGCTTCATGGACTTCAAACAAAATTCTCCCTCAGAATAAAATAATAATTATAATTTAAAAATCCATTCTGGGAATGACATATATACACTAATATGTATAAAATAGATAACTAATAAGAACCTGCTGTATAAAAATAAATAAATAAAATAAAATTCAACATGAAAAATAAATAAATAAATAAAATTCCATTCTTGGGACTTCCCTGGTGGTCCAGTAGTAAGGAATCCGCCTTCCAATGCAGGGGACGCGGGTTCGATCTCTGGTCAGGGAACTAAGATCCCACATGCCGCAAGGCAACTAAGCCCACATGCCACAACTACTGAGCACGCACACCTCAAGAAGAGAGCCCGCGTGCCGTAAACTACAGAGCCCACACCCTCTGGAGCCCGCGTGCCACAACTATGAAGAAGCCCGCGCGCCTCAATGAAGACCCCGTGTGCCACGACTAAGACCCGACGCGGCCCAAAACAAAACAAAAAATCCACTCTTCTCTCGCCCTATTCTGTTTTCTTGGGCTTTTCATTTCCTCGGCCTCCTTATCTTCCAGGCACACAAGATGGTTGTAATTCTTACTTGTATCAAGACTGCAAACCACCAGTAGGTACATATCCCTTTCTACACCATCCTTGCCATTTAGCCAGTTAGTTCCAGAAGAGGATGGTCTGTGGTCCCAAGGCTTCTAGAGGAACTTCTAAGTGGTGATTTCTGTACTCCTTTCCTTAACATGTCTAACTTTTCTGAGCACTAAATCTTCCCCGTTTCCAGACTAACAGGCATGGCGGTGCACTAACGTTGCATTGTAGTGCCACCTAGAGTCTGCTGCTAGTAAAGACCCAGAGCTAACCAATTCCGGGTACTCACCACCAGCTGGCTACTTAAAGGACTATATGTAGTCATTCTGGCTTCAAATGAACCCTGCCTCAAGAAACTGTTCAGTCAAGGAGGCCTCCTGTCTGGAACTTCCATCTGGAGCTACGGATTGTTAAACCGTCATTTGAAATAGTGTCATCAGCTTAAATTTTTGCTTCACATTAGGATTTTAACTCTGAAGGTTTGTATATAAAACATCTTCCTGGCAAGAGACCTTCGGCGGTGAAGATATGGAAAGGAGAAAACTGCAGCTTCTGGGCCTTTGGGTTCTGCTTCTCGTGGCTGTGGCTGAGCTTCCCTGAGGTCTGCAGGATGAAAATCAGCTTGGCCTGACCAGGGAGATGGATTGAAATGTGAGCCTTTGTGCGCCGCGCATTAAGTAAGCAGCAGCCGCATTAGAAGCCGAGGGTCCATTAGCTCTCATTTAATGTTTCTTCTCAAGCAGATAAGTACAGGCATCAGACACCCCAGCCCTTTTATGACACATAAATCACAGGTCAGTGCCTTCCATGGAGATTCCTGTTTGCTAAGTGAGTAGTGAGACCAGGAGCAGGGAAGCAACACTTCAGCGCACTAAGAGACCCAGGGGGATGAGCTGATTGCACAGGGCAAGACCAGGAATTTCTCCCTACAATTTAACGATTAAAACCTCTCTCGTGCTTGAGAACTGGCACTTCATTCAGGACCTTCCACGAGCAGCAGCTCACACCACAGCCCCACCCTCGGTCCCAGTCCCACCATTAACTTCTTTCTCTGGGAGTTGGTTTCCACAAGCCTTACTGAGTGGAGACCAGGCTATGAGAGCCCATCTTTTGGCCCCCACTAATTGGACTGAGGTGGACCATTTGCCCTACTCAATCCACAAAATCTCTTTCTCTTGATAATTTATGCCAAGAGGCACAGAGACAGAGGGGGGGCCGGGGAGCTGAGCCATGTTAACGGTGGGTCCCTCAGCGAAGGTCCATGAACTTAGGCTGCTGAGGTCCTGGGAACGGCCCTGGCTCCCGCCCTTCCTGGGCCTGCCACCGTGGCCTTTCTGCAGGTTCCGTGAGCTCTGTACCTAAAACCAACTTGAGTGGATTCAGCTCCTTATTACTAAAATTGCTTCTAAGAAACCCTGAATCTTAGGGAGAACACTGATCCAACTCAGACTGGGACTTCTGTTGCCTACTCCAGAGCCACACTCAGCCCGGCCACGCTCCTGTCATACAGGCCCGGGCGGGAGCTGGCCACCCGCGTGGGCAGGAGGCCGGGGAGAGGGGGGCAGTGGGGGCCAGAGTGTGGTCTACAGACTGCTGCCAGCCCACCATCTGTTACGGGTCTGCAACAAGAAAAGTACAGAAACTGAGAAACACTGAGAGCTTTCGTGACAATTTTCCACAGCAATCTGATGTCTATCGAACCTCACTTTTAAAAAACAGAGCTTGTACTTTGATTATCTTTGTTTTTTTCCATTCATTTTTCTAGTATTTTATATTTATTGTATTTTACCCAAAAAATCAGTTCACAAATGATTGGAAATAAAAACAAACAAACAAACACGTCTTTCACTGCCAAGAGTTTGAAGAGCGCTACTTAAAATCCCCCTCCAGGGACTTCCCTGGTGGCGCAGTGGTTAAGAATCCGCCTGCCAATGCAGGGGACACGGGTTCAAACCCTGGTCCGGGAAGATCCCGCATGCCGTGGAGCAACTAAGCCCGTGTGCCACAACTACTGAGCTCACATGCCACAACTACTAAAGCCTGTGTGCCTAGAGCCCATGCTCTGCAACAAGAGAAGCCACAAAAATGAGAAGCCCACGCACCACAACAAAGAGTAGCCCCCGCTCAGCGCAACTAGAGAAAGTCCGTGAGCAACAACAAAGACCAATGCAACCAAAAAAATAAAAATTAATAAATAAAAATTAAATTTAAAAAAAATCCCCCTCCACACTCTGATCCAGGCCCCTGGGCCACTCAGCTGCAGCATTTCACCTAGAAGAGACGGGATTACAGCTGTGCCTTCTCTCCAAAGAAAAGTAATGAGTCTCAGGCAGAGGCAAAGCCTATTGCTCACAACTGTTAGTGAGGAGGGCCCATCCTTGGATCAGCAGGTCAGAAGCAAGACCCAAAGCACCCAGATGGAGTTTAGACAAAGTATTCCAAGGGGGCCGGAAGCGCTATCAAGAGCAAACTTGGGAGCTGCACCCAGATGCGAGTCAAGTGGCTCAACTGGGCTTGGGGGATTTCTAACGCCCAGTCAGTGCCTCTCTGTGCCACCTCCCTACACGCGCGTGCACGCACACGCGCACACACACACACACACCCCGTCCCTTCCTGGAGCCTATCTACTTCTCTGGGCAGCCCCACCCTCTCCCGCAGAGCCAGGACAGGAGCATAGACGGGGATGAAGTGCACGGCTCCCACCACCCCTCCTTTCTGTGCATAGACTTAGCCTGGGTCTCCCCTTATCCTCTCCAAGGAAGAGGCGAGGCCACTGGGGATGTAGGGTGGGCCCTTGGGCTGTGCCGAACCCTCCCAACTCTCAATTCTCTCTGTGTGGGTCCAGAAAATGAAACACGGACATGGAAAGGCCTTTTTTTTTTTTTTTAACAAGTGTCCCTTTACCATGTAAAAATAGAGAAGTGTAAGGAGAAAGAAGGAAGAAATATATGGCGAGTGAGATGGAAAAGGAGGAAGCAAAAGATGGAGGGAATAAAGGGCTACAATTCCATGAGGGCAGGAGCCAGGCCTGTGTCCCCGGGCCTAGCACAGGGCAGGCGCACAAGGGCTCTCAACAAATGTTTGCTGAGTGAATGAAGAAAAGCCGGGAAAGCCGACCCAGGAGCAAGGAGGCCGAAGGGGCCCACACAGCAGGCAGCAGCCCCGGGGAGGCAGCAGGCAGGGCCGAGGGCCGCCGGCAGGGAGGTGGCTGCACACGGACTGCCTCTCTGAACAAGACTCCTCGCTGCTCTCCTTCTCTCTTTCTCCTTAAAAAAAAAAAAAATGTTCTAATGCAGGGAAGAGTCATTGATTTCATTTGAAACTATTCCCAAACAGGATATGGACGCTCAAACAGCTCCTTGGCCCTTGGCAACCGTTGTGCGCAGGTGTTTCTTGCAAGTGCCGGGCAGCACGTAGGGCACCGAGGCCCGGGGAGCACAGGGGGGCAGCCCGAGCCCTGGAGCAACCCCTGCATTCCAGGAGTTAGACTCCTTCCCACACGCCTCTCCCTGCCCCCTTGCTCACCTCACTTCCAGCCCCCAGTCTTTCGTACAACAGGAATTGAGTTTTCACTCTTGTTAGTTCTGTAATTCGTATGATGAAAACAAACCACTGTCACAAAGAGAGAAGTTAACATGCAGTGAACAAAATGGAAGCAAGGAAGCATAAATAGGACTGCTTGATAACAACAGACAAAAACAGGATGGACTTCACCTTGCCAAGCAAAAACAAATATGTGAACACTGATAGAACTGAATAAAAAGTTCATCAATAAAAATCAATACATACACATTTTTTTTCTGAAGTATAGTTGATTTGCAATGTTGTGTTAGTTTCTGCTGTACAGCAAAGTGATTCAGTTATACAAATATATATATATTCTTTTTCATATTCTCTTCCATTGTTTTTTTTACACGATACTAAATATAGTTCCCTGCACACACATATCTTTTCAATCCAAGTTTCTAAGAGTAAAGTGGAATCGAAGAGTATTGAAGCATGAAGGAGTATCTCCAACAAATAGGAGTTTATAAGTAGCCCTGGACCAAGAGTTAAACATAGAGTTACCATGTGATCCAGCAATTCCACTCCTAGGTAGAGTACATACCCAAGAGAAATGAAAACATAGATGTCTGCATGAAAATCTGTATATGAAGGCTTAGAGCAGCATTATTCACAACAGCCAAGAAGCAGAAACAACCCAAATGTCCACTGGTGAATGAATAAATAAAATGTGATATCTCTATATATTGGTATATTATTTGGCCATTAAAAGGAATGAAGGTTTCATACATGCTACAACTTGCATGAAACTTGAAAACATTGTGCAAAACATTAAGCGAAAGAAGCCGGTCACAAAGGATCACATGTTGTATGATTCCATTTATATGAAGTGTCCAGAAAAGATAAATCTGTAGAGACAGAAATTAGATTAGTGGTTGCCAACGGCGGGGATGGGTAAGGGGGTGGCAGGATTGGGGGATGGTAGCTAAGGGGTATAGGATTACTTTTGAGGATAACAAAAACTTTCTAAAATTGTAATGATGATTGTTCAGCTCTGTAAATATACTAAAAGCTACAGAATCATACACTTTAAATGGGTGAATTCTATGGAATATGTCCATGTAAAGAAAGCTATAAAGAAAACAAAAAACAGAGACATCATTTTCCAAGCAGAGATAAGAAAGGTGGAGTATGTCTGGTGGATTTCATCGATCCCTTCTGGCAAGGAAAGGGTTAGGAGAGGATGCTAAATCTTGAAGTACTTCTTCGCTCTCCTTTGGGCTTTTTTTGTTTTTGTTTTTTTTCTTCGCTCTCCTTTGGATCCTCACTGTTGCCCCCAAGGCTCCTGTTACAAGGCTTCATCCAGGGGGTCCTGGAAAGGAGCCCCTCTCTTTTCCCCTGTTTTCGTAATGGAAAGGGCTGGCAAGAGCTTACAGTGTAACCCTTCTAGAGATGTTTATGATTTTGGATTATAATCATAACTTAGAACATTCGAGGTTTAGGAACAATTGACGCTTAGGAACAATCTCTTCTACTGGACCTCTTTGTGTTCCGTGGAGCCCTTCCAGGGCTATCAAGTTGGAACCAAGAGGAAGGGAGGGGCCGTGAGAGGGGCGCTGGGTATACCATAGCTTTTAGAGAAATTCTCACTTCACATGGTTAAATACAATGTTTGGGGGTTTAAAAGATAAACCCTTAGCCATTCACAAAGAAAAAATTATCCAGAAAAACTCAACCCTGAGGTTTCTGGACAACTGACGTTTGACTGAGCTTTCCCAAAACATTATAGCACCACGAGGCCCACGTTCCCCTTCAGTGAGTTCCAGAGAGCCCTTCACAGGCTCTTAGCTGCCTCCCTCCACCTCTGGACATCATCCATAGACCATTCTCAAGGCCCCGCCAGATCTGACGTCCCCTACGATGCTCTACGATCCTGCCTGCGGCATAGTCCGCTGACCCAGAGCAACAAGGAGCCCATGGCAAACACGTGCCCCAGCACACGGGTCACCAGGAAAGTCTCCTGAGTCAGGCCCTGAACGAGCCTCTCTCTAGCACAGGATCGTTGACAATATGTTTACATAAGTAGGCCAGGAAAGGGGTCAGAAGTAAAACACAGCTAAGTTGGTCCATCACAGCAGCCATATTTCCTTGCCCCTCCCCCCAAAATAAGGCCCAGCCAAATCCCCAGACTTCCAGCCAAAGAGCTGAAACTGTTACATGATGCTAGCTGCTCTAAACCACACACGACACTACCTAGGAAAACATCTATCAGTTTCTTGAACTTTACTAAGCCCCAGAATGATGAACTTGACCAAGGTAGCATCAAAAGTCTCAGAGGGTCAGAACCTGGGAGGTCCGTAGTTTCTATTTACATTTTTTTAATTTGAATTCTCTCTCACCCAGAGCCCAGTTACTGTGAAGCCCTTTCTCTGAGCCTGCCTTACTAAAAGCTAGAATGGGTAATATCACCTAGCAGAGGTTTTTACAAACAGCAGACACTTGGTAAATGCCTCAAGAAATTGATAAGTTCATGAGTGAATTAATTAATGATTTCGGAAGTAAAACTGCTTTAAAGTCAAAAGTATTACACATTGCTACCTATAAAATAGATAACTAATAAGGACCTTTTTTGTTGTTGTTGTTGTTGTTGTTTTTGTTTCTTTGCGGTACGCGGGCCTCTCACTGTTGTGGCCTCTCCCGCTGCGGAGCACAGGCTCCAGACGCGCAGGCTCAGCGGCCATGGCTCACGGGCCCAGCCGCTCCGTGGCATGCGGGATCTTCCCGGACCGGGGCACGAACCTGTGTCCCCTGCATCGGCAGGCGGACTCTCAACCACTGCGCCACCAGGGAAGCCCCAATAAGGATCTATTTTATAGCACAGGGACCTCTACTCAATACTTTGTAATGACCTATATGGGAAAAGAATCTAAAAAAGAGTGGATATATGTATGTGTATAACTGATTCACTTTGCCATACACCTAAAGCTAACACAACATTGTAAATCGACTATACCTCAATAAAAAAAATTTTTTTAAGTATTACAGTTTAGTCATCCCAATTTTTATAATTTCTCCATCACCTATTTAGGACCTTCTTAAAGTGAACTGGTCCCAGCATCATAGAGCTTGGAAGGGACAGGAGACACTACCCACTCTGATTAATTCCAAACTCTTGCCTAAACAATGTCCCAGAGGCCACCTAAGGGGACAAGTAGGAGGCTGAGAAGAAAGGCATTTGGGATCTCCATTCCCATTTTTGTTAGTATATTAAGATAAGGCTACCTGCTAGAATAAATAAACCTCAACATTTCAATGGCTTGGCAACATAGAACTTTATTTTTCACTCACATAACAATCTGATGTGGGAGTTTCTGGCCTGCAGGTGGCTCTCCTGCACGGGAGCCCAGGCTCCTCCCATCTTGTGGTTCCATTATCCCCCTAGGGCTGCAGCCAGGAGACAGGGGAAGGAAGAGGAGAGAGAGCACACCTGCTTCTTTACCACCGTGGCCTGTGTATTAGTCAGGGACTTTTCAGGAGAACAAAGTCCAGGCCAGGTAATCAGAAAAACAGGACCCAGGCCAGGCAATCCAATAGACACCCTTTAACATGGGCAATGACAAGAGCTTAAAAGCCAGACAGGGAACGTGAGAAAATCCAGAGATTAGCATCAGCAAGAAGTCACTTCCACTCCTAGGACTGGAGGATCCATCTCACTCACCCCTTACCCCTCTGAACGACAGAGAAAGCTGCTGGGCAACTAAGACGTGGAAGAGGGGCTGTTAGTTAAGAGCTGAGACTACAGTGATGTCACCTGAAGCAAAAAGATCAGGGCTGAAATACCTTGTCTTCTCCCTTTCTCCCTCCCTCCGGTCTCCTGCCATTCCCCGGGCTGGCTGAACCTAGCCAGAGCCAAGGAAGGAAGCCTGGACAACTGTAGTTTGTAGGAACCAGTCCTGTACAGAATGGGCAGCGTAGGGAAAGGGCAAGGAAGTGGATCTGAGGGCAAACAGGCTAGTGACAAACATGATCCATAAGTGACACAAATCACTTTCACTCCCAGCTCATTGGTAAGGGGTAGTTACAGGCCCACGTCAAGAAGCAAGGGCTGCTGGGAAATGTAGTCCTGGGAAATGTAGCACCTGGAAGTGTAGTCCTGGGCTGGACATCCACTTACCAGTAACATAATATAGTGGGCAGTTGGCCATCTCTGCCACAGTTAAGTTGGAATAACTTTTCAACCCGCCCAGCGGCTCCATTTTCACATGAGGTTCATGAGGGACACAACCACAGGAAAAAGACGCTGGTGACTCTCTGGGAAGCATTACTACTTCTCCCTTCTCATGCCATCCCTTAGACCCAGAGCACTGGTAGGAAGAGGAGGAACCAACAGCAGCTGCTTGGTTCTCCTGAGAGGAAGGGGCAGAATGTCCAGAGATTCCTGTTGATGACCAGAATGCCCTCATGGAACTTTGGGGTGAGCTGGGGTATTGAAGCGTGAAGGAATTGGTACACAAGACAGAATTGGCTTCCGTGCCGTGGAGCATGTGATTCCGCTTTATTAGGAGCTGCACAGTAAGTGCTCGGGATCAAAGATATGGAGCCCCAGGATGAAGGAAAACAGACAGTCTTGCTCTGGGCAGTATCTCAGCCTCCCCACTGATATTTCAGCTCCAAACACTTATTTTTAGGCCAATCTCCTTCTGTCATTATCTTGGAGGTGTGCTTACATTCTTAGCTCCTATATTTATATTCCACCCAACACAGATGACTTCCCTGTCTTTAATCTTCAAACACTACAATCCATTCAGAGAAACTGCATTTCTGCTGCACTCCTGAACCCTAACTAGGTAGACTGAGGCCTCCCTCCACACTGGCCAGAGCAGTTCCACTCATTCCTGTTTTATATATTGGGCTGTTTATCTAATATGGATGAAAAGTTTGCAAACCATGAATCTTGCTTAATTCTTCCCTTTATATGTGAGAAAGCAGTTCAGTGAGAGAAGGGGAATTGCCCCAAGACTGCACAGCTAGTACACCAGGAGACAGGCCTAGACCTTCAGATCCTCAGGAAATTCTAACAAGAATAGTTTCTAAAACACATGTTCCTCGCGGAAAGTGCCTAGAAACTCTCCACCCCTGAAGATTACATCATGGAAAATGTTTTCAGTGTTGTGCCGAGCTGGCTATTTCCTCATGAATTAGGGCTCCTTTGGTTGCGAGCAACAGAAATCCACGGAGACGACTTTGGCCAAAAGGAGCAACTCTACTACAAGGGGCTAAGGGAACACACAGCAGGAATGAATCCCATGCCAGGAATGCAGCTGGGCCCCAGGGATGAGCTGGAACCAGGGATTCAAACCGCTTCAGAAATCGCTCTCCGAATCCTGCTTTGATGTCCATTCCTAAACCAATCTATATGGCCAGAGCCAGGGAAACTCTCCGATCTCCCCAGCTTGATCACGTGCCTGCTCTGGTCTAATCAACAGGATCCAGAGCTCCAGGGCAAGATATAGCTGCCACCAGGACCCATGTGGTTGGGAAAAGGGCAGGTCAGTAACCAGAGAGCAGGGATTTATTACAGACTGGAAAGATAGCCTAATGTGTCCATGTACCAGGTAATCTGGCTCTACCAATTTAACACTTAACATTTTAAGCAATTAACTTGGAACATTACTAGGTTGCTTATTATTAAATGAACAGATCTTACCAATATTCAAACACAATTTTCCACATTGCCCAAAAAAGTCCCAGTCATTCTTCCATGCCTAATCTACTAAGATACCATCCCCATTGTGAAGGCCTGGGGGACTCCTCAGTTAGCACTACTATGGCACTTGAAACATATTTGTCTTCTCCAACAAACTATTACCTCCTCATGGGCAAGAACCTTATCTTGTTTGTCTCTGTCTCAAAGACTAGTTTAATTCCTGGCATATTATAACTTTTGGTACTTGTTGAATATTGGGTTTGTCCTATAACTATTTGTCAAGTATTGATTAAATAATAAAGAACCACCATGAAGTCTCTCGAATTACTTTGCAGAATTTTTTACAAGAAAGATCATCACTTGAGATTGATGGCCAATTCACACTCGACGGAGAAAAACATTAAGGTAGACAATCCAATATCAATCTCACTCTGACTTTTCACCCTTGCCAGGAGGATACATAATTCAAATGCTTCCTTGCAGTCATGATGTACAAGGTTGAGCTGAGGCCCACTTGTTGAGGAAGAGTTAGCGCTATCATTAGAGTGCTGTGATCAGCAGAGCCCACTACATTTAATCTTGTGTCATTCTTATTAACAGTACCTAACATACTTTGCTGGCACAGTTACTCAAAGAACAGCAAATATTAGAGGGAAAGTCTATAATAATGAACTATAGTAAATGCAACATTATTGAAAATTTACCCCCCGAAAAGGTGTGGCCTTCAAAAGGAGGTTTCTGGATAGGACTTAGGGGCAGAAGTTGCCAAGAAGCAAAGTAGGAGCCAATCGAGTCAGAGTAATAAGAAGTTTAAATAAAAACTGTTGTTAAAGAAATGTATCTGGACTCTGCAGGTATTAAATATGAGCATAAAGGCTATAGTTGCCACACATTCTTTGATTTGGAAATAAAACAATTTCTGAATGTTTAGAACAGGTCCTTTAAATAAAAGAATGTATAGGCATGGAGAAGAAATTTCCATCATAAAATCTTTACACAAATCTTAAGCAATGGTGGAAAGTGCATGTCCTGCTTCCATTCCAAGTGCTAAAGGAGGCTTTTTGAAGGATATGAATGTGAGAAACAGAAAGACTCCAGGGTTGTGGAAAGAACAGAAAGCCAACTCTCCCTGGATTCCAAGGAGCCTCTGCGGGTTCCCATCATTCTGGAGTCCCTACACCTGCAGCCTTGGTTCCCGCAGAGCCCATCCCAGCATGCTGCGTATTTCGGTAATCTTGGATGTCCTCCCTGCATGGGCAATGTTGTGAGTAGGTAAATAGGGTGGCTTCTGGATCTCTCCAGCAAAGGACAAATGACTCTGAATTTAGAGAAAAACAGATCCACAGGCAATTCAAGTACCTGGATAAGAGGCAGAGGACAAGCAGAGAAAGATTTTTTTTTTTACCTTGTTTGGATTTAGTGGAAATCAAGGACCAGCTGACTGAAGGGAGGGACCCTCCATCTGAACTGGGGTGGAAGCTGACAACAGGAGCCGAGTGTTGCTTCTTGGTGGGAGAGGAGAGAGACATCCTCAAGGTCCACTGTCCGCAGGATCCTGGACTTAACTTTGAACTTTATGTGTCATCCTAGGTTGCAGTGTGAACTAGGACTTAACTCTTTTTTGCCCCTTTATTCATGGATTATGAATTTGTATTCTGTTTCTGTTTCTTATGATTCTTCTGCCATTTTGGAGTGGGAGGGGTGAAAGGAAATCGATTCTAAGCTCACTGGGCTCAAATAACAAATTTTCAAAGAACAGAAAATTTTATATGCTTGTTACTGGACTAACTTAGCCACTTTTCTTTTTTTTTAATTTTTTTAGAATTTTTTAAAATGTAGACTCCTACTTAACTGCTCTTTTAGAAGTCCACAGTGTTTATCAAAATTTTGTATTTTAGTATCATCTGTGAATCTGTTTTTGTTCCCACTTATTTACTGGCTGAATTATTTTCTGTTCCAGTTTTATAATGTAGATAACTCATTTACAATAGTATTTCTCACACTGAGTTTGGCAATTCTGAGAGATTTCTAGAAATCAGACCCACTGAACGGTCAATAGCTGTGTGATGCTGGTGTCCCTCTCTGAGCTATATCTAGATGGATAAACTGGCACTTCTGCTTCTAACTAAGAAACGGTTACCTAAAGAGCTACCTAAGGTTTTCCAACTATCAAAAGTCTTCTATTTCACACCGTAAGATAAATGTTATGGCTTGAAATCTAAGGGAGAGATATATGATCGGCCAATACGCTCTCTTGTTTACTTTGTCCAGACTTTGCATCTGTTCTATATATAAAACCCAACTGCAGGTGACTTAACCAAAAGTTTATTTGGTGGAAAGCAACTTAACCAAAAGTACTTTGACTAAAAGCAAATTAATCAATCTGAAAGAATTTAGTTGATATAAAAATTTGATTGGAAAATATTGACACGAGTTACCAATATTCTTTTCAAATATTACTAACTTTGAAGCTACCCTCCATGGATCTCTCTCTTGAGAATTATTGAAGGGTCTTTTTTTTAACCTTAAAAAAATTCAAGTGCATTTTTAGTGAATCATCCCTTCTCTGTTCTGTGTATGATAGTGAAAATTTGGAACAACCTAACTCTCTAATGACAGGAGATGAGTCCCACATCTGAGCTGCTACTAAAATCCATGATCTCCGTCCTTAGCTAACAAACTTTCACCTTGTCTTCAATCCACTCTAACCCCACCACCTATACCCTCACTTTCAACAGATGGCCTTGCCTCCTTCTATATAGAGCAACTAGAAAACACCAGATATGAAGCCTCACATTCCTCCCTGGCCATCTGCAACCTTACCTCCACTCTTCTTAGTGATGGAGGGATCCTGCCTTTAGCCAGTTAATCCTTCTGTGCTCTGGGACTTGTGCTCTGTATTCTAGAGCCTCTCTCCCCTCCCCCCTCCCTCTCACTCTCTCTTACCCCCCATCACACTCTCTCTATCCTGTACCATCAATCTCTTCTTTACTCAGTCAGCATGTAAACAGTCACAAGTCTCTTCATCTTCATCCTAAAAAACAATAAAGACTCTCACCTGACACTTCGCTCCACTCTTCTTTCCTTCCTCCCCTTCAGACCCAAACTCCACATGGGGTCATCAGCTCTTTCTGGTTCTACCTGCTCTCTTTCCATTCTCTCTTCAACCTGCCTCAATCTGGCTTTGGCTAAGACCACCAATGCCAATGGCCAGCAGATTGTCAACTTCAATGGACATGTTTCTGTGTTTGTCTTGCTTGACCTCTCTACAGTATTGGATGCCAACTTTTCCCTCCTCCACCAAAATTCCATTCCCTTGGCTGCCACGACAACTCTCCTTTCTGACTTTTCTTTTCCTTCTATGGCCTTCTATGGACTTCTCTATTCCTTCTCTTCCTTCTTTTCTTTCTATGACTTTTCTTTTCCTCCTCAGTCTCCTCTGGGGTTCTTTTCCCACTCACCTTTTAAGGACCACCATTTCCCAAGCCCCTTTGTTCAAACTTCTGCTCTTGTCCCTCCACCTCCTCTCCCTGGACCTCCTCAGACAACATTTATCCTGAGGACCTTCAGTAGAGCACAGTGGTTGAAGATGTGGACTCTGAGTTTGAATTCCTAGTTCCATCACTCACTGGTCATTTTCCCTCCACCAAGCTACTCTCTAAGCCTCAGCTTCCTCAGCTTTGAAATGGAGTAACAACACCTCTGCCATAAAGTTATTGTGAGGATCAAATATTATAATGCATATAAAACAATTAGCATAATTGTTATTATGCAATGCACTAATAAATGGCTCGGTTAGGGCTTCCCTGGTGGCGCAGTGGTTGAGAGTCCGCCTGCCGATGCAGGGGACACGGGTTCGTGCCCCGGTCTGGGAAGATCCCACATGCCGCGGAGCGGCTGGGCCCGTGAGCCATGGCCGCTGAGCCTGCACGTCCGAAGCCTGTGCTCCTCAACGGGAGAGGCCACAACAGTGAGAGGCCCGCGTACCGCAAAAAGAAAACAAAAACAAAAACAAATGGCTCAGTTAATGTTATTATTATTTATCTTGCCTTAAGCTCCAAAACATCTGGTTCGCTAAAAAGACATAACTCAATACCAGAAATGACGCCATCTACTCATGGATCACTGAGGCCAGAAGATGATGCAAAGCATCTCTTTTCTCTCCAGATTGCCTTCCAGGTGGTACACAGTCCACCTTGGATGTTCTTCTTTGGACACACACGATATATTTCTTTGCCCCATCTCCAGTCCTCTTCCCTTTTCTACCCCTCTGTTGGAGCCCCAGCTCCACTCTGCTAGCATCACACCACGCAGGCTGGATTGCTACTGCCTCTCTCCTAAGTGGGCACCTCCCTACAACCCCCCACAGGAGCAGGACTGGATTTTCAGAGTCTTCCAAGGGGTCCCACAAACCTATCTCTAGTTAATAATGACTGCCTCTCACAGCAGTTTGATGTTTTTTCATGCTATAAGATTCTCTCTGCACCTGGGATGAGAATTGAAGGGACAAAGAGGGGGAACAGGACAGAGAGACTTATTCTGCCACCACATTACTATTATTTTTCATAATTAATAAATTTTATAATATATGTCCAGAGACCTGTATTTCGACCTGACATTCACCTGTACTAGATTGTATTCAAACCAGAATATAAAATATTTAACAGGCACTAAAGCATCTTATTATACCTTGAACTCAATATGCCTAATACTAAATTAAATATTTTTTTCTCCCAAAACTATTCTTCCTATTGTATTCACCACCTACCCAGAGGTACAAGCCAGGAACCTGTCCCTGGTTCTCTGTCCCAGCTGCTTTCTTATCCCTTATCCCCCTTATCCACTTCTACCTCCTAAATATCATCATATCACCTACTCTTCATCACCCCTGCAACTACTCATAACCCAGATCCCATTTTGAGTCATGGCCTACACCAATTCATTTCTGGATTAGATGACCCTCCCCTGAGTCACTATAGCAGTCTGTACTTCTCTCTATGCTGGTATTATCAGGCTGTGGAGTACTTGTGGGGCCTCAAACATAACATCTTGATGCTTTCAGTGCCTAGAAGAAGGCCTGGCATCTAGTAAGTGTGCAATAAATACCTGCTAAAAGAAGCGAAGATGGAAGGAAGGAAGGAAGGAAGGAAGGAAGGAAGGAAGGAAGGAAGGAAGGAAGGAAGGAAGGAGGGAAGGAAGGAAGGAAGGAAGGAAGGAAGGAAAGGAGGGAGGGAGGGAGAGAAGGAAGGAGGGAGGGGAAAGAGAAATCAAAGTCAATTAGTAATCTTACAACTTTTTCTTTTGAGGACTATTTATGAACTTATATTTTGGGTATCAAATACTCAGGTCTATACATACTCTCTGCCTCTTCTGTCGGGCTCAGCTTGCTCTGCGGATCAGGGCTTCAGAGTAGTGTGAAATCCTGCAGTCATTTACAACTTATGGAGAGAAGGTAATAATTGTCTCTTAATGCTTCTCGCTTTACCCTATGTACTTCCTACTCTAACTTCTCCTTTAAGGCATCATGTTTAATTTCTTCAGGTTTTACTGGCCTTCTCCAAGCTTCTAGTCCTGGCCATTTGCTTCCTCTTGGTTTCTTATTTCTCCACAGGGAAGAGTCTAAATGGAGGACAGGAGTCAGGAAGGAAGGGAGGTTAGTGTTTAGAATGATTTCACCTGGAATAGTGGAGAGAATGCCATCAATGGAAAGACAGAAAGAGAGTTTCCGAAGACACTAGGGCGGGCACACAATATGAGTGTCCCTGGGAATTCTAATTCTCTGTCCCTGCATCCAGCGCTTCCTCATCTCCCAGTACATCTTCTTGCCTTTCATATTAAGATTATTCTCCAGTGAATGGCTTAAAATTTCTCCTTAACCTGTCTAGTACATATCCAACTGCTCTCAAACTGTTTATTAAAGGGACTTTAGCTCTTTCTTTTGAACACTTTAATAACATCTGAACAAATCAGAATTTTTAAAAAAAAGCATACAATGTTCACCCAGTGAGGTACATAAAATGCCAATGCCCATTTGTCAGAGATTTGGGAGGTAGCTTTAGGTGAAGTTGGTATATATTGTGATTCTTTCAGCAGGCAATTTGCACAATGGTGCTATCCTTATAAAAACTGAAACTTACAATGGTAAAGAAAGACTTTATCACATATAACAGAACTGTCTAAGGAAGAAAAGCACTTTGCTTCCAAATATGCCAGCACGAGCAATATCAACATTTCGGTGCACACACTTTTGTGCTTTAGACGTTATCTCAATATTTCCTCTGAGATCCCATGGATTCCCTTTTGCCCCTTGTGATTACAGAATGGTGACCTAGTTTAGATCTGTCCTTACTCTTACACACACACACACACACACACACACACACACACACACACATACACAATGCTTCATTGCTCATGGAAATTGAGATATTTTCTTACTAGAGGTTTACCATCAATAGGATCTTGAGCACAGACTACTTTTCAATGGTTTAGGTTATTCTAACAAGTATGAACTTGCCTAAATGTACTTGCTGGATGAGATGTCGAAACCCATCACTCTATGGAAATCACCAGTCACCACACGGCTGCCAGTCTTTTTTTGTTTTTGTTTTTTTGCGGTACGCGGGCCTCTCACTGCCGTGGCCTCTCCCGTTGCGCAGCACAGGCTCCAGACGCGCAGGCTCAGCGGCCATGGCTCACGGGCCCAGCCGCTCCGCGGCACGTGGAATCCTCCCGGACCGGGGCACGAACCCGTGTCCCCTGCATCGGCAGGCAGACGCTCAACCACTGCGCCACCAGGGAAGCCCACGGCTGCCAGTTTTAACAGCCTCTTCACGGTCCTCACCTTCATCAACCTCCACATAGCCCCTGACACCCCTGACAACTACCTCTTTCTTGAAGGCCCCTTGATTTCTGTCTTGGGCGGCACCACTCAGAGAGTCCTATTCCAGCAGAAGGCAAGAGAATACAGATGGCACTGGGTCTGGAGGGTCCTGAACCTGAAATTGTCCAGGTGGAAATAAGAGACGTATCCTTTTGTGCAGATTGCATCCTTGAGCCTGTGCCAGCAAGCGGGTCACGATGGAGCCCTTCCCCAGAGACGAGTGACTCAGAGAGAGAGAAGGGTTAATATTCTCATCTTCAGGAATGAAAGCAGAGGGCAGAGATCAAAGGGAATTCCAGTTACTGTCCCAGCAAGAGAGTCAGGAACACAGACTGGGAATCAAAACCATAAGAATTTTTTAAGATTCTCTAAATCTCATGGGTTTGTGAATTTTATTATTCCCGTTATATTAAGTGGTGGTGATTAGGAGTAAAATTTATTTCAAAAATAAATAGACAAGGGCTTCCCTGGTGGCGCAGTGGTTGAGAGTCCGCCTGCCGATGCAGGGGACGCGGGTTCGTGCCCCGGTCCGGGAAGGTCCCACATGCCGCAGAGCAGCTGGGCCCGTGAGCCATGGCCGCTGAGCCTGCGCGTCCGGAGCCTGTGCTCCACAACGGGAGAGGCCACAGCAGTGAGAGGTCCGTGTACCACAATAAATAAATAAATAAATAAATAAACAGACAAGTAAATAAGAGGAGCTGGTACGTTGTTTTCAGGGATCTGAAGAGGAATTAGAAGGAGCCGGCGGGAACCACATCCCTCCGGGGGAGAGAACCTCAGGGGAGTCAGAACTGGCCATGCCAGCACCCGGGAGGAGAGGAAGAAGGTCGCGTGCCCAAGACCTATTGCGAGGAGCACAGGAGAAAATAACAAACACATCCAGCCTGGCAGGAGTGTGCAGAGCTTCTCCGTCTCCTCCGCCAGTTCCTTTTCCTTTACCTTCCCCTAAACACTTAAGGTTCTTAAATCCATAACCCCAGCCACGCCCTCTCTCCTGCTCCAGACCCACATACCACGTACACTGCCACACCCCCAGCTGAGCATATGCAAAATGAACCATCACCCTCTCCATTCCCAGCCCGTATCTGTCTCTTCTCCAGTATCCTTGATCTCGGTGGAAGACATTACAAATCTCCCAAGCACCAAGGCTACCAATCTCAAACTGTCCTCCCCTTCTCCATAAGCCATCAGCCATCAAGGCCCATCGGTTAGATACCAGATGCCCCATTCTCTTGCTTCTCACAGTCCCTGTCCTATCTCGGGTCCTACAGTCTCTCATAATACTGCTGCAATTGTCCCCTAACTGCAGTAGTTCGACCTGCAACGTGTGGTAGGTGTGACTTTTACAGTGAATCCTCACGACTCAGGCGAAATTATTTCCATACTGAACTGTATACAGCTCGTGAGCCTTTATTTTTACTGATGGTGAGAAGCGTTGAACTTGTCACTTTAATAAACGTATGCCATCATCTCTGACCTAAAGCTCTTCCAAATCCCCCACTTCTATTCCCTAGGATCCCTTCCCAAAACAAACTTCCCACATCCGAGCCCTCATCTTAGGCCCTGCCTTCTGGGGGAGCGCAGGCTACACCTTCCAGTCCTACGGTCTAAAAAGCTTCAAGGCTACATTTCCCCTCCTTTGCACCTAGCGTGCTGCGTGTGATCTAGGCTCTACCAAGCATCACATAGACTCTAAGGGCCCTAAGGGGCCATGCGGGTGGTGGTGACACAAGGAGATGGACCAGTGTGGCTGCCGAGGCTCTGTTCTTCTGCGGCAGCTGTGGCTGAGGTTCCAGTGTCCCTCCTCAGCTCACAGGTGCCAAGCAGTGGGCAGGGGCTCCAGTGGGGTCTCTGCAAGACCCATCACCTGGTTAGAGCTTCTCCAGGCTATGCTGCTCCTGGCTGGATACCTTCCATTCTCAGTTCTCTGGTCTTCCTGGAAATTCCAGAAGCTACTGTTGTAACAAGTTCCTTTCTATTAAAATCAGCCTCTATGATTCTGTTTTCTGAGATTAGGAATCAGATCCAATGCAGTTATTCAAAGTCTTATTCAATGATATTGGGTTTTGTTATTATATAAGGGAGAAGCCATCCCTTTACACTTAGTATTGAGCAAAAATATCACGTATCAAAAGAAATTTTTACACTAGGAGATTTTGTTTTTAGCTCTTATATTTCTACCTATGAGGGTTCATTTAGACAGCATGAATCAATGCCTTGCTATTAATCATAAAGGCAAGAGTTTTACAAACCTTGAATATGTAAAGTCCTGTTAATACTTCATGTATTTTAATAATAATAGCTACATTTTTAGTGCCTATCATGTATCAGTTATTGATCTTTTCTCAGTATGATATCTGATTACTCCTTACAACCACAGAAACTGAATTTCAAATCACACACATTGTAACTGATTGGTTCAGTGTTTTAACTCAAGTTTTTCTGACCCCAGGCCCACGCTCCCTCCCCTATGCTATGTTCCTCTCTGACCAAAGGCCCTGCTATAATCTGAGCCACACACTTCTCCTCAGGGCTCTGGCCCTCTGGCCTCCAGTTCACGTCACACTATCAGCTGAGCTCCCAGGGGAAGTTCTGGGCTCAGGAAACACACGTGCTAAGTCCTCAGAGACAGACGCATGGTCTGCCTAGTTGAAGTAAATCAGCAAAATATTCCCCTCAGCTCACAGCTGCTGTATTAATCAGAATTAGGTTCTGCTGTAACAGAATCATCCAAAATAACTATAGCTTAAGTTAGTTGATCTCTTTCCAAAAATATAGAGGTTGGTTAGTCCAGGGCTGGAAAAGGCCTTCACACTCAGGAACCCAGGCTTCTCCTATCTTCCTTCTCCACTGCAGGTGGCTTCCATTCCCAAGGCGACTGCATGGCCCAAAAGGCTGATGGAGTTAAGCTGAACATCTAC
This sequence comes from Lagenorhynchus albirostris, assembly GCF_949774975.1. NCBI lineage: Eukaryota > Metazoa > Chordata > Mammalia > Artiodactyla > Delphinidae > Lagenorhynchus > Lagenorhynchus albirostris. The sequence continues at coordinate 64,287,057 of NC_083095.1, read as the reverse complement.
ACTCTGCCAACAGGAAGAAAAGCACGCAGTCCCTTTCCTTTAAGGACGTCTCCTGTATGTTGCACTCACCACTTTCCTCTAATATCCACCAGCCAGAGCTCAGCTAAGATGAGTTCCATAGCAGGAAGGAAAGCTGGGAAGTACAGTCTTCGGATGGGGGCGGATCCTTGTGCCAAGCCAAAAGGGAGGAACAGGTATCAAACTCCGCAAACTCTGCAAGCAGAGTCTTTGATATAATGGTCTACTTTGCTTTGATAAACAATTTTTGCGCTTTTTTTTAACTTAATTTAATTTTTTTTATACAGCACGTTATTAGTTATCCATTTTATACATATTAGTGTATATATGCCAATCCCAATCTCCCAATTCATCACACCACCACCACCCCCTGCCACTTTTCCCCCTTGGTGTCCATACGTTTGTTCTCTACCTCTGTGTCTCTCCTTCTGACCTGTAAACCGGTTCATCTGTACCATTTTTCTGGATTCCACATACATGTGTTAATATATGATATTTGTTTTTCTCGTTCTGACTTACTTCACTCTGTATGACAGTCTAGGTTCATCCACGTCTCTACAAATGACCCAATTTCGTTCCCTTTTATGGCTGAGTAATATTCCATTAGCATATATGTGCCACATCTTCTTTATCCATTCGTCTGTCGATGGGCATTTAGGTTGCTTCCATGGCTTGTTTTGTGGAGGAAATAAGAAATGTGTTTGTTTCTAAGAAAAAAGGTCAAAGCTTGAAGAAGTGGGGATATGAAGGCTTATTAATATTAGGTCAGAAGGTAAAAATCTGGCAGCTCCTCTGTCACCAACTCAACTTTCCCAACTACCTACTCATTACATTTTCAGCTTTTCAGGATATCCTCTCTTTAATATGACTCCAGCCTCTGTGCAGGACTTGCATTGAAGGTTCCCGCCAAATCTTAGACATAGCCTTCCTGCTGAGAGCATGGGACAAGCAGGGTGGTTATCTCAGTGACAGAGCCAAGAACAGGGCAGAGATAACAAACACATCATAGGATCTCAGAGCCATTATTTCATCTCCATGAAACGATTTCCCCTGGCCTTTCCCTTCCTTTTTCTCCATTTTTTGTACGAGAGTCATTTCATCCTTTACGAGCTAGCTCATTCATTCATCTATTCGTTCAATAAACAGAAGCATTTTCCAAGGACTCCCTTAGGGAAGTTCATCGTCCACTGGATGGGACAGACCCCTGAACAAATCATTGTGGAATCGTGTGGTAAGTGCTATCTAGAGGAATAAAAAAGTTCTGTAGGGACCTAGAGGATCTCCAGGAGACATCTTGTGAGAGGTGGTGTATGAGGTGGTCTCTGATTCATCTCTGAAGCATCCCCACCCCTGTATCCCCAGCACGGTGCCACAAACACAACACCATTTTCTGAATAAAAAATGTCACTATCCTCAGACACTTGGTTCTCATAATCTTTATGATGAGAATGTGACTGTTCTATTGTTCTACAGAAGCGCCCAGCAAGAAATGCAGCAACCCTTTCCGGAGATGTTCAGACAGATGAACAGTAAGTTATTACCCCCGACCCCCAACACACACACACACACACACACACACACACACACACGTATACACACACAGACACACACAGACACACAGACACACACACACAGGCACACACAAACACACACAGACACATACACACACACGTATAGACAGAGATGCACACAGAGACACACACACAGACACACACACAGACATACACACAAAGAGATGCACACACAGAGACACACACATACACACACAGACACACAGACACACACACACAGACGCACACACACAAAGACACACACAGACACACACACACACAGATGCACACAGACACACACAGACACACAGACACACACACAGACGTGCACACAGACACACACAGAGACGCACACACACACACATACACACACACACACGTTTCTTTATTCTATTTAAAGATTCTGTAAAATCATGTGCTATTGTGCTTGATTATCCTTATAGTAAATAAGAATATCCGTCTAAAATGAACTTTGTCTCTCCTACTGTAACTCTAATTCATTCCTGATTTTAAAACCTACTAAAATACAAAAACAAAAAGTATTATAAAGACTTGTTTGTGGGTGGCTGTAGGTACTTGATATAGGTTACTTTCTTTCCGTTCCTTAGTCAAGATCACAATCTGGTCAAAAAAACAACTGGGTTGGAAATGAATAAAATTTCGCAGAAAGGATTTTTGCCCATTTTTCAAAATTTGGGGGGTGGGGGAAGGGCAGGATGTTTCTACTTGATCTTAATTAATTTTAGCCAATTGTGTTTGCTCTAGTTTTCTTATAGTAATGATTAGTTGAAAAAGTAGATGTCTAACAGAAGGGATTGATTAAAGAAAGTATAATGTTACAAAATAGTACGTATAATGCATACAAAAGTTACAACATAAACTGATTACTGTAAATCGAATTTTCTAGTATTTAGCAAAATATTTTATTGCATGAAAATAAACCAGGTAAAATAACCTAAGAAAAAATTAGAAAGTTTTTTTAAATCCTAGAACCTTTTCTTTTGTTTTACTATTTTAGGGATTTTTTTCTTCAATACAAAAACAATGTATACTCATTTCTATAATTTACAAGAGGATAAAAAAGTAAAGATAACCCATAATTACATATATCAGAAATAACCACTGTTAACAAATTGGTATATATCATTTTTTCATGTATCTATGTGCAAAAATGAAATGATTTCAAACATATTGTTTTATTACCCTCCAAAAACTACTTTCCCACTTCTCCCTCCAAAAAAGACCCTAACGTGGTGACATAATTAATGTTAATAGCTTATCCTCAGAAAGAGCTTGAAGAAGGGCTAGAGGGAGGTGTGAACTCCTGGACCGCTGTGACAGATCAAGGCTTCATCCCACAGTTGGAGTTCAGTACTGTGCTGCATGGAACATGCTAGAAACAAAGGCTCAGTCCCTCTGAGCCTTCATTTCCTTGCCCACCACATGAGGATAACGATGTTTGTATCTCACAAATACTCTAACAGATGGGGTCAACTTTTAAATGAGCTTTGAGTTTTGGAAAAATAGCAGCATAGTATTTTATTATGTTGCTGCCTGCTCGCTATTGGTATTATTATTATTCAATTACCCGGCTTTGAATTTTAAGCACTCTTTTTTAGAATATCTCTGCTGATTAGCCCTATGGCACCCTAATCACTCCTGGACTCTGCTGTTGTTGTTTTAAAATTTGTCAATTCTAACTTACTTGAATAAACATTCTTAAGCCTTTTCCATGGAATTTTTTGGTAAATTCCCATGTGGACAGCGTGGTAGGGGTTGGGTTTTACCTTGTATTGGTATTTCCTGCACCATCTCTCTGTTACCCCCCAAGCCCACATCACAGTGATATTTACAATGTCCAAGTCCATGGTGGCTTCTCCATGTAGGGGAGACACTGTCATCCCACAAGCTTCCCTTTGTAGAGGAATGGGAGGTGCGGGCCACTGAGATTCTCGTGGGAGGTTGTCCAGATGGGAATTGTCAATGCTGGGAAGTGAATTATGCTGCCAGGAAAGATTGCTGAAGCCAGTAAGCCCTTGCTGAAGGTTGCCTGAGGCCATTTCATCAGTAACCCCTGCTGCAACACAAGGACTGAGAAATGGCCAAAAAATTAACACAACCCCACCCTATCCTTGGCCTCCACCTCAGCCTTTATAATGTTGAGTCCTCAGAGCCCACAAACAAGGGAACCTTTATTGAAAACATGGCTATGCCCTTGTTCATTTAAGCCTCACTGTCTTTACCAAGTACCGAGAAATCTACTCATGGACACACAGGACAATCTTCCAAAACACAGGTGCTGGTCTCCTAAGGACACAGAGGATTTTTCTAAACTAAGCAAGATTTTTTTCCTCCTCTACCTCTGTATGTGTTTCTTTTCCTTCTAATTCTGATTCTAATCTTTCTTCAAAACCTTACTTTTCTCATTCTCCATGAATTCCTCTTTCACGAAATGAACAGAAGACACCTTTACTAAGAAAAAAGTCCATGAACCATGCGTAGCCTCACATGAATTCACGAGCAGGGACTGAGATGATGGGAGTCTTTCACAGACACTTGGTGATTTTCTGTCCCACGGGACAGACAGCCTGACCCTCTGGCCCCCACCTGCACACTCACAACTATTCAGGACCAGCCAGGGAGCCAAGCTTTGACAATAACAGACGAGAAAACAGGTGTCTTCCGCAGAGCCTGGTGCTTCCCAGATGGGAGAAGCGATTAAGGAGAACAGGAAGTGTTCTCTGCAAAGCTGGGGACAGACTGAGAACTGTGCTGTTCTGCTGAAAGTGCCAAGGTCATTAGTAAATGGTTGGAAACTATTGTTCATAAAAGGAACTTGTACAAACGTGAAACTCTCTTAACAGCCCTGTTTAAATTTACCTCAAAACAAAGGGTTGTCAGTGAAGAGTTGGACTGCTTCCCCGCCCTGGGTTTAACCACACGCAGACACCTCGTAAATCTCCCAGCTCTTATTCTGGGTGCTCCCCGAGTGACAGCGACGTCTCCTCCCTGCCCTTCCCTTAGTGCGCCGTGAGCCCCCAGAGACCTCACTTCAAAATACACAAAGGCTGAAAAGCATCCCCACCTTGGAAACTAGTCCCTAATTCTCCACTATGGAAATTTAGGAACAATGATAAAAACTAAGTTACTAAATTTATTTCCCTCTAGGGTTCTGTGAGGGTCCAACACATTTTAAAACAGCATTTTCCAGTCACCTTCCTGCTTCGCCCTTTCCAGGGTGGAACCTTCAGCGCACTGACCTCATCATCTCCCACTGGCAGGAAAGCAGCCGGATTCCCTGGGGCACAGCAGGGCCCAGTGAGGAAGCCACACAAGGTGCTGCCTCTGTAAAGCCTGGCCTGGTCTGGATTACTCACACTTCACACTCCCTCTCTAATAGGCAATGTTACAGGAAACTGGTCCCAGAGCCTGGGTCTCAGGGCGACTCCCACCCCCCAATACCTGGGTCATGGGTAAGGCTCCCAGGGGCAGGAAGCAGAGGGAGGCTGGAGTTTGTGCTTTCAAAAGATCAAAGAGACAATGAGGGCCCAAAGATGGCAAAGTGGTTCTGATGCCAAAATTCATGACTGTATGTGTCATCCGACATTTACAGTCTCCACATACTGGGAAGATTGAAGTGTGCTCCCACTTACAGGCTGCAGAGATACTAGCTCCAAGGTTCCCAAACCCAGCTGCCCAACAGAACCCACCAGGGTGCGCTTTTTTTCTGAAACATAAATTCCTAGGTCCTCAGAATGACTAAGTCAGAATTTCTAGAAGTGGGGCCTGGAAACTGAATTTTTCAGGCCCTGGAGGGGCCTAGTTGCAGAGTCAGGTCTGAGAATGGCTGCGTGAGATGGCTTTCTGTGCCCCCTTCCCCAAGCCTAGAGACCTGGACATGTTACTGAGTTTCCCTGGAATTCGTGGCCTGCCCACACACTCCCAGATACACCGCTAAAATGCACTTCCTTGGGAAGAAACAAGAGAAAGAAAATGAAAAACAGAAACACAAATTCATTCCTAGCATAAACAAAAACATTACAGCCCGGTCCTCCACTTCTGCCCAAGATGACTCTTCCCCAGCTCACAGGGCACAACTTTGAGGAGGGAGAGAGAGAGAGAGGCAGTTAGTTGCAAGGCTGATGCTTGAAGCTTGAAGTGGGTTCCTCTCTGTAGACCTGTGCCACTGCCATGCACCCACTTTGTATGAGCCACTGTCCGCATGGGTATCCCACATAACTCTTGAGCTACTTAACTCTTGAGTAATTCCTCAAGAAACAGCACTGCCTTCTCACCTCCTGCAATGCATGGAGAATCTACACGCCCATGCCTCTACACACATGCAGAGCTCAGCACAAGGGGCTACCCTTCTCGGGAGAACAAACTCTCCTGGTGGGACTGCCTCTGCCTTTAACCCAAACCCAAGTGGTTCTCCTGTCACAGCGCCGGACCTCAACTCCAATTCTGTACCGTTCGTGATACAAAGGGCAGCCTCGATTCATGCTTTAGAGAGGGCCATACAGTTTATGACCAAAGGAAGCATAGAAATGATACCATTTTCAAACTGAACTGGATCCCTTCTTCTACCCTCTAGCTCAAGTTCATTTCTCAGGCCCTCTTCCAAAAAGATCATCAAAAAACAAATGCTGTAAACATCAAAAGGTTCTAGAAGAGAAGGCACAGAAGTCCATTCCCCTCTCCTCCAGGAACGTACCCTGACCCAACACACACATACTAAAGGTAAACGTGCAAAAGATATAACCAAAATAACCAAAAGTTATTTTTATGCGCCATCCCTCAAAGAAGGAATAGAGACAGTGAAAATATTTACCTTATCCAACTTGGACAATGCAAATCCATATCCATCTATAAAACTGATTTTAACCAAAGAAAAACTGTAATAATAGTCATTGCCACACCTCAGACGGCTCCATTGTTTTGTTCTGTGATAGCCACTTGAAAAACAAATTATTTTATAGGCACCTGGCTCATTATGTATTACAAATTAAATCTTCATTTATCTATACGCTGCAAACAGTACCTATCCATCGCCATCACTTAAAAACCCATTGCCCTTCTTTCTAGCCTTGTTAATTTCCAGATGCTAATTAAATTTAAACTCATAAAAGTATCTGTTTAGCATGCATGACAAGATCGTCCTTCAATATCCATTACCCACTGTATATTCCAGCATGTTTACCCACAGTTTTCTATTTGCTTTGTCATCTATATGCCTCAATTTCAAGGGACGGACTGGAGATTTAACCTGGAATTCAATCTCTCTTATTTCAATTCTACCCAAGTTGTACCCTCTGCTTGATGGCTTCATAAGCAACTTTCTTTCAAAATTGCTAAGAAGAATGACTTCCACATAATAGCACTTAAATAGGGAATAGAAGGATGATAAAGAAATTCTGGGGGAAAGCTATAGTTCAGCCCCTTTTCACCAGGACATTACACAAGAAGAGAAGACCTGCAGTCTCTGGAGACCCACAGTCACTTATTGCCCTAATAAGGCTGACAGTCTAAAAGCCACACAGATAATACATGGTGTTGTTCACGATCAGCACCTAACATAAAACACGCTACCACCCCACAGGAGTGTCCTGAAGGCCTGGGAGAGGATTCAAAGTATCACCCAGCAGAAATGATATTCACATTCTCTCTTCTCACTAACACAAGTCCTCAAAGCAGGGAAACAGCAGAAAAGAGAGAAGAGCTCTGCCTCAAGGCGGCTGTGTTCCGCTCAGAGGTGTCTCTGCTCTGACCTACCTTTCTCAGCTGGAGGGATGTTCTCTCGAGGACTTACACTGGTCCTTCAGATGTGTCTGGCCCGTGTGAGGACGTCCACGCCTCCACGCCCATGTCAAAAGAGAAAGGGAATGTGTCACCACAGGCCCAAACAATTACCCTTTGCATCAGGGTATAAGTGAAGGCTCCACAAAGATAAAGACAGTCTGTAGTACCACCTCACCTTCATTTAGCCCAAGAAAACGTAATATAAACACTTGGTGTCACAATTCCACACAACAGAGCCTTCCTTATCCCCTCCAGCCTTTATCACAAAGCTTGACAAACTTTTCTATAAAAAGCCAGATAGTAAATATTTTAGGCTTTGAGGGCAACATAAAATCTCTGTTGTATATTCTTTTCCTTCTTCTTCTTTTTCCAACTTTTAAAAATGTAAAATCCACTCTTAGCTGGTGGTCCATAAAAAACAGACCATAGGCCAGATCTGGCTCATGATCCATAGTTTGACAACCTCTATCTTATTATAAAATACGAAGTAAAAAAAGTATGAGTTCTTCAATTCCTGTAAAATACAAACTCCTTTTAAAGAAAAAAGAATCCTCACTGTCTTTTTTTTAATATAAATTTATTTTATTTATTTTTGGCTGCATTTGGTCTTTGTTGCTGCTCGTGGGCTTTCTCTAGTTGTGGTGAGTGGAGGCTGCTCTTCGTTGTGGTGCACAGGCTTCTCGTTGCAGTGGCTTCTCTTGTTGCGGAGCACAGGCTCTAGGTGCGTGGGCTTCAGTAGCTGTGGCATGTGGGCTCAGTAGTTGTGGCTCACAGGCTCTAGAGCACCGGCTCAGTAGTTGTGGCACACGGACTTAGTTGCTCTGCGGCAGGTGGGATCTTCCTGGACCAGGGCTCGAACCCCTGTCCCCCGCATTGGCAGGCAGATTCTTAACCACTGCACCACCAGGGAAGCCCCTCATTGTCTTTTAAGTGTACATCCGCAGACCCCTGGGTACCACAAATCCCAAACTGAGGACCGCATTAAAATTAAATCTGTGACTCTGAGGAATCCCATATCACCAACGCAGATGAATATACAAAATAAATTATCAGTACTATTATAAGGTGGTAGTGGTCAGAGGATCCAAAATAGCCTTATATTAATGTTTTTAGATTGCCTTTGAAATGAAAATCAACCTTTAAAAATTATTATCTAAAATATAGCTGTGCACTCCCAGAGGTCTACAGTCAGTACCACACATTGAACATGTAACGCATTTCTATCATTGGTAAAACTCTGGTTAACATGACAATGATCTCACTGAACAAAATGTGTGGCAAAGCAGTATTTGCCCCATCTTACCCCTCCCCCACCTCACACTTCTAACCTGTTTGAATTGACTGCCATGCTTAGGGGTATGAAGAAGTGAGGGTGGTATTAGTTAGCATGTTGAGGTCAGAGGACCAATACACTAAATTCTCAACTTCTAAGTTCAAAAAGCCTTATTACAGTAAAACACTGATGATGGCTAGGAGTCAATGAGTTCTAGCTGAGTCAAGTTTTTCCACTTTCTGCTCCAGCCCTTCATTCCAGACTGAAGAAAAAACAAAAACAAACAAACAAAAAAAACACTTTGGGGCTTCCCTGGTGGCGCAGTGGTTGGGAGTCCGCCTGCCGATGCAGGGGACACGGGTTCGTGCCCCGGTCCAGGAAGATCTCACATGCTGCAGAGTGGCTGGGCCCGTGAGCCATGGCCGCTGAGCCTGTGCATCTGGAGCCTGTGCTCCGCAACGGGAGAGGCCACAACAGTGAGAGGCCCGCGTACAGCAAAAAAAAAAAAACAAAGAAACAAAAAAACCCTTTGAGTTGAGTTAAATTAAGGAAGCAAAGTTTGGAAAGGGGGTTATAGAAAGTTAGACATGAGTATCAGAGGGGATCAGAGGGAGTTATGGAATCTAACTTCAGTTTGAAGATCCCAGGATAGCTGATTTGTGCTTTGATTCCTGTTCAGAATTTTGAAAGGTAGCTGTATCATGGATGTGTCCTTTCCATAAGTGCATTGGGTGGAGGCAATAGAAATAGACCCAGGGATAACGCAGATATTGGAATTAGCCAACAAGGACTTTAAAACAACTACTTCAATCTGAATAGACATTTTACCAAAGAAGACATAGATGGCCAATAGGCACATGAAAAAAATGCTCAACACTGTTAATCATCAGAGAAATGCAAGTTAAAACCACAAGGAAATATCACCTCACACCTGTCAGAATGACTATTATCAAAAAGAACACAAATAATAAACGTTGGAGAGGATGTGAAAAAAGGGACCCTTCATACACCGCTGGTGGGAATGTAAATTGGTGCAGCCACTGTGGAAAACAGTATGGAGGTTCCTCAGAAAACTAAAAATAGAACTATCATATGACCCAGCAATTCCACTTCTGGGTATATTTCTGAAAAAAAATAAAAACACTAATTCGAAAAGATACATGCACCCCAATGTTCATAGCAACATTATTTACAATTACCAATGGAAGCAACCTAAATGTCCACCAACAAATGGATGGATAAAGAAGATATGGTATATATATATATATATATATATGTATATATATAATGGAATACTACTCAGCCATAAAAAAGAATGAAATTTTGCCATTTGCGACAACATGGATGGACCTAGAGGGTAATTATGCTACGTGAAATAAGTCAGATATCACTTAAATGTGGAATCTAAAAAGTAAAACTAGTGAATATAACAAAAAGACTCACAGATATAGAGAACAAACTAGTGGTTACCAGTGGGGAGATGGAAGGTGAAAGGGGCAAGACAGGGTTAAGGGATTAAGAGGTACAAACTTCTATGTATAAATTAAATAAGGTACAAGGATATATTGTACAACACAGGTCAATATAGTCAATATTTTATAAATAACTATAAATGGAGTATAACCTTTAAAAATTGTGAATCACTATGTTGTACACCTGAAACATATATATATTGTACTATATACCTCAATAAAAACCAAACCAAAAAATAAATAAAATAAAACAACTACTTCAAATATGTTCAAGAATTTAAAGGTGAAGATGGACATAACAAGTGAACCAGTGGATGATCTCAGGAGATAAATAGATACTATTGAATAAAACGATGGAAAGTCAAAAACTGGAAAATACAATATTTGAAATGAATAATTCACTGGGTGAATTTTTCAGCATATTGGTCACTATAGAAGAAAAGGTCAATGAACTTAAAGATGCAGCAATAGACACTACAGACTGAAGCACAGAGAAACAGAAAGCTGAAAAATATCAACAGAGCCTCAGTGACAATATCAAGTAGTCCAACATACTTGTTATTAGAGTCATGAAAAGAGAGGAAAGAGAATGGGGTGATATAATGAAATATATTTGAGTAATGCAGTGAAATAATATAATGAAGATATAATTCTCCAAACTTGATAAAAACAATATATCAACCCACAGATCCAGTAAGTTCTACAGACTCCAAGCAGAATAAAAACAAAGAAAACAACACCTATTCACATCCCAGCAAAGAGCTGAAAACCAAAGTGAAAGACAAAATATTTTAAGAAGCTAGAGAAAAGAAGATACATTACATATAAGAGAAAAACAATAAAGATTACTACTGACTTATCATCAGAAAAGGTGGACTATAGAAGACAACGGAATGACATTTCTAAAGTGCTCAAAGTAAAAACTGTCAACCTAGAATTCTATATCCTGCAAAAATATTTTTCCAAAATGAAGGAAAAAAATCAAGATATTTTCAAATTTGGGAGAATTGGTCCCCAGAAGATACGTGCTGCATTTAGAAATATTAAAATGACATTCTTGAGGATGAAAGGAATTACACCAGATAAAAATTTGGTTATATGTAAACAAATGAAAAGTTTCACAAATAAAAAACACAGGGGTAAGTATACAAGGAGCATTTATTTTCTTGTTTCTTAATTTCCTTAAAGGATAATTAACTAGTCAGGACTTCCCTGGTGGCGCAGTGGTTAAGAATCCGCCTGCCAATGCAGGGGACACGGGTTCAAGCCCTGGTCCGGGAAAATCCCACATGCCACGGAGCAACTAAGCCCGTGCGCCACAGCTACTGAGGCTGCCCTCTAGAGCCCGCGAGCCACAACTACTTAGCCTGCGTGCCACAACTACTGAAGCCCACGTGCCTAGAGCCCATGCTCTGCAACAAGAGAAGCCACCACGATGAGGTCAAGCACCACAACAAAGAGTAGCCCTCGCTCGCCGCAACTAGAGAAAGCCCGTGTGCAACAATGAAGACCAAACGCAGCCAAAAATAAAATAAATTTTAAAAAGAAAGATAATTAACTAGTCCATCAACAGATGAATGGTTAAAGAAAATGTGTTATATATATATAGATGGAATATTATTTAGCTTTAAAAGGAAATGAAATTCTCATACATACTACAACATGGATGAATCTTGAAAACATTACGCTAAGTGAGATAAGCCAGACCCAGAAGGACAAATGTTGTATGATTCCTCTTATATGAGATACTTAGGCAAATCCGTACAGAAAGAAAAACTAGAAGTTACCAGGGCCTGTAGGAAGGAGGGTATAGGGAGTTATTGCTTAATAGCCACAGAGTTTCTGTTTGGGGTAACAAAAATTTTGGAAATAGATAGTGCTGATGGTTGTACAACATTTTGAATGTAATTAATGTCACTGAAATGTACATTTAAAAACAGTTAAGTTCCTTGGTGGCCTAATGGTTAGGATTCTGGACTTTCACTGCCATGGCCTGGGTTCAACCCCTGGTCAGGGAACTTTTTTTGCAAGCCATGTGGCAAAAAAAAAAAAAAAAAAAAAAAGTTAAAATGGCAAATTTTGTTATATATGTTTTACCACAATTTTTTTAAGTAATCATGTAATATACCAAAAACTAATGAACCATGTACTTTATGTGGGTGAATTTTATGGTATGTGAATTTATATCTCAATTAAGCTGCTTTTTTAAAAACACAATTAATTGTATAAAACAAAGATAACAATGTATTGTGGTGTTTATAACAGGTGTAGAAGTAAAATGTAATACAACAAAAACACGAATGATGGGAGGGAGATAAATGGAAGCTTACTACTGTAGGAGTCTTACATTTATGTGAAGTAGAATAATATTAATTGAAGGCAGACTGTGATAACTTAAGGAGGTATATCGTAATCCTTGGTGCAATCAGTAACGTACATACATACATATATACGTAAGGCATAGCTGACAACAACAAAAACAAAGAAGTAAACAAAAGTGATGGAAAAATCCATTTCCAAAACAACCCAGGTTCATGGTAGTTAAACTTTGTTCCCTAAGGTAATTTTCTCCTGAATCACCTCTTTCAATTGTTCAGGAAACACTGCAGTGCCATCTGTGAAGGCAGAGCTTCCCAGTCAGAGCTCATCGGTATGCCACAAATGGGTTATAGATATTCTACAAGATATTAATCCCCTCAGCCTTGGAGGTGACAAGAGGATATGTGGGGTGACCCATGCCCACAGGCAGGTCACCTCTATCCTCAGATAGCCTCATCTGGTGCTCCCTAGAAAGTGGCCAGAGTTGAGCAGAATCCAATGGCATGCTACACGGTCCCTGCAGGCAGCAGTCTCAATGAGCACCATCTAGGCCTCATCACCTGATAAGATGTGCTGAGTACAACAAAGGAAGTGCTCTACCCCGGCCATCTACAGAGCACACATTCACTGCAAAGCACACCTCTGTCACAGTGAACATGGGGCTTTTGCAGCTACTAGGGAATTTCTTGTTCCAGGTGTCCAGGGACTGCAGCATGCAAGCATGCAGCCCATGATGCAGCTGGGCAGTGAGGGTCACTGTCAGGGCTGGGAGATGGGGGGAGGCTCCTCAGAGACACACTTCAGGCAGTGGCCCCAAATCTCTGTCTTTGTATATATAACGAGCTATTTCTCCCCACTCGTGGCTTATGTGCCATTTTAGTAGTGTCCAAGTTACCAGCAAGTGATTGCTCAAACCATGTATGCAGTTGATATGCAAAAGTTCTATTGGATTAAAAGTCTATTACAATTATAAGATATTTTAATAATGCATTTGTCAACAAAAATAAAAGAACTGTCAAATCTTGTAAACATAATTTAAGCTGTGTTAAAAAGGTTGTTTAAAATTTTTTTTAATGTTTTAGCACTTAATTGTGTAAGCAAATTTTTTGTCAAGTAACTCTCATAATCGAAGAGATCAGAATTTTTAAAGCCTTGGTTAGGAATTGCATGTAACCACTTCAAATATAAACTATGAAATTAAAAATGTTAATTTTAATCCAGCTTCTCATTTAAAGCAAATGAGAATTTAGTTATTACATTTTTGGAAAGATTTTATTTGTAACACTTATATCAATACTAGTCTTACATTTGATATCTTCCCTAATATTTTTGATTTTTTTATATAATTACAAAAATATATAATAGATTTTTTCACCAAGCCCTATGTAGACACTCACAAATCTCCACAGTTTATCTCAGTGTGCTGTACAAATAACATTTTCTGTGTTTGCCATGATGTGACAAAAGTTGGGAACCAGTGTAAACTGAGGCTGTCAAGTCTGAAACTACTAGAGCCATTGGATTACTAATAGGAGAAGCTCTGGAGAAGGAATAAAGGACAAAGGTCACACACTGGAAGGCAGGTCAGGAGACAGAGAGAAATCTAGATCATGTGAAAATGTTTTGATAATGTTAATGTATTTCTAATCCGAAAGAAAGTTTCCGTATCGACATGAATGCACTGTTAGAGCAGTCACACTGCAGGCAGCTTCCACACAACTGCAAGGGCACTTTGGGTTGGGTTTTTGTCCCTGGCAACCAAAAGAATACTAAATGATCCATTCCTGGTAGGAAGGGGATCTTGTAACCTAGAAAGTAGATATACTTGAAAGTTACACTCTTAGGGCTTCCCTGGTGGCGCAGTGGTTGAGAGTCCACCTGCCGATGCAGGGGACACGGGTTCATGCCCCGGTCCGGGAGGATCCCACATGCCGCGAAGCGGCTGGGCCCGTGAGCCATGGCCGCTGAGCCTGCGCGCCCGGAGCCTGTGCTCCGCAACGGGAGAGGCCACAACAGTGAGAGGCCCGCGTACCGCAAAAAAAAAGTTACACTCTCAGAGGGGCAGCTACTATTAGTAGGAAAAGTTTATTGCTTAAATCAGGGGTCAGGCAACTTTATACCAAAAGTGAAGTGCCTGATCGTGAATATTTTAAGCTTTGTGGGCCACATGGCCTTTGTTGAAATAGTCAACTCTGCCCTTATAGCATGAAAGCGGCCATAGACAATACATAAAAGAATGAGCATGGCTATGTTCCAATAAAACTATGAACACTGAAATTTGAATTTTGTGTAATTTCCACGTCACTTAATATTATTCTTCATCTGATTGTTTTAACCATTTTTAAATGTAAAACCCATTCTTAACTCATTAGTGTAGAAAAACAGCAGTAAGTAGGATCTGCCCTACAGTTTGTAATTTGCCAACCCCTGGCTCAGATCCCCCTCGCTAGATGAGGTGATGGCCCTCTATCCCCTCCCAGGGCTGGAAAAGTAAGAGGTGTCCCTGGCTCAAAGTGGAAGGGACTTTTTATTAGATTTCCTCCAAGGCTAACTGTGCTTGGATGAGAGAACAGCCCAATGGCAACAGTAAAGAAATGCTTGCCTATCTTCTGAACTTCAAGTACGTTTGTGACTGGCTACAACAAGTAAGCTTATGCTCTTTCTAATAACAGACTCTTCCTGCCACATGCCTCCAGACACTGTAGGATTTAGAGGTAAGATTATAATTCTTTCTTAATCCTGAACATTCTTGTACAATGAGATCCATTCCAATCTCTCCACTCTGTGAAGACATTGCAGGGAAAGACCTTCTTGGCTAGTACACAGTAGAAATTCTCTGAAATGGTGGGATGGTCTTAAAGCAGAAGGGGAAAAAAGTCTCAGTGTACGTATAGAAATGGGAATGGTACACTCTTTCCCTCCCTAGAATTAGACTATGGCTCCTGAAGAAGGAAAATTATTACCTAACACAGGCCCTTCTGAAGCAGTGAGGGGTCTTTGGGGGTTGGAGAACTTTGTTGATCAAAATTAAAAAAGGAATTGGGGAAGGAAAAAGGGCAAGCATATTTCCCAAACATCAAGTTGCCAGATTTAGAAAATAAAAATACACCCAGTTAAATTTGAATTTCAGATAAACAAAACATCAGTTTTGTGTGTGACTACGTCCCAAATATTGCATACTGTATTCTATCTGTCAACGCTTCAGGCTGTGGTGAGAGAAGGAACTGAGGGCTCCGGCACGGTCTGCAAAGAGGGAACTGGGACTTTAGGAAGCAATGGCTTCTGGGGGCCCCAAATGGCTGTCAGGGGCTTCTGGGGACTCATTAATCATCCATTTTTAGTTCTGATCTCTTACACTACCAAGCAATTTTCTAACCTTCATTTGGAATAAATGTCTGTCATTTTGTAAAGGCAACATGTTACTATAAGACTTTTATGCCATGTGTATAAAAGCTTGTGGCCCCCAATACCTGAAAGAGCATGGAAGACTGTGGCCTTAAACTCCACTGATTCCCTCTGTCTCTGTCCTCCTCACCCTCCCCTCTCACTCCCTGCACGTATGTGTCTATGAAGTGGGGGTGTGGGGCTGTCTCTCTCTCTCTCTCTCTGTCTCTCTGTCTCTCTCTCTCTCTCTGCATTTTGGATACAATCTTAACTAGTTCCTGCTTAAATCACTCCTCAAATACTTGAAGAATCTCAAAATTGGACTACTTAGACGGGTAAATTCCTTTTACGTCCCCACTGAGTTCCAAAGAACACTGATTCTTTCATTGACTGAAACAAGACTCTCACTTCTTCCAGCTCTGAACTAGCTATTCCCAAACTATAAATGTTCAATTACTTCCCAGACAGCAAATGCACATTTTTCTTCCTTTGTGCCGTATATTTTGCGTGGTTTGCATCATCATTTGCTAAATACACTTGGACACTCTTTTTACCTCTGGACCCATCTCTCAGAGCTTTGTGCGACTTCTCACCCTCTAGGAACAGCCCAGATAAATCACTGCACAGCAATTTAGCACACACAGAGGAGAAGAGTCCAATTTTCCAAATAGGGCCATTTGTTTAATTTATTTGGCTGCTAGGGAGTTGTGGGAATGGTGCTGATAAAACCATCAAAGCCCTTCAGGTTTTGTCTCTGATGGGAGAATCCAAACATTCTCACCATTTCCATTTTGAAAAATGCATGTCTTCTATTCCTTCAACTGAGTGGTAGGTTAATGAGTCTCTACACCTTACACATAAATTATAAATATTCTTGACATCTATTCATTTTTTAATTAAAAAAAAATTTTTAATGAAAAATCCATCTCCCATACACAAAGAAAGAAATAAAATGTTTTAACTTTTATGCCAACTGGAAAAGGTCTCACTTCGCAGAAAGCAAGTCAGGTGGTTAAATTTATCATACATCCAAGAGACAGATCATTGCACTAGAAAATTGGAGCTCTGAGTTCTAATCCCAGGTTTGCCCCATAGATAAGGCCATTAGTCAAAAGTTCCTCCAAGACAAGAATTGTGTTCTGTACACTGTTTCCCTTCAGTTAATTGTTAACAAATAAAGTATAATTATATATGATTTATTTGCCTAAAATATAAGTATAGATGAAGTCCCCTGGACCTCTTCAATCCTTTCCCCCACCAAAAACCAAGCGATAACCTCTACTAAAATCTGATATGTATCTTTACGAGGCTATGCCATAGTAAATATAGTGTTAATTTTTGTGGGGTTTTTTTTCACATAAGTGGTCATAAAATACATAAAACTCTGCAGCTTGCTCTTTTCACTCTATGATGTATTTTTGAGATCAATCCAAGTTGATATGGATAGCTCTAACTCTTTACTCTGTGTAATATTTCACCATCTGAATATACCATGTCCTATATATCTGCTCTGGGGACATTTAGATTGTTTCCAATTGTTCTTGATAGAAACAATTTTAATAGACACTGTCAAATTGCCCTCCAAAGTCAGAAATCATTTAGCATTCCCACCAGAAGTGCAGCAAAGTAGTCCTTTCCCCACAACTCAACAACGCTGGGTATTAATAAACTTCATATTTGCCACACTAGAAGATAAAAATAAAGTAGTATCTTGTGGTGATTTTAATTTGCTTTTCCTCGCTAGCTTAGTGAGGGCGAACATCTTCTCAAATGTTCTTTAGCCTTTTATGTTTTTCTCTTCTGTGAATCCCATGTTTATATCATTTACTCATTCGCCTGTTGGTTTATTTGTTCTTATTAATTTATAGAGTTCTTCATAAATTCTGGACACTAATTCTTTGTTGTACATGTTGCTTTTGTTCATTTTTTGAAACTCCAACACACAGCAGAGCATCTGACTCTTACTAAGAGGTAATAATTATTTGTTGATTCCATGAATAAATGAATGTTGCCTAGAAACCACGTATTAGACAGTCACTTTGTAGCTCGCAACAGGGCTATGGCACTTTCATTATTTAGCTGTGAAGACCAGGCAAGTGGGTACATTAAATATGAGCCACTGAGTGGTGTGCCCTACTCATTTCTGAATCCCCAATTCTCAGAGCAGGGCCTTTTACAGAATGACAGCTCAATAAATGTTGAACAAATCAAAGACCAGAATAGAAGAAAGCAAAAGCACCTCCTCCTTGATAGGGATAGAGGATTAAGAAGTACAAACTGGGCTTCCTTGGGGGCGCAGTGGTTGAGAGTCCGCCTGCCGATGCAGGGGACGCGGGTTCGTGCCCCGGTCCGGGAAGATCCCACATGCCGCGGAGCGGCTGGGCCCATGAGCCATGGCCGCTGAGCCTGCGCGTCCGGAGCCTGTGCTCCGCAACGGGAGAGACCACAACGGTGAGAGGCCCGCGTACCAAAAAAAAAAAAAAAAAAAGAAGAAGTACAAACTATTATATACAAAATAAATAAGCTACCAGGATATATTATACAATACAAGGAACATAGCCAATATTTTATGATAACTATACATGGAGTATATATAACCTCTAAAAATTGTGAATTACTATGTTGTACACCTGTAACTTATATAATATTGTACTTCAACTATACCTCAATAAAAAAAAAGAGCCTCCTCCCTCTCACATGCCTGAGAGACCAGATTTTCCATCCCATAATAAGCTAACAAAAAATTATAATAAAATCTGGCATGCAGCCAGTACAGAAGAATGTATTCCATATCTGCTCTGTTCCAAATCTCTTGATCTCCACAGCAAAAATGGGAAATTAGAGCCAAGTGGATACCTCACAAGAAAAGCAAATAAAGACAAAATGAATGCTTCGAGCCATTAGACTCAACTTAGGGAATTCATGGTAAAACCTGACTGCTTCGTCCACTGCTTCTTCCCCTGGGGACCAGGGAAAAGACTGAGGGGCCAGAACTGCTCCTCCCCCTTGCCCATCTCTTCCTCTGTCCTCCCCCCACCTCCCCATCTCTCCATTTCAAGATGCTCTCTTCTTTTTCTTTCCAGATTGTTGCTATTCTCTATAGAATGTTGATCCCTGGATTTTCCTGGATTGTCATGATTTCTGTTGAAAGACTCTCACAGCAGAAACACCACCCGCACTTATATACATATAAATATGTTTCTTTTCTTCTGCTTTCTTGCTCCATCAGGGCTCTGTGGAGCTATCTGGTTTAATTACTTCTGGCACTTTGCCCATCAAAATGTGCAATTCTTCAAAGGGATGGAAATGACAGTGAATCTGCCTCTTCCCGAGCAATCGAGGTTTTTTCCTTTGAATCCAGTTGTCTTGGAAACAAGCAAGTTTCATTGAACATACACCTACCGTAATGGTTAAAACATTAGCTAGAGGCATGACCGCCCCCCCCACAATCCATTCTCTGTTTTGCCCATCTCACAGGCTGGTTGGCTGCTGGCGTAGAAATGGGCTGTGAGTGAAGACATCTGGATTCTAGCCTTACCTCCGAACCTATCCACATGGCTTTAGGCAAGTCAAATAACCTTTTGGAGCCTCTATTTCCTTATGAAAAAAGTGGGAATAATAAAACCTCTTCTATCTATCTCAGACTCATTGGGAAGATCGAAAGAGGAGATAGACATGAAAAAGCACTTTGGAAACTGCAAAAAGCTAGGCAAATGTAATCACATACTTGAATTATCATTTTCCTCTTGCTCAAAATGCATCATGAAATTTTAGCTCAGATATGTATAAGTAAGTTCTCTGATTATTATCTTGTCCTAATGATAAAACAGACCTAAGCACCTAAGAGCTGAAAATGATCATCAGTGACCAGTGGTTACTCCCATTGTGGTCCATTCTGCTAAATGAAAAGAAACTCCACGCAGACAGGAGAGCTACGCCTGCTGCTGTTGACTGCTCAGGGTGTAGTACCAGGAACAGCCTAAAGTTACTTCTGTTTTAGTCATCCCTGGCTGCATAATAAACCACTCTACTCCAGTACTTAGTGGCTTCAAGCAATCCTTTTCTTTTGCTCACAATTTTATGAATCAGAAATTCAAGAAGGTCTTGCCTGGGGCAATTCATCTGTGCTACATCCGGGCAGCTAGGGCTGGAGGATCCACTTCCAAGATGGCTTCTTCACTACACGTCTGACACCTCAATGCTCCCTGACTTCTGTCTCTCTCCACTTGGTGTCTCAACCTCCAACACCTTTCCACATGTCTGAGGGCTCTCACAGCACTGTGGTCTCAGGATAGGTGCTTTTATTACATGTTGCCTGGTTTCCAAGAGGCAGGAAGCAGAAGCTGCTGGGTCAGTTAAGGGCTATGCCTGGAAATGGCACAGCATCACTTCTGCCATGTCCTACTGGTCAAAGCAGAAACAGAGCCTGTCCAGATTCGAGGGAATGGAGAAACAGAATGTATTTTTTTTTTTTTTTTTGGCTGCATTGGGTCTTCACTGCTGCTGTGTGCAGGCTTTCTCTAGTTGCGGCGAGCAGGGGCTACTCTTGGTTGTGGTGTGTGCGTTTCTCATTGCGGTGGCTTCTCTTGTTGTGGAGCACAGGCTCTAGGAGCACGGGCTTCAGTAGTTGCAGCATGCAGGCTCAGTAGTTGCAGCATGTGGGCCCTAGAGCTCACAGGCTTCAGTAGTTGTGGTGCATGGGCTCAGTAGTTGCAATGCATGGGCTCTAGGGCGCATGGGTTTCAGTAGTTGTGGCTCGCGGGCTCTAGAGTACAGGCTCAGTAGTTGTGGTGCATGGGCTCAGTTGCTTCGCAGCATGTGGGATCTTCCTAGACCAGGGATTGAACCCCTGTCCCCTGCATTGGCAGGTGGATTCTTAACCACTGTGCCACCGGGAAGTCCCCAGACTGCATCTCTTGATGGGAGAATGGCAAAGTCACATTGCAGAAGAGCACGTGGAGTGCGAGATAATGTTGCAGCCATCTCTGGGAGACTCTGCCATATCTCCCTTGGCATTTGTCTTCCCTAGCAAGGTATCCCCTAGTTCCGCCATACCAGGATTAAAAGTAACAGATTAATAAAGCACCTACTGAGACTCTGACCACTCTCAGACATTATTATCAGAGCTTGGTGCTTTCCAGAAGCCAAAGGAGCACCTACAGATCAGATTCAGGTTCCCAGGAAACTCCAGTTTGGATCATTCACATTTGGAAGAAAATGTGGTACCCCAGGCCTCTCCACGTATAAGCACATGTCTAGGAGTACCTTCAACATAGAAACCAGCCTGATACAATGAAAAATGTGATATCAAAGGCCACACTTTGGTCTTGCTCCACACATTTAACATGTGTGTCATCTTGGATTAATTATACAACCTCTCTGGGTCTCAGTTTCCTCATCTGGACAATGGGGGATTTATACCTCTACTAGCTTACCTTTCCACAATTGCTGAGGTTACCAAATGAAATAATGTATATAACATGCTTTTTTAGTTACGAAGCACTATGTGAATGTCAATTATTAAATCAGAAAGGTAATAGAGGCAGATGCTGGCTTTGCCTCTTCATGGATACGTGACTCTTAAGCAAGTTTACTTTAACATTCTGTGCCTCCATTTCATCTTCAAAGTCTGGTTTGGCATGCCAGATTTTTAAAACGTATCACAAATCAGCAGTTAAATGAAAAAATGCCAAACCATGCATTTTGTAGGCACCATGGGGTAGACTTATTGGTGTGGTTTTTCATTTAAAATATTAAGCCACACATGGGATGGCTAATGGAGTAAAATATATCTCCCATACAGTGGCTTAGAGAGGGCTCTGGAACCAGACTTCTGGATTTAGATCCTGACCTCAGCTTTGAACAACTGCGTGATCTAGTGCAGAATACCTAACTTCTGCCCTCTATTTCCTCATCTATAAAATGAAAATAATATCACCTACCTCATAGGGTTGTTGTAAAGATTAAATGACTCACTGCTCTGAAAACAGTATGTAAAAATACAGTAAGTATAAGTAAATGCTAGCTATTAGTATTCATCTCAGTCTTTTTATGTCTGCTATATATCTGTTATATATAAAAAAGTAGGGCTTCCCTGGTGGCACAGTGGTTGAGAGTCCGCCTGCTGATGCAGGGGACACGGGTTCGTGCCCCAGTCCGGGAAGATCCCACATGCCGCGGAGCGACTGGGCCCGGGAGCCATGGCCGCTGAGCCTGCGCGTCCGGAGCCTGTGCTCTGCAGCGGGATAGGCCACAACAGTGAGAGGCCCGCATACCGCAAAAAAAAAAGTAGGAGGTATCCCCACCCAAAGTTCAGTTCCAGTGTCAAGACTACGATGCCACACATCAAGAGGGTATGAATAGGTTTATTGCTCACATAATTGAGGTCTTCGTAGGGGGACAGCACATGGTAGGGCTCTTAAGCAGGTCCAAAATTACTTGAGAGAACAAGGAAAGGAAACAAGTCTGGGTTTTTATCGTGTTTAGAGAGGGGTGGAGCAGCCTAGGATGTGTATTCCCATATGGGAAAAGGGACAGTCTCCCACCAGCACCAAACGAGTATGCACTTTCTTATCAACTTGCCCAGATGTCTGGCATAAAGGGAAGAGGGACAGGTAAGGCTAAAAAGCTGTCAGAAGTTAAACAGTATCAAAATATGGCTAGGTTTCTCATTATAACATCATAAAGGTCCTTTACACTTCTTATTAACATACAACTAAGCCCATGGAAAAGATTTTGTTAGTGGTCACCTTTGTAAACTCTATTACTACTTTTAATAGTTTTTCAGCTAATAGTCATGGGTTTTTAGAACAATTACTCTAACTGTAAATAATATGAATTTTCTATTTTCCCTTTCTAAAATTTATAACTTCTATTTATTTTTCTTGTCTTAATGCATTTTCTAGAATATACAGAATTAAACATAATGGTGACAGTAGTCATTCCTACCTTGTTCCTGGCTTTAATGGGGATGCCTTTAGTATTTTACATTAAGAATGATCTTAGCCCACAGCAAACAGACAAAAAAAAAAAGAAATAAAAGAAATTCAAATTGGAAAAGAAGAATTAAAACTCACTGTTTGCAGATGACATGATACTATATACAGAAAATCGTAAAAACACTACAAAATAATTAGAGCTAAAAAATTAATTCAGTAAAATTCAGGTTACAAAGTTAATACACAGAATACACTGTTGCATTTCTATATGCTAATAAACTATCAGAAAGGGAAACTAAGAAAACAATCCCATTTATAATGGCATCAAAAATAATAAAATACCTGGAAATGAATCTAACCAAAGACATTGATGAAAGAAACTGAAGACAACACAAACAAATAGAAAAATATACCATGCTCATGGATTGGAAGAATTAAAATTGTTAAAATGACCATACTACCCAAGGCAATCTACAGATTTGATGCAATCCCTATCAAAATTCTAAAGGCCCACCTCCTAGAGTAATGGAAATAAAAACAAAAATAAACAAATGGGACCTAATGAAACTTCAAAGCTTTTGCACAGCAAAGGAAACCATAAACAAGACCAAAAGACAACCCTCAGAATGGGAGAAAATATTTGCAAATGAAGCAACCGACAAAGGATTAATCTCCAAAATTTACAAGCAGCTCATGCAGCTCAATAACAAAAAAACAAACAACCCAATCCAAAAATGGGCAGAAGACCTAAATAGACATTTCTCCAAAGAAGATATACAGACTGCCAACAAACACATGAAAGAATGCTCAACATCATTAATCATTAGAGAAATGCAAATCAAAACTACAATGAGATATCATCTCACACCGGTCAGAATGGCCATCATCAAAAAATCTAGAAACAATAAATGCTGGAGAGGGTGTGGAGCAAAGGGAACACTCTTGCACTGCTGGTGGGAATGTGAATTGGTTCAGCCACTATGGAGAACAGTATGGAGGTTCCTTAAAAAACTACAAATAGAACTACCATATGACCCAGCAATCCCACTACTGGGCATATACCCTGAGAAAACCGAAATTCAAAAAGAGTCATGTACCAAAATGTTCATTGAAGCTCTATTTACAATAGCCCGGAGATGGAAACAACCTAAGTGCCCATCATCGGATGAATGGATAAAGAAGATGTGGCAAATATATACAATGGAATATTACTCAGCCATAAAAAGAAACGAAATTGAGCTATTTGTAATGAGGTGGATAGACCTAGAGTCTGTCATACACAGTGAAGTAAGTCAGAAAGAAAAAGACAAATACCGTATGCTAACACATATATATGGAATTTAAGAAAAAAAAAATGTCATGAAGAACCTAGGGGTAAGGCAGGAATAAAGACGCAGACCTCCTAGAGAACGGACTTGAGGTTATGGGGAGGGGGAAGGGTGAGCTGTGACGGAGCGAGAGAGAGTCATGGACATATACACACTAACAAACGTAGTAAGGTAGATAACTAGAGGGAAGCAGCCGCATGGCACAGGGATATGGGCTCGGTGCTTTGTGACAGCCTGGAGGGGTGGGATAGGGAGGGTGGGAGGGAGGGAGACGCAAGAGGGAAGACATATGGGAACATATGTATATGTATAACTGATTCACTTTGTTATAAAGCAGAAACTAACACACCATTGTAAAGAAATTATACCCCAATAAAGATGTTAAAAAAAAAAATTCTAAAGGCATTTTTCACAGAACTAGAGCAAATAATTCTAAACTTTGTATGAAAACACAAAAGACCCGAAATAGCCAAAGCAATCTGGGGAAAGAAGAACAAAGCTGGAGTTATCACAATCTCCGATTTCAAACTATGCTACAAAACTGCAGTAATCAAAACAATATGATATTGGCACAAAACCAGACATGTAAATCAATGGAACAGAACAGAGAACCCAGAAATAAACTCACATTTATATGGTCAATTAATCTACAACAAAGGAGGCAAGAATATACAATGGGGAAAAGACAGCCTCTTTAGTAACTGGTATTAGGAAAACTGGACAGCTGCATGCAAAAGAATCAAACTGGACTATTTTCTCACACCATATACAGAAATAAACTCAAAATGGATTAAAGACTTAAATGTAAGACCTGATCATAAAACTTCTAGAAGAAAACAGGCGGACTTCCCTGGTGGCACAGTGGTTAAGAACCTGCCTGCCAATGCAGGGGACATGGGTTCAATCCCTGCTTCAGGAAGATCTCACATGCCACAGAGCAACTAAGCCCATGCTCCACAACTACTGAGCCTGCGCTCTAGAGCCTGAAAGCCACAACTACTGAGCCCACACGCCACAACTACTGAAGCCCACACGCCTTAAAGCACATGCACAGCAACTACTGAGCCCACCCGCCTCAACTACTGAAGCCTGTGTGCTCTAGGGCCCGCATGCTGCAACTACTGAGCCCGCGTGCTGCAACTACTGAAGCCTGCACGCCTAGGGCCCGTGCTCCACAACAAGAGAAGCCACTGCAATGAGAAGCCTGTGCACCACAATGAAGAGTAGCCCCTGCCCACTGCAACTAGAGAAAGACTGTGCGCAGCAACAAAGACCCAACGCAGCCAAAAAAATTTTTGAATTTAAAAACTAATAGGCCATACACTCTTGGACATTGGTCTTAGCAATATTTTTTTGGACCTGTCTCTTCAGGCAAGGGAAACAAAAGCAAACATAAACATGGGACTACATCAAACTAAAAAGCTTTGTGCAGTGAAGAAAACTATCAACACAACAAAAAGACAACCTATCAAATGAGAGAAAATATTTGAAATGATGTGACCAATGAAGGGTTAATATCCAAAATACATAAACAGCTCAAACAACTCAATATCAAAAAAGCAACTGACACAATTAAAAAATGGGCAGAAGAGACTTCCCTGGTGGTCCAGTGGTTAAGACTCCGCATTCTCAATGCAGGGGGCACAGGTTCAATCCCTGGTTGGGGAACTAAGGTCCCACACGCCTCACAGATTGATCAAAAAATTAAAAACTAGGTTTTTTTAATGGGCAGAAGACTTGAATAGACATTTTTCCAAAGAAGACATACAGATGGCCAACATCACTAATCTTCAGAGAAATGAGAATCAAAACCACAATGAGATATCACTGCACACCTGTCAGAATGGCTATCATCAAAAATTCCACAAATAAATGTTGACAAGGATGTGGAGAATAGGGAACCCTCATACACTGTTGGTGGGAATGTAAACTGGTGCAGTCACTGTGGAAAACAGTACAGAGGTTCCTCAAAAAATAAAAAATAGAACTACCATATGATCCAGCAATTCCATTTCTGGGTATTTATTCAAAGAAAACAAAAACACCAGTCTGAAAAGATATATACACCCCAATGTTCACATCAGCATTATTTACATTACCCACGGAAGCAACCCAAGTGTCCATCAACAAATGAATGGATAAAGAAGATGTGAGATATATATAGATATATATATAGACAGATAGATAGATATCACAATGGAATACTACTCAGCCAGAAAAAATAATAAAATTTTGCCATCTGCAACAACATGGATAGACCTAGAGGATATTATGCTAAGTGAACTAAGTCAGACAGAGAAAGACAATTACTGTATGTTATCACTTATATTTAGAATCGAAAAAATAAAACAAACAAGTGAAAATAACAAAAAAGTAACAGACTCACAGACATAGGGAACAAACTAGTGGTTACCAGTGGGGAGAGGGAATGGAGGAGGGGCAACATAGGGGTAGTGAATTAAGAGGTAGAAACTATTATGTATAAAATAAGCTACAAGGATATATTTTACAATACAGGGAATATACCCAATATTTTATAATAACTCTAAATGGAGTATAATCTGTAAAAATTTTGAATTACTATGTTGTACACCAGAAACTAATATAATATTTTAAATGAACTATACCTCAATTTTAAAAAAAGAACAGCAAAAGGTATTTATGTAAAAGTAAAATTTTATGGTAATAAATAAAACAGATGTTAGAGATGTCTGACAATTCTTAGGAGTGAAATGGCTGAAAAGAAGTTCAGAAGCCAAGCTCAGACCATCATATATCCATGCATTCATGCACAGAGTAGCATATGAACCTGAACATTTAACAAACATTGCCAAAAGTAATCCTGTGGATATCAGCACACTTAATGGAATTGAAATCATGATTATGGCAAGGAAAGTCCATGCCTTATCCACAGGAAACAGAGAAAGGATGGAAGATAACGACACCAACCAAGAAATAATTCATCTCTTGGAAATACATGAAACTGACAGAGAAGACTGATAAAAAATTTCAGGGTGAGGATAAATTAGACAGACATAGATATGATATTTTGATGGAGAATTTGGAATATTGGAAAATTCTTGAAAGGAATAATTATACAAAGAGAGATCCAACAGAGTAAGGTTATTTAATTATAATAACTTTGAAAAATAACTTTGAAGTAAACTAAAATTTCGTATTAATTAATTAATAAGTAAGCCACGAAGATTTATAGCATAAGGAATATGGTCAATAATATTATAATAACTTTGTACACAGATGGTTACTAGACTTATCATGGTGATCATTCCATAATGTACGCAAATGTCAAATCATTATGTAGTACACCTGAAACTAACATAATATTGTACATCAATTATTTTTTATATTTATATTTAAATATCTCAATTTTAAAATTAATTTAAATAAATGGGGGAAAAAAGAATGATCTTAGCTATTAGTTTGAGATTGACTTTTTCTACCATATTAAGAAAATCTCCATCCATTCTTTTAGTTTATTAATGGATACTATCAGAAATAAATATTAATTTGTATTAAGTATCTTTGTGAAATATATTATAATGGACTTACATTTTAACAATTTGTTATGATCTTGAATACAGTGTTTTCCCTAAATGAATGGAATGTTTCTTCATTCAAGTGAATATTATTGGACATAGAATATAGGAAACTTGGACTTAAATCTTAGCTCATTTTACACACTAGATCCAAAATTTAAGACCTTAGTGTATTATTCACTAGGACAAAAATTGAGGAGAATTTTCTTTGTACCATATTTCAGGTGAGGGGAGAGCTAAAGGAGCCATTTATTTTAGATCCTCGTATAATCTACTGTGGGATCCAAATGAATGTTTCCAATTTTTCATTTCTAATTATTCTAGGACTCACTTGAAAGATGTTCATTCAGATTTTTACAGCCCGCATAAAAGTCTTCTCAGCCCACAGTTTTTTAAAAGCTACCAGCAATTTGCCTTATCTTTCTTGTTTAACGTAAAAGAAGTCACTCCAGCCGACATAAATGTCATGAAAGTGAACCAGGGATTGATATCATTTCCTGAAGGCTAGTTGAAGTCCATAGTATATGGCAGATTTTCATCAGGAAGTTTGCTGAAAAGTATGCTTTCTGAAATAATAGGGGCAGCTCTCCAGAAGCACCCTGCATATTCCCATATTCCGTCAGCCCCTCCCCTACCTCCTTCCCATGGTCTTTAATTCCTCTAGCGATTCCTCAACTCCTCTCAAATGTGAAGAGGCTGGGAAGGCAGCCTCTCCCTAGGAACAAAACCTTTGGATAATTGTGGTTACTTGCAAATGCCTGTAAGGCCTTCAGTGGTTTTGTGATGGTTAATTCCATGTGTCACCTCGACTGAGCTAAGAGACGACCAGATAGCTGATAAAACATTATTTCTGGGTATGTCTGGGAGGGTGTTTCCAGAAGTTATTAGCATTTGATTTGGTAGACTAAGCAAAGAAGATCCTCTCACCACTGTGAGTGGGTATCATCCAGTCCACTGAGGGTCTGAATAGAACAAAAAGGCAGAGGAAGGGTGAACTGGCTCCCTTGGCTTCAGCTGGGGCATTCATCTACTCCTGCCCTCAGACACTTGCTCCCCTGGTTCTCAGTCCACAGGGTTTGGACTGGAACTATACTGCCTTCCACGGGGCCTCCAATTTACAGAGGGCAGATCATGGGACCTCTCAGCCTCCATACTCATGTAAGACAATCCTTCATAATAAATTTCTTTCAATGTATCTATAGATATAGATCGATAGATAGATAGACAGATAGATAGAGAGAGAGAGAGAGAGAGAGAGAGAGAGAGAGAGAGCGAGAGAGAGGTATAGGTATCCTATTGGTTCTGTTTCTCTGGAGAACCCTGACTACATACAGGGTTCTAGTGCAAAAATATCTGGCCACCCAGACTGAAGAATAAACTTAAATAGGGGCCAGTCAAGGCAATCAACTTCAGTTTCTTACTTTGCAGTTCACTTGCCAAGGAGGTTTAGAATAATCTTGCACCTGCCTAAGCATCTTCTTTTTTCCACATTAAAAATATGGGTAAATCTTAAATTGTTTTTTAAAGACATTCTCAATAATAATAAGACGAATTAAAGTGAGTATAAAACTGAACCTTCTGATGCTCAGACAGAAGTAGGGAAAACAACGTCATTAAGGGGTGGTTTTGGTTCAGAGGACCTGACTCCTATTTTTTTTTTTTAATAAATTTATTTATTTATTTTTGGCTGTGTTGGGTCTTCATTTCTGTGCGAGGGCTTTCTCTAGTTGTGGCAAGCGGGGGCCACTCTTCATCGCGGTGCACGGGCCTCTCACTGTGGCGGCCTCTCTCGTTGCGGAGCACAGGCTCCAGACATGCAGGCTCAGTAATTGTGGCTCACGGGCCCAGTTGCTCCGCGGCATGTGGGATCTTCCCAGACCAGGGCTCGAACCCACATCCCCTGCACTGGCAGGCAGATTCTCAACCACTGCGCCACCAGGGAAGCCCCTGACTCCTATTTTTTAATACACATGGAGAGAATAGGGACAAAACCCCTAAACGCGCCTCTAGGACTGAGCTATGGTTGGCCTCCAAAAATTCTAAGAAGGAGTAAATATTTTCTTCCTGTAGAAAGTTAAAAGTGATAGACCACCACACACACAGAGAGGGTGAGAATCATTGGCCCCAGTGACCACACCACAAAAAGGGCAGGTATGTCACTGACCTCAGTCTCAGGCTTCATATGGTACTCCCACTAGGTCCAGGTTCACAATGTATCAGATTCAAGCCCAGCAGAGAAGTAAGCAAGTTTTGCTATCCACAGTCCCAGGAAAGCCCGGGACTCATTGAAAGGCAGCATCACATAAGACCCTAAGCAAAGACTCTGGAGCAACATGCCAAGATACAAATCCCAGCTCTACCACTTCCTAGCTACGGATCCTTGGGAAAGTTATTGGATGTGATAGGCATTTCACTGCTCGTCAAAATCTAGTTATATTGATTTATTCATTATACTGATATTATTCATCCCCTGCCCCTCCAAACCCGTTCTCCACCCTTCACCACCTGAGCTGTGCCTGAAGACGCTGACTTGTACAGCTTACATCAATGGGCATCCTCGCCTTCTGGCTTCTAGCTGCGTTAAGCAGGAGGTGCTAAAGGAAACGAGAGCGTGGAAGGAGTGTGAGATCAGGGTATTTATTCTCCCTGGGGTGTCAGTAGTTGCATTCCCCTATTTTAGGCCGTAGCCCCTGTTGGGTAGCCCTCCTTGATAGCCATGGCTGGCTGAGAGCTCTGACAGATGCGGGTCTCATGCGTTTCTGGTAGCCATTCCCAGTTCAAGCATAGGAGTAGCAACAGTTCTCTACCATTGTAGCCCTGGGGGTGCTTTAAGTAAGAAACTTATTTTCTTTAAACCTGCCCACACCTTTTTTAATCATCTCATTATTAAACTTTTCTTGATTTCCCCATCTGTGCCTTCTGACTATGATTCTTCTCTACTTCCTGTTACATGGGAGGATCGCAGCCAGGGCTCTCCTGCCTTCCTTAGATCAATTCCAATCTCACAGCAACAACTCCAGCACCAGAGAGCAGCATCTGCATTGTACCTATTAAATAAAGTGCCTGTCTTTGCTGTTCCTCCAGGATTCCCTATACTCTGGTCAGCAGTGGCTGCCCCTCCGGGCTCAGCCAAGCAGCTGATGCGAATAAACCCCAGAAGCCAGGACGATGGAAAAACAGCATTTGAAGTAAAACTCTCCCAAAGCCTCAGGCTGGGTGATATGAGATGGAGATGGGTAGGAGATGGGTCAGAGATGGAGTGAGGGCTAGAAAGAGGCTCAGATTTCCAGCAATGTGGGACACAGAGAATACACAGAGAATGAAAACGAGGCTCAGAGAAGTTGAACAACTTGCCCAAGGTCACACAGCTAGTAAATGGTGGCATCAGAGTTGGATCACAGGCCTGGCTGACTCTAAAGTCATATAGGCTTCATGGCAGGCTGGGATTAAAGGGACTCGGAGGACATCTACCAAATGTTCATTGTCAGGGAAATCAACTCGTTTGTAAACCACAGCAGGTACTGTTTTTAGTTAGGATGTTTTCAGCCGAAAACAGCAGAAAACCCAGGTACCAAGGCTTAAGCACGGAAGTCTGAGGTGAGACGGCTGCAGCATGGGTGCACTGCTGGCTCAGTGTCAGGGGTCTGCCTGGGCGCCACTTCTCAGTTCTTCTCGTAGCTTCCATCCTTGTGGTCAGAAGAAACAGTACCATGCACCAATTCCTCACAGAGCAACATCCAAAGCAAGAAAGAAATCTTCTCCCATTCATGACCCCTATTAGGAGGGAGAAAAACTTCTGAAGTCCCCCAGAAGGCACGCCCTACACCTCGTTGGACAGTGTTGGGTTTGATGCCCACTCCTGAGCCACTCACTGGCAAATGCGAATGAATTACTAAGATTGACTTGGACTATTCATTCATTCTCTCCCTGGAGCTAGAAAGAGCCCCACTATCCCTGGGGCATATGGCCACCCAGTACCTTAGCAAACTGGGGATCTCTGGCAGGGAAGGGGTGGAGTGCTGATGATGGGCATCCAACAGTGTTACCACATTACTACCTTCATCCAAAGAGGTCCCAGTTACTTGCCTTAATTTTCCTGGAGGGCTTCCCTGGTGGCACAGCGGTTAAGAATCCGCCTGTCAATGCAGGGGACATGGGTTCAATCCCTGGTCCGGGAAGATCCCACATGCCGCAGAGCAACTAAGCCGGTGAGCCACAACTACCGAGCCTGCGCTCCAGAGTCCGTGCTCCACAACAAGTGAAGGCACTGCAGTGAGAAGCCCGCGCACCCGCAACGAAGAGTAACCCCCGCTCGCTGCAACTAGAGAAAGCCCACGTGCAGCAATGAAGACCCAACACAGCCAATAAATAAATAAATAAATATTAAAAAAAAAATTTCCTGGACGTTGTGTACCATTGATGTCTGAGATGTGAGTTCTCAGAGAGAACAGAAAAGCTGTCCAATGCATTTCTCACAACCAACAGTGATGAATCAACTATGTAATGAAGCAACAACGAAACTAAATGAAAGGGACAGGAAAACAATTGTAATCAAAGATGAATTCTTTTAAGAAGTTACAGTTAAACAAGCAGAACACAAGCTATTGGAGGGGCCAAGAGGCTCTAAATCCAATAAAGAGCTGAAATTCCCACATAAATCTATGCAGACTCTGCGCCTACAGGACAGGTGTGGCAGAAAAATAGTTCTCAAGGTCCACATACTCTGTCTTCGTGTGGTCTGCACATTATAAGCCAGATAGAAAATGTGACCATATGGAAAGCAAGAAAAATATGAAGCTATTTTACATAATAATTATATTCAATTAAATTCAATAAGCACTAAGCATCTATTAAGCCCTTCAATATCTCAAGTAATATGTGAGAGCACCGGGCGTGAATCAGACAAGGTTTCTGCCTTCAAGGAGCTTATGATGAATAAATCACAGGCTTACAGAAAAATTCGCTTTAAGCAAACTGGTTTCCTCAATTGACTTTCAGTGAATTTAATTTGGCTAAATGACTTTGGGGAAATTGATCTTCAACAAATTGATCTGCTGCCCATGCGAGCAACTAACTTTGGAATGTCGTAAGTGGTATGAAAGGAATACAAATAAGCTGGTTTGGGAGCTGAAAGGTGGAAGGGAAGAATTTCTAAAGGGACAGTTGAAAGGGTCTTGAGGAATGAGTAGGAGTCTAACAGATATTGAAGGGACGGGAACTGTGTGACACAGAAGTGCTAAAGTGCCAGGCCTGTTTTGTGATATCAAATTCCAAGGCTTAGGCTTCCCAGGTGGCGCACTGGTTGAGAGTCCGCCTGCCGATGCAGGGGGTACGGGTTCGTGCCCTGGTCCGGGAAGATCCCACATGCCACGGAGCGGCTGGGCCCGTGAGCCATGGCCGCTGAGCCTGCGCGTCCGGAGCCTGGGCGTCTGGAGCCTGTGCTCCGCAACGGGAGAGGCCACAACAGTGAGAGGCCCGCGTACCACAAAAAAAAAAAAAAAAAAAAAAAAAAAAAAAAATTCCAAGGCTTAAGCAGATACTCTACCCATGCTCCCTCAAAGGCACAAAAAAGTATTTTAGTTCCTACTGTCTTTTCAAAAGTGACTGCTGTAGTTAGCCAAAAACAAGCACAAAAACAAGCCTGCCAAACTAAACCAGCCATCTTCTTTTCAATGCTTCCATGAGACCCACTGTTGGCCGTCCTGTTTGCCGACCTAGACCTGTCCTATCTGCTCCCACCCCCAACTAAGTCGAGAGAATGTGACTGGCAATCACAGGCACTAGAGAATGTTCTTCAGACTAACAACCCCTGCCCAGGCCAATCAAACACAATAAAATTGTAAGGTCTAATTATTCCCTCATTTCCCCAGTTTGAGGAAAGCCCTTCATGATCCATGTCTGGGATTCCTCTTCCCAGTTTTCTGGTCATAAAACAATTGTCTCTTAAAGGGAACAGGCCCTTTAAAGAGAAAAACAGTCCACTCTCAAAGTTATTCAAATGAAGTTTGCTCTCCCTGGCCCTTTATCAGAGAAGGGTATGTAGCAACCAAATTTGCTAGCCAGATGGCTAAAGATTTCTGAATATCTGGAGGTCCATCATGTCACTCAAGTGCATCATTTTTTCTAAATACTTCTTTTTCTCCTCTTTCTCTTTTCCTCTCTGCATTGGAGCCTCCACCCATGAAATTGAAAGATTTCTAGTAGAAATTCCTTTGTTGCATCAACTTTAGAAATATGGATTACAGTATTCTGTGAAAAACATTTATTACCCTGAACTGTGACTCAGACATTGTTGCATTTCTGGGGTTATAGATTTTCTTTCAGCTAAACCAAGGCTCTAAGTCACAGTGACAGTTGTAATGTGTGTAATACCACAGTACCAGATTCTATTACACACATATTTTTGCTAGAGGTTTACGATGTTAAAAATATTTCTTCTTTTTTCCAATACCTTTCTGTACCTGTTGTGTAAATATATTAGAACCTATAACACCAAAGTCAATTTCCAGATGAAATGTGCACAACAGTAGTTTGTCCTTTAAAGAAAAAAGAGAGAGAGGGGAACGCTGCATACAAGCTAACCATATTCAAGTATTGAAATATACAATATTGAATTGTAATAAAAGATGAATGAAAAAAAGTGTGCGTCACTGTGAGGGATGGAGGTTACAGAAAGCTGAGGCCATGAAAGGATTTATCATGGGTGTTGCTGCAGGCATTGCGTTGAAAAATCTGCAGACCTATTTGCAAGTGTATTTTATGGGAAAATAGAGCAGTCTACTGAGGGAAGAATTTCTAAAGATTATCTTTTACACAAGATTAAGATAAAACTTAAGAAATATGTGAGAGAAATCTCAACCCATTCTCAAGGGAGTGGAACTTCAAATTCATCAGTGGGTTCTGACAATTCCATCAATGCAGGAAGAGGTCTTTGTTGAAATGCCATTGCTACTGTAATTTTTCAAGGTAGGTGAAAACAGGCACACATGGAAGAATGAAGTGAACTAATTAGCACACCCACTTGCAAAGCCGTAATCCATTAGAGAGCCACGCCAACAAATCCTTCCACTTTTCTTTAGAATCCAAATTTTATTTAACATGCACAACAGTTCTCCTGGGTATTTAACCATATTTCTCTTTCTCCTAAAAGACTCCAGTGTGACTAATGCTTTTACAGGGGAAAAAAATCTGACAGCAGTTGACTTAAATCATCTAAGGCAGAGGGTGAAAATAGAGCAAGACCAGAGATATTTTAAAATTCCTTCTTTTGACTAAGTTTTAACTTCCTATACTTTTCTATCTTCTGCTTAATCAATAATAAAAAATAAAATTACCTGAGTTTCACTTTACCTTCTACATTTATGTGGAAGTGGTAAAAGATAAAATGCTCTAAAGGAGACAGAATGAGAAGAACTTGAAGACAGATCAACACAGTCAGCTCCATACCCCTCCATGAGCGACGATGTCCACCTCGGAGTTTGTTCTCCTCAGTGACAGAAAGAGCAATTGTGATGTTGTCCAATTTCAGTTCACTCAGTGATTACTGAAAGAAACCTTTGAGAATGTACAGGATTTAGGTTTTTTGTGGTATGCGGTTTTGGGGGGTTTTTTTGAGGAGGGTGTGGAGGCCGATGGAGTCTGGTATCTCACTGTCCTAGATTTCAAGTGTAAATCCAGAATTCAGTAAAAAGAAAAATATTAAAATTCCTGTCCATAATAACAACCTAGCGCCACAAAAATATTTGTACCCTTTGATCTAGTCATTCTACTTCTGTGAGTCTCTCCACAGAAAATGATCGAACATGCAAAAAGACTTAAGCTCAAATATTTAGATGCAAGACTACTGCCAATACAAAAGGAGAAAATAACTCTTTTAGTTACCTGCTCAATAGCCAAATTCATCTTCTTAGCTCCTTGATAATTTGTTTAGGTGGTAGTGGCCAAGTCCCAGAGGTAAATCATGATTAGTCCAAGAACCGGCACGAGACCAAGTTCTGGTCAAGGAGATGTAAGGGAAAGCATCCTTAGAGGGATTTCCAAAGTACAATTACTAAATCAAAGGGTATAAATAGTTTTAAAGCTCTTAAAACTTGGCAAAGTTTTCCTCTTCTCCTCCCCTTCCCCACCCAAAAAAAGCACATATTTTTTTTAAATCCCTTTTCGACTTGCCCCCTTGTTTCCTGCTTAGGGTTCAAGTATGTAAAGACATTAACCTACAGTGGTTTGGCACTGTGGCAGCCATCTTGAAACTATTATAGAAAATCCTGATGAACCACAGAGATACCAACTTATCACCACCCTGATCAACCCTGTAACCACCTACTTTCAGACTTTCAGAACCAACTGCTTTTATTTAGACTGCATTTCAAAAGCATTCTAAATGAAATACATCTGTGCAATAAAATATTACAGTTTTTCAAAATGATGCCTATGAAGTTTTTTGACATGATGGAAAAGCTGATGATATAACATTAAGTAAACGAGTAGTAGGTTACAAATCTGAATTTAGAACACAATATCAGCCGTGTACAAATATGTGTAGAAGAAACTGGAAATGACACAAAATGTTAAGAATATTTGCCTCTACATGATGGGATCATAAGCCATTTACCTCTCTGCTTCTTTGTGTTTTTCTATATTTTCCAAATTTTACACCATCAGTATATAGTCATCCCTTGGCATCCACAGGGTATTGGTTCCAGGACCTTGGTGGATACCAATCTGCAGATGCTCAACTTCCTTATATAAAATGATGTAGTACTTATATTGCTTCTACTAACAGAAGACAGAAAGTCAAACAGAAAAGACTCCTGTGCGTTCAGAGAATTAAACTGAGAAATTATGTAGGAACTCAAAAATAATATCCAGGGTAAATATGGCCAAGTACCATTTTCTAGACTAAGGGCCATGCATTCTGATCACCTTCAATACCCTCACTTATCTTTTAAGCTAGAAGGGGAGAAATTTTTTGAATTAAGTACAATCTCTGATAACCACATTATCTAATGTCACTAGTAACAGAACTATCACAACTTTTTCCTGAAGAAAAATAAAATGGATTTTGTTAATTTTACAAAAGTGACTCTAACTCATTGTAAAACAAAACATTCAAGCAAAACAGAAGATATTGTAGGAGTAAAAGCTCCCCACCACACCAGTCTTTGAAAGTAACCACTGACCACTATTAACAGATCCGTGTGCATTTTCCCAAACACTCTGCTAGGGCATATGCAAACTATGTAAGTTCTTACAAAAGTTGCCCCTTTTTTCCCCTTGGCATTATGTTGTGGACATTTTCTCTGTCTATATATAAGATGACCTCATTCTTTCTAATGGCAGCATGGTGCTCTATTGAATGGGAGTACCACAATTTATTTAGTGGACATTATGGTTGTTTACAATTTTTTTCTGCCACTGAGGTTTGAAGGGACTATCAACAATAGTCAATAGTCAATAGTGTCAATAGTAATAGTCAATAGTATCAATAATACTCTCCATTTTCCTATTGGATTTCAGAATAATTGAAAGATAAAGACACAGGATTCAGATATAGAAATAAAATATCACTTTCATTACTGATTAAGTGAATTCTAGAGAACATGGCTTAGGTGTGAGAGTCTAATGAGTTTACTAATAAGATACCCACCACCACCAGAATCTAACTTGAACCTCAAAACTGCAGGTTGCCCCATAGGGCCAGAGTTCATCCTGTGACCAAGAGCGGATGGGAGTACAATGTCACTGAAGGTAGGTGGATCCAAGCAAGGGGAGAGGAAGGGGCCAAACAGAAATGCTCAGCTCTTTGTCCCAAACACACAAATAAGAACCTTCACTCTTTCCCAGGGTTGACGTAAGTGAGTTCATGGGGCAAAAGGCCAGGAATACTAGTCTGGTGAAGTTCCCTCCACATGGAAACATGAAGCCAGGAGACAGGATGCCTCTGCCCACACTGTTCCAAACTATTACAATTACACTGACTATCTTTGTCCAGATAAATCTGTGCTATTATTTGACCTTTGCTGGAGGATAAATTCCTAGACTGCTAGATAAAAGAGTGGGTCTATTTAAAATCTAGAAAGGTATTCCAAAATCCCCTCCAAAAAATGTGGTATCAATTTACACTCCCACCAAGAGAGTATGAGAGTGTTTATTTTGTCCCTCCTAGCCAACTACCCTCATTTTTAAACTTTATCAATGTATTATACAACAGATTGTTATAATTTGCATGCTTTTGACTACCAATGAAGTTGAACGCTTTTTCATAAATTTACCGGGCACTCAAGTTTCTTCGTCCATGGCTGCCTATTCAGGAATGTGCACTTGTTTTTCTAGCAGTGATAATTCTCTTGGTTTGCACTTTCCACCCTCTCCTGTCCAGTCCTCTTGCAAACAACCCTACAGATTTATGAGGCATCCAGATGGCATCAGAGGTGGCACCTCCATGAATGGATGCAGGTTTTCCTGGAAATATAAGCCAAGCAAACTTGTTCCTTTGGCTTCCGTAAAACTACGTTCTAGTGAAATTACTTAAACAGTCTGAACACGACCATAATATTAAATGCCAAATATTACTGGAATTAAGAGGTCATATTTGAGGTCTAGCTCTGTCATTTAATAATCTGGGTTACCTGGGGTAATCCACTAAATCTCTCTAACTTCCAGGGGCTTCTTCTATCAGATGGCAGTAGAATGAAAATAACCAGGTCAGTAGTTTTCAAGACCTTTTTTTTAGCAGCAGAACCCTATGTGAGTACAAAATGTACAAAGGCAAAATTCAGAATGGCTCTGTGCAAAGTGAAGATGGCAGACCCCTAAACCCTAACTATACAGCCTCTGGCTTGTCCCCAGCAGCGGCCCCTGGTACACTCCCCATGGAATTCTTACAACACCAACAGGTCCAGCTTGAAAACTACTGACCTCAGGAGAACTGTGAAGTGCCTCCCAGCTGTGCTCTAGACACAGTCAGGATTTTCAGGAATGGAAATTCTGAATCACTCTAGTATATAAACAAGTGCTTCTATATTTCCTAAGGGCCTGTTTAATTTTGGCATGCATCTACACGTGAAGATTAGTAAAAAAAAAAATGACACAAAAAGCATTAACATCTGTAACAGGATGACTCTAAGCTAGAATTGTCTCTGAGAACCCTTGAACCCTTAAAATACCCAGACCTGGAAAACTATCTAATGTCAATATTTTGTAAGATTGCCTTGTGAGGGGCCATAGCATCAAGGCTTGCCCTATAGAGGGGTCTCCTTTTCATGGGACTCTGGTCATTTATACTATTGATCGGCTTGAAAAGACATCACCCAACAGCAGAAAATAAGGACTTTAGAAAGTAGCCTTAAATCAGGTGAGGAAATACATCCCCAGGACTGGCTACATAATTTGTGGGGTTAGGCCAAAATGAAACTGTGGAGCCCCTTGTTCAACAATTATGAAGAATTTCAATATGGTGACAGCGGAGCATTCAACTACCTGTGAGATGGGACCTTGTACGATAGAACAGGTGGCTCATCTGCCCAGGAAGCTGGGCTGGGTATCACCACCTCTGGGCCTAAAGGTGCATTGGGCCCAGACTCAGGAATGATGATGTCTGAGGCGTGTCGGATATGGGCATGAATGAGGGGAAGTTAAGTTGACCCTAGCCTCAGAGGGACTGGAAGCAGGCAGTGAACTGTAGGAAACCTGGGTCCTGGCCTGTTAAGGAGTTAAGTAAACTATCCTCTGCATATCACTGTCCTTTCATCATCCAGGAGCCTTTAGTGAATCTCCTTAAAATGGACTCCACTTACACTTTTGGAAAAGAACTTCGCAGAATAGCCAAAGGATGAGCCCAGCTTCCTCTCCAGGGACCTCATGGTAGGACACGGAAGAGGACAGCTGTGCCTAGCAGGAGAGGGTGAGCATGGGCAAGTAACTGTGAAACAAATGTGATGGCTCCACCAAGTGCTATGCAAATGCTGATAAGAGAGTAGTGATTTCCTCCTGGGAAGTAGTCAGGAGAAATTAAACTGCAGTGAGGAGGTAACATCTGAAAGACCCTTGAAAAAACTACAGGTGTTAGCCAGAGGGGAACACCACAAGATGAAGGACAAGCATGTTGCCATAGGCAAACATGCTCTGCTGTGGCCTTGGCTTTTAGGTATTTTGAAATGACCCACACGAGGTTGCCCTGTCCTTCCTTTGACGTGGTATTTCCTTTGTTATGATTTTGAGGAAATTATTCATTGACTAACTGGTGGTGAATTAATGGAACAATGTGTTTTTTAGAATCCTTTGTGAAGATATTTTTCAGAATTTATGTTAGGTAACCACTTGGCCCAAAGAATGATCCATACAGACTGTTATGGCAAATGACTTCACTCTCAGTGAACAAAGATGTAACTGGCATTGTTGTGAATAAATTTATGCTTATATTTTAGATTACTCCTTTAGGACAGATCCACAGAAGTAGGAATACTAGGTCAAAGGTTTTTTTTAATGTAAGGCTCTTAATATACACTTTCTATCTGCTTTCCAAAAAGGTTTTACCACTTAGCACTTCATCAATATATGAAGAAACTGCTTCATCCGTACCATGGCAATATAGAGTATCCTCATTCAGTCATCTTTCCCAATTTGATATGTGAAATGGTATTACACGCATTCAACGTGGTTGCTTTTAAGTTATCGGTAAAGTTGAACATTTTTAAAGATTTATTAGCCATTTGTAGATCTTTGATAGTCTTTGTCCTTGACTGTGGTTTGTTGTGGGTTTTTAATATTTATTTATTTGTCTGTGTCGGGTCTTAGTTGCGGCACACGGAATTTTCTTTCTTTGCAGCATGCGGGCTCTTCCATGCAGCACGTGGGCTTCTCTATTGCAGTGCACAGGCTTTCTCTCTAGTTGTGGCACGCAGGCTTCTCTCTAGCTGTGGCGTGCAGGCTTCAGAGCACACAGGCTCAGTAGTTGTGGCAAGCAGGCTCTCTAGCTGTGGCACATGGGCTCAGTAGTTACAGCACACAGGCTCTAGAGCACATGGGCTCAGTTGTGGTGCATGGGCTTAGCTGCACCACGGCATGTGGGATCTTAGTTCCCTGACCAGGGATCAAACCCATGTCCCCTGCATTGGAAGGTGGATTCTTAACCACTGGACCACCAGAGAAGTCCCTGTCCTTGATTGTGTTCTTAATTTTTAATTACTGACTTGCAAGAGCTTTGTATACATTCAAGATATTAAGCCTTTGTCATTCTATTTATTGCAAATATTTTCTCCAGAAAATGTTATTTTATGTCTTCAAATTTTAATTACAGTTTTAAACACAAACTAGCACTTCCATTGGTCCTTTCCTTTGCGATCAAGAAATTACATCCAATTCCTATTCTCACTATATAATGCTATAACCATCACAAAGTTATAGGACAGACCTTTTCAATTGTATTTAATTTTATTTTCAAAAATAGTGATTTGTTAAATATTGTCTCCATTTAACTTAATTTTTACATCTCCATTTCACTTAATTTTTACATCTCCATATGTCTTTTTTTTTAATTAATTAATTTATTTATTTGGCTGCATTGGGTCTTCGTTGCTGCACACAGGCTTTCTCTAGTTGCGGCGAGCGGGGGCTACTCTTCCTTGTGGTGCGCAGGCTTCTCATTGCAGTGGCTTCTCTTGTTACGGAGCACGGGCGCACAGCCTTCAGTAGTTGTGGCACGCGGGCTCTAGAACGCAGGCTCAGTAGTTGTGGCGCACGGGCTTAGTTGCTCCATGGCATGTGGGATCTTCCCGGACCAGGACTAGAACCCGTGTCCCCTGTATTGGCAGGCGGATTCTTAACCACTGCACCACCAGGGAAGTCCCTCCATATGTCTTTTTGAAGTAAGTTAACAAATCGTAACAAAATTTTTCTCTATTTTGTATCTCAGTTGTATTTTTTTAATGGAATTTCCTTTAAAAGAATGAAAAGAGAAGCCATAGACTGATAAAGAACTTGTATTCAAAATATACAAAGAACTCTTAAAACTGAGCAATAACAAAAAACCCAATTTAAACATGAGCAAAAGATCTGAACAGACACCACACCAAAGAAGATATTCAAATGACAAAAAAAGTATGAAAAGATGCTTAACATTATATTTCATTGGGGGAATTGCAAATTAAAACAAAATACCACAACAGACCTATTAGAATGGCAAAACTCCAAAATACTGACAACACCAAATGCTGGCAAGGATGTGGAGCAACAAGAGCTCTCATTTGTTGCTGGTGGGAATGTAAAATGGTGCAGCTATTTTGGAAGATAGCTTGGCAGTTTCTCACAAAGTAAACATAGCCTCACCATATGATCCAGCAATCATGCTCCTAGGTATTTTCTCAACTGAGTTGAAAACTTATGTCTACAAAACACTGCACATAAATGTTATTTCAGCTTTATTCGTAATTCCCCAAACTTGGGAGCAACCAAGATGTCTTTCAATAGGTAATGTCTGGGGGAAGAGTATAACGAACGGAAGAACAAGGGCAAAGGCCCAAAGTGGGAACAGCATGTGTTGTCAAAGGACCAGAGGCTAAAGTGAAGTGGTAGAGGAGGGACCTTCCTGGTGGTCCAGTGGGTAGGATTCCGTGCTCCCAATGCGGGGGGCCCAGGTTCAATCCCTGGTCAGGGAACTAGGTCCCACGTGCATGTTGCAACTAAGAAGGCCACAGGCCGCAACTAAGACCCGGTGCAGCCCAAATAAATAAATAAATAAATATTTAAAAAAAAAAAAGTGGTGAAGGAAGGAAAGTTAAAGGAAGTGAGATCAGAGAGACACCTGGGGCCAAGCCACTTAGGCCTGGGTAGGGACTTCGAATTCTAAGAGTGATGGGCAGCCACTGAAGGGTTTGAGCAGGATTGCGCTATGGTTGATTCACATTTTAACTGGATCACTGGCGTAGCTGTTTAATGAATGATCTATGGGAGGATGCAGTAGACAGCCTCTACAGTAGCTCCCAACGACTCCTGCCTCCTCCTGTGCTGCCTGTGATATTGTGAGTTATAATAAAAAATATACATTTGGTCTTCGTCCAGTTCCTGGCACAGGAATTTCCAAGGTTTTTGTGACAAGAAAGATAAAGATGTCTTTTGTTATTTATAACAAGGTCCTTTCAACAATGTATCCGTTTATGTTAACAAGAGGAATTTGGGAAAACCCCTAGGTAACCTGAGGA
Source organism: Lagenorhynchus albirostris (assembly GCF_949774975.1). Classification (NCBI taxonomy): domain Eukaryota; kingdom Metazoa; phylum Chordata; class Mammalia; order Artiodactyla; family Delphinidae; genus Lagenorhynchus; species Lagenorhynchus albirostris. Next base: position 64,244,222 of record NC_083095.1, on the reverse strand, counting down.
TGGAAACTAGTTGCCAAGGGAACCAACCTTGATGAGTGGATTGGAACTTTCAGCTCCCCCCTCCCTACCACATCCCAACCTCCAGCAAGAGAGGCTAGAGATGGAATTCCACCACCAAGAGCCAATGATTTAATCAATCATGCCTATGTAATGAAGCCTCCATAAAAACCAAAAGGGACAGTGTTCAGAGAGCTTCTGGGTGGACACGTGGAGATACGGAGAGAGTGGCTTGCTGGGAGACAGCATGGAAACTCTGCACCCATTCCCCATACCCTGCCCTATGCTCTTCTTCCATCTGGCTGTTCCTGAGTTATGCCCTTTTATGATAAATCAGTCATCTAGTAAGTAAATATTTTCCTGATTTCTGTGAGCCTCTCTAGCAAAGTAATTGAACCAGGGTGTTTGGAACCTCTGGTTTATGGCCGGTCGACAGAAGCACAGGTAACAGAATGGATTTGGAAGTGGCATCTGGGCAGGGGGCTGGGAACGTCTTGTGGAACTGAGCCCTTAACCTGTGGGATCTGATGCCAGCTCCAGGCAGATAGCGTCAGAATTGAGTTAAATTGTAGGACACCCAGGCAGTGTTGCAGAACTGCTTGAGGTATGGAAAACCCACCCACCTGGTGTCAGACAGGTTGTGGGTATGGTTGTATTGTATGAGTAAAGGGGAAACACACAAGAGGAAGTGAGTTTTTCCGTAAGGATTCTCCAGGGGCATTTCAGTAAAATGCCCCTGGAGAATCCCCTCCTCTTGAGTGTGGGCTGGACCTAGCGACTTGCTTCTGACAAATAGAATACTGCAAAAGTCATGCCATTTCCAAGAATACGTTACAGAAGACTGTGCCTTTCTTCTTACTCACCCTCCCTCACTTGCTCTCCCCCTCAGAGCCCTCGCTCAGGGTAAGCCAGCTGCCAAGTTGGGATTAGCCCTATGGAGGGGCCCATGTGACAAGGACTGACATCTCCAGCCAGTAGCCAGTGAGAACTTGAGGCCTTTTAACAGCCATGTGAGTGAACTTGGCAGTGGGTCTTCCCCCAGTGCAGTTTTGAAGTGACTGCGGCTCTGCCCGCGCCCTGACTGCAGCCTTGTGAGAGACTCTGAGTCAGGGGACACTGCTAAGCCGTGCCTGGATTCCTGACCCCAGAAAGAGTGAGACACTTTTTGTCACATTAAGCCTATAGATTTGGGGTAACTTGTCATGAAGCAACAGATAACCAATACAGAGGGCAAGTTTGAAACCTGGAAGACCACTTTTATAGGACACTGAAATGGTCCATCCATCCTAGTGATAACGGTGGTTTGGACTAGCACGTAGCAGTGGCGGTGGTGAGAAGCAGCTGAATAGAAGATAACTTTTGTAAAGTGTCTGGCACTTAGCAGACACTGAACAACTGTTCATACCTTTTCTATTCCTTGGTAAGAATTACTCTAAGCAAGGACTAGAATTTCTAGGGGAGACTGAATTGATGGACCCTGTTCGGGAAATGACATGATACACTAATACGTCATATGGCAGAGTCTCAAAAGGATCTACATACTTGTTACAGGTTCAGTTGTGTCCCTCCACGAAAGGCAGACACAGTTCAATCCCCAGTACCTCACAATGAGACCTTATTTGGAAATAGGGTCCTTGCAGATGTAATTAGCTGTGACAAGGTCATATATGGGCCCCTAATCGAATATATCTGGTGTCCTTCTAAGAAGACAGCCAGGTCTTGCTGTGAGAGAGACACAGCAAGAAAGCCATGTGAAGATGGAGACAGAGATTGGAGTTATGCTACCACAAGCCAAGGAACACCAAGGTTCAGTGGTTGCCCCCAGAAGCTAGGAAGAGGCAAGGAAGTATTCTCCCCCAAAGCTGTAGATGGAGCATGACCCTGCCAACACCTTGATTTTGGACTTCCAGCCTCCTGAACTGAGAGAATAAATTTTCCGCTGTTTGAAGCCACTCAGTTTGTGGTACTTTGTTATAGAGGTCCTAAGAACTGATACAATACCTATAAATAAATGGTCTTCCTTCTTTACCTCTGCCTCACTAGGTCAGAAGATACTGGAGTCAACCATCAAATCTCATCCTTGAGCACCAACACAGCCCCATATTCATAAAGATGGTTAGGAAACACTTGGTACTTGGCGGCAATGATGATGGTGATTTACTTTCTTTTGTTGTTTCCAATATACACTCTGCTGAATACACCAGAAATCTTTCCAATTAATGTTAATGGGTGACCAGCCTCTGTCTGGTTCCCTCCATGGGAAATGAGGCCACTAAGAGGAAGTTATCAGTAAGGGATTTATGTTTTAGTAGCATGCTTAATTATGATACAGCCACGACTGTCTCTTGCACAGGAATTTAGCATGTAAGATTTACAGCTCTTAGCATAATTTTTGCCTTTGTTGTCTCAAAGAGCCTTGTCTCTGAGGTTTTATTGGACTAGCAACCTTTTTTCTATTGTGTCAGGCTGCCCCCTACTGTTTTGGTCTTATAATCTCATCCTGGCTGATACAGTTTTAAGTTGGTTTTCAAAATATGCATTTTCTGCCAGGGTCTGTAAACCTGCCTGCTCTCATGCCACAAAGAACACAGAACATTGGACTAGTGGGCATGGGGGAAGGGGGCCTTATTTTTTTCTTTTAATAAAGCCACTGAAGAACCACACACACACACAAATATATATATATATATATATATATATATATATATATGCTTGTTTCAAAACACTTCATCTGACCAGCTTAAGCTTGCAAGACAAATTAAATTTCCAAAATCAGAGCAGATCAGATTTTTTTCTTTCTTATTTCTTGAGGGCAGCAAACACCTTCAAGAGATATCTTCTCTTTTCATGATACAAAAACAGGGAAATATTTTTTTTAAGAGAAGCTGATGAAATTTTAACTAATCCAACCAGCCAGAGGAAAGCAATATTACAAAAGGGGCCTCAAAGGAAGGGTGGGATTTCTTTTCCGCTTCAAAGGCGTTGATGTGCAATGCTGTGAGAAGGCAGCCTGCTTGTGGGGAAGGTCGGAGCGCTGCAGACACCCAAGCCCAGCCTCCTCTCTGCAGCCCCTCCCCGGCCAGCCCACTGCTTAGCATGTGGACAGGGCCAGCCCGTAGCCGGGAAGAAAAGTGACAGACTTATATGTATTCCACAGGATATATTAGTAAGGAAAGAAGAGAGAACCTGGAAATTAGTGTTTGGGCTTTACAACACAAATCTATTCTCAAGGTATTGGAGGAGGGTGTTGGGGGGAGGGGGAGGGGGAGGGGATATCCAAAAGCCAAAGGTAATAACTGAGAACAAACTCTGTGCTGATGGTTTAAAAATCAGAAAGACCTCATTGCAGGGCAGCTTCCCCAATTCCTGATCTTTTCCCTTTCTCTTCCTCAACCCGCATCACTTCAGTGGTACCCAGACTGTGCTGCCCTCCCTCCAGGCCTTCCCATGGATGACTAGCTAATCTGATCATCAGAGCTGTGCTTCTGTTCGACCACATGCAGCTTCCTTCCACAGACTGGTGGCATTTTGGCCTATACGGTAATTCTACAACTGGCTCTCGGCAGAGTCTGGTTTCCTGTGACCCCTGTCACTACCGAGGCTTTGTTCAGATCCCCCAACTGCCTGCATACACCTTTACTCTCTCTGCAGCTGCGTTGTGTCCTGTCCTATCTGGGCTGGAAGCCTCTGGCAGGGGTGGGGAGGGGCATCCTTTCGCTCTGCCTGTGCTGTTAGGCACTCCTGGGCCCAGGCCTGGGACAGTGCTCTCTCCCAGGGTTTACAAAGGAGAGTAAGGGCTTTTGGTGGGGATGTCACTGGAAAACATTTTTTATTGCATTGTGCCAGATAAACCCAAAACCTATTCCATAAAAGACTTTTTTCTATTTTATTTTGCATGGTCGGAGAGAATAGCCCAGCTGCTCTCTTTGGCTCGCCTCCATTTCTTACTCCCATTCATAAAATCTTTAGAGAAGGCCGTGTGCTGCTTCCTCGCAGGGTGGATCAAGTTGCGCTCCAGTCCAGAATGAACTGGATGTCCACACAGGTGGCTAGAAAGGCCCTGCACAGTCTGTCTGTCCTCTCTACTCTTACTCTCCCTACCTAACCATCCTCCACCATCAATCAATAACTCACAAGCTCACCGTGAGCCACAACTAAGGAGCCTGCCTGCCGCAAGTAAGAAGCCCACATGCCACAACTAAGGAGCCAGCGAGCTGCAACTAAGGAGCCCGCCTGCCGCAACTAAGACCCTGCGCAACCAAATAAATAAATAAATATTTTAAAAAATAATAATAATAGCTCATAGGCTCAGCCACTCTGGAGACAAAAGCCCAGGCCAGAAGCTGGGGGATCACAACCACTCACCAAGCTTCTGGCACTTGTGGATTTCACATTCACAGCAGTCTAAGAGACTCATGGCTGATAGCAATTTATCTTTTGCTGAGGCTCAAATTTGAACATTAAATCCCATGACGCTAGTGTTTGGGAGTCAGTCACTTAGTAAGAGAGCCTAGTTAGCTTAGTTAGCGACCCTAAAAACACAGCATTATCATTCTTAATGTACCATATTCCAGATACTGTACTAATTACTTGCTATACATCATTTCGTTTAACCATGATTATCCCCATTTTATAGATGAGAAAACTGAGATTCAAAGAAGTTAAGAAATTTTCTCCAGATCGTAGTGAGTGACATTGAGCAAGACCATAGAGCTAGTAAGTATGATTGAGAATCACACAGCTACGTAGTGTGATGTGAGCAAGGTCACAAAGCTAGCTGGTGTGACTGAGATCCCAGAATAAGTGTGAGTGGAAAAATCACAGGCTAGCTGATCGGGAATTACACTCCAGGTCTTAAACTCAAGCAGTTACCCACCTCAGTTCCGCCTCCTCTGTCATTCTCTCCTTACTCTGGGCATGCGGCAACGAACATGAAGCCATAGAATTTTGTTACCATGTGGAAAATGGCCCTAGGTGCTAGAAATACCTTCAGTGAATACTGAAAAGGCTATTTGATTGTGGTTTGAGAATACACAAAGATTACACTTGGCTCTGGATAGACATACAAATCTGGAAAAGGCCAGGAGCCTGGTTTAAAACAACTCCACTTTTATGAATTTGCGAATTTTGAAAGCTCGTATAAAACCCTGTGCCAAGGGTTTTATATGAACAGAGAGAGGAACAGAGATCTATATACAGCCTCTCTGTGTATATGGATATCAGTATACCGATAAGACATTTCCGGCTCTCAAGAATATAATGCCATTAGCATACCACGAGAAAGAACAATTAGAAGCTAAATTATGCAGGGATGACTAAGCACTAAAGGCGCTCAGGACTAGAAGTGTGTTGAAGCATTCGGAGAATGCGCCTGAAGAAGGAAAACGTGAATTAGGCCTTCGAAGATGAACACAGTTTAGACGGCTGGAAGGAAAAAGGAGAGCTTTCAGGCAGGTGAAACAAACTAAAACAAAACTCAGAGGCGTAAATGAGCGTAACAGACATGGGAACTGTTCACCTAGATTGTAAGCTCCCTGGGGGCAGGAATTGTGTCTTAGCTTGTTCACAGTTCTACCTCCAGAGACTAGCACATGATGGGCACTCAGAAATTATTTGTTGATGAAAGGAAGAAAGGGGAAAGAAGAGAGGGAGAGGGGAGCAAGAGCGAGAACTCAAATGAAGAAAGACAGAGTAGAAACACCTGACCACAGAAGAAGGTGTGTGTTAGGAGTGGAGAGAAATAAGGTTGGTAAGACTTGGTGGAGCAAAGGGAAAAAGGGCCTTACCAAAGTCAGGGCAGAGAGTCTGATTTAAAGCAGCGGGCAACAGACATAGAAAACAAACTTATGGTTATTAAAGGGGAAAGGGAGTACGGGGAGGGATAAATGAGGCATTTGAGATTAACATATACACACTACTGTGTATAAAATAGATAAACAACAAAGACCTACTGTATAGCACAGGGAACTATACTCAATATTTTGTAATAACCTATAGGGAAAAGAATCTGAGAAAGAAGAGATAGATAGATAGATAAAAATTAAGTTGCTTAACTTCTCTGAAGGCTCAGTTTCTTCATCTGTAAAATTTAGCCTACTCCGTAAGGTAGCAAAAGAAATTAAATGAGATAATGTATGTAAATCCACTTAGCACAGTGAGTCCTCAATCAACTGTAGCTGTTATTACTGTTACTATTACAATTTATTAATATGAAAATTAGCTAACTCAAAAATAAATCCAACTACAATTCATTAGGAGTAGTAAAAAAAAAAAATGACCACACTATTATTAGTGTGGTACTAGTAATATTTACTAGTATTATTAAATTACTATACTATTAATATAGTAGTTGAGCATTCTTTTATTCTTCTGAACAGCAGAATAAATATCTTCATTTCATAGTCCAGAGGTGACAGAAATGTGTGTGTGTGTGTGTGTGTGTATATGTGAAATACTGTCCAACAATCTCCCTCTATCTTTTCAAACTCAAACAGCCTATGTTCCTGAAGCACCCAGAGGTCAGCACCCTGGGAAGTTCTGGCGCTTTCCTTTACGAAAAGGCCATTCCATCACTCCCCCTCAAGATGTCCTTCTGGCACTTTACAAGTCTTTCATTAACTGAGGAGACACAAGTGTTTTCCTTCTATAAAAGGGAATATCTAGCACAGAGCCTAGGCCGCCCTGAATCACTGTCCTGACGTCCTCTGCAAAATTCCTCCATCTTCTCGGAGTTCCACCTTTTTCCTATCTTCACATAGCTCAAGTCCTATCAAGCAGAGAGCTAACTTGAGAATGCAGGTCTCTTTTTCAAAGAGTTACTTTTACTTAGGCTATAAAAAGCAGTCAGAGACACTGAACGCCAGATACTTGAGGATGGATGAATGGTTAGCGGAACAGAAGGAAGGGGGAAAAGCACCTTAAAATCAACCACAACATCTGACAGAATCAAGAAAATTCTCTGTTATGGTGAAAGAGGCATGAAAAGGAACAGCTGAATTGTTAAAAGCTAAATCTGGGTTTCAAAGGGAAATCTTTTTTATAAAACTAAGGCAATCTCATTGAAAAACAGATTCTATTTTCCAAAAAGAATAAGAAATAAAATCTCCCAATCTTTTGACTCCCCAGCTTGACTCCCTAGAAGCAACCATACTTTATATTTTCTTATATCTCCTTCTAGAAATTGTCCTGCATTTATAAGAATATAGCGTGTGCATATATGTAATGTGTGTGTGTATATAAATCTTCTTCTTGTATTATTTCTAAACCTATCACTGAAAAAAATTATTTTAAAATCCTGATTCTTTTTTTAATTATTTCTATTGAAGTAGAGTTGATTTACAATGCTGTGGCAATCTCTGCTGTACAGCAAAGTGACTCAGTTATACACATACAGACATTCTTTTTAAAATCCTGATTCTTAAAGCAAAACTTCCTACTAACAAGAAGTAAAAGCCTTATACACAACAATCTCATGCCTTCACAAGAGTCAGCAAAAGTCCAGGTACTCTGTGAAACAGAAATAATCAAATGCTTCAAAATATTTAATTTCCTATTCCAGGAATGTGAAACAGGTGTAATTAAAATAACACTTTTTTAATTAAATGACCTCTCTTGACCAATCATCTGTGAATAATTCAGATTTCCCCCTTATTATTACTGTAAAATTAAAACGAGGTCATATAAACAGGAAGATCCTCTTTAACTATCTTTAAGCACCAGCAATATATATTTTCCACCAGTTAAAATCCTTAATGATACAAAAAATCTGTCAAGCGTAACTCCCCCAATTCATTTGCCTGAAACCATCAATATTTTATCATGCACTTGCAGTTGGCTTTAATTTAACAGTCCAGGTTACTAATCAAACAAAACACCCAAGTCATTAAAAGTTAGCGTGCCATTTAGAAAGTGCATTTCACGTTTATTAAAATATCTTTCATGCAGCCATTAGAAACCTAAAGTTTTAATTACAATCAGATATTTAGTTCTACTCCCGTTATGCATTTGGCACTCTCTCGCAACTGCCCTGATTAATCTTCCAGACCAAGTTCATCCATTACCTCCCAAAATTATTTTCCTTATTTTCCTTATTTCCTTACCCCAACCCCTACAAAGAAGTAAAATGCATTTTAAAGGTGTGTAAAATAACTACCCAAAAGACAAGTCATTTAAAAGATTTCATTTCAAACGTAATTTATCCTTCATAAAAGACCAAAGAGGCATCATTCAGAAAGACAAACTGAAATTGAAAATTAGCTCTTCATGTCTCCATCGTCAATTTTCATTATTTATTTTTCTTGCTAATGATGGGGAAAGCTCAACAAGCATTTTCCTACAATTTTCTAACTGTGTGATTCAATTAACTGTGATTTTTCTTTAAGCTTTTCAATCTTCCCTACTCTTGTTCCTGCCCTGGCTTGCTCTAAAGTTCCATGAAAGAGGAATCTAACTTTTTTTTTAAATGAACTTATTTACAAAACAGAAATAGACTTACAGACTTTGAAAACAAACTTATGGTTACCAAAGGGGAAACGTCGGGGGGAGGGATAAATCTGGAGTTTGGGATTAATGTACACATACTACTATATATAAGACAGATAACCAATAAGGACCTATACCGTATATAGCACAGGGAACTCTACTCAATATTCTGTGATAACCTATATGAGAAAAGAATCTAAAAAAGAATGAATATGTGTCTATGTATAACTGAATCACTTTGCTGTACACCTGAAACTAACATAACATTGTAAATCAACTACACTCCAACAAAATTTTCAAAAATAAAAATTTTTTTAAATTAAAAAAATAAAGTTTGATGAAAGAGACTACTGACATATAAAGCATCAGATTTCATATTAAATCTAGATTTTCAGAATTACAGCATTTAGATTCTCCATCAATCATATTTGCTGCTCACTAAAAGACATTTTAGATGAGATTTAGAGCCAACAGCAGGTATGTGATCATCTGATCTCACTTCTAAGAGTCACACCAATGAAAATTGTGGGACCTGCTGTGGAGATGAAGGCCCCCAGCTGCCCAGGTATGAATGGAATTGAGAGTCCATTCAATAAACCATGGGATGTCCTTTAATGACTAAAAGCATCTTGCATCCATCAAGCTAACTCAAACATAAATCCATAAAAGCCACTGGTCTAAATAATATAAAATTATGTTAAATATAATTATCATACATTTTAATAGGAAAAAGAGGAAGATCTTAACTGAAATTCAGGTTCCATTTCCAACAATCGCTCATATTTTCTAAGTCAAGAGATACTGTGGAATCCAAAAAACAAAACAAATGAACAAACATAACAAAACAGAAACAATCATAGATACAGAGAACAAACAGGCAATTGCCAGAGGGAAGCGGGTGGAGGAATGAGTGAAATAGGTGAGGGGAATTAAGAGGCACAAAATTCCAGTTACAAAATAAATGAGCCACAGGGATGAAATGTACAGTGTGGGGAATGCGTTCAATAATTATGCAATATCTTTGTATGGTGACAGATGGTAACTAGACTTACCGTGGTGGTCATTTTGTAATACAGAAATATCAAATCATTATGTTGTGTAACAGGAACAAACATAGTGTTGTAGATCAATTACACTTCAAAAAAACAAGCAAACAAACTCAGAAAAAGAGATCAGATTGGTGGTTACCAGAGGCGATGGGTGGGAAGAGGGGATTGGAGGAATGTGGTCAAAAGGTACAAACTTCCAGTTATAAGATAAATCAGTACTAGGGATGTGATGTACAACATGATGACTATAACTAACACAGCTGTGTGTCATATAGGAAAGCTGTTAAAAGAGTAAACCCTAAGAGTTCTCATCACAGGGAAAAATTTTTTTCTATGTCTTTTATTTTGTATCTATATGGATTAATGAATATTCACTAAACACACTGTGGTAATCATTTCATAATGTATGCAAGTCTGATCATTAGGCAGTACACCTTAAACTTGTACAGTGTTGTATGTCAAGTATATGTCAATAAAACTGGAAGAAAAAAAAGGAGAGAGAGATAATGTGTCCCGAGGAAAACTAGTCAAAACAAAAGTGTGCCTGAGTTTCCCACAGCTCAGCAGATCATGACTTCCAAGTTCTGTTTCCTTTATATGTTGGGAAAGTACGAAGGCATGAGCCTCATGGTACTTGCTTCCAGTCAAAGGAAGTGTGTCAGAATATTGGTAGGTGCTGGGCAGAGGCAAGGAAAATAGCTTCTTGCCACACTCCGTGCCACACCTGGAGCCTGAAGCAGCTCTGCTTGAGCCCAGGGTTTGGCAAAGTCTCTCTTGAACAGCTCCATTCACTTGCCTAGAATTTTCCCAAGTCTCTAACGAGTTCCATCAGTTTAAGGCCTTCACTTCTCTAACCACAGGGGCTCAAACGCAGAGCAAGGGCCTGTAAGGGGGAAAACCCCATACCATTCCTTCCCTCTTCTGTGGCCTTGATTCGTGGTCCTGACCTCCAATCCAAAATCCCTCCTTTCTCACCCAGTTACAAAATCACAAATCCCTGGTACACAGATGGATGGAAAGAGATGAGCCAAAGTCAGTGAAGGTGTTATCCATTCTACTCTAACAGCATCCAAGCCACAGGTAGATCAGCCAAAAATACCTCTACTGAAAATTCCCGAAAGAACTGGAAAAAGTTTCTGCCATCCTAGAGAATCCTCATTTCTAAAGAGACAATGTGGAGAACATAGGAAGAGAAGAGCATATTCAAGGCCAGAAGTCTGGTCTCCATGGTCTTCTTTAAGGATTCATCTCTAAATAAACAGGAATTTCACAAAAGAGAGGATATTTCTTTCCCTTCAGATTCACCTAGGTTGCTCCAGAGTTCCTGGAACTATTATGGAGATTCCAAATTATCCAAGTATTAATATTATCAGGCACTTGGCCCCGCTATTGGCCCCATGAGGAAAGACAAAGAACCATGAATTCAAGATCCTGCCTCCAAGATGCTGACACACTATTGGGAAGACAGGCCACAAGTACATGAAACAACCGGACATCACCTACAACGCAAAGTACCCACTGTTCTAAATTAATATAGTGCAAACTGAGCACACAGAGAGTAGAAAATGCTGCCATGGAGGGCCAGTCAAACTAGGCAGGGTGACTTACAAACAGCTTCCCAAAGAATGTGCATTCTTAGCTCAATCTTCAAGGACTCAGTTCATCAAACAGCTGTATTATGACAGTACACAGCTCAAAGTATGTAAGATTAAGCATTCAATGAATCCTTGTTGAAAGATGAATGCTGGACATGGTATTTGGTGTAAACGACATGGTTTCCGAGGGAGAATTAGAATAAATCTGATAAGAGCTAGCATGTATTGAGTATTTACTATGTTCCAGGCACTGTGTTTAGTACTTCACAATCTCATTTAATCCTCACGACCCCATTCCAGTTATCTATTGCCAAGCAACACACTGCTCCAATACCTAACATCTCTGAACAATGACTATTTTATTATATTTCATGATTTCATGGGTCAGGAACTCAGCCAGGGCTCAGCCAAGCTATTCTTCTCCCCCGCATGGCATGGACTGAGGTTAATCAGTGGTATGCAGCCAGCAGATGGGCCCATCTGGAAGGTCCAAGATGGGATCACTCACATGTCTGGCACCTTGGCAGCAATGGCTGGAAGGCTTGCCTCAGCTGGGACTGTTAACAGGAATGCCTATATATGCCTTTTCTAGCATGACAGTTTCAGGGTATTTGGATTTCTTACATGGTGGCTCAGGACTCCTAAAAAGACTGATCCAAGGGACTTCCCTGGGGATCCAGTGGGTAAGACTCCATGCTCCCGATGCTGGGTTTGATCCCTGATCAGGGAAGTAGACCCTGCATGCATGCTGCAACTAAGAGCCCACACGTCACAAAGAAGAAGTCTGCATGCCACAACTAAAGATCCCGCATGCCGCAACTAAGACCTGGCGCAGTCTAAATAAATAAATAAATAAATAAATAAATAAATAAATTTTTTTAAAAGACTGATCCAAAAAGTGGTAGCTGCTAGTCTCTTAAGGCGTGGGTCTGGAAACTGACACAACGTCAGTTCACCCACACTGTAAGGCAGTCACAGAGTCTACCAGATTCATGGGGCAGGGATATAGATTCTATCTCATTATGAGAAAAATATAAAGAACTTGTTACATATTTAATCTACCACAAATTACCATCTGGTCACAAATTATTTACATTTTTCCCTTGTGTAAAATTCTCTGACTCCTTTCCAAGGTCCCCAAAGGACTCAGTTAGCTCAAGATCTGGGATCTCATCATCCAAATCAGATCTAAATCAGGTCCAGGTGTGGATGAGACGCCACAGGTACAGTTCTTCCTCTCATCAGAAGGTCTGTAAAGAACAAGTTATCTACCAACGCACACACACACACACACACAATGACAGCACACAATCATAAGACCGGCATAGGATAATAGCAATAGACACCCCTATGCAAAAGGGGAAAGAACAGGAGGCACATAGCATTCATCTGGCCATTGATAGTTCTGAAATGCAGTTGGCCAAACATCATCAGTGGCTGGATTAGTGTCCAGTCCAGTCCAGGACTTGTGCTCCACATCTCTTGATTCCACTCTCTGAACCAACTTTCCTTTTTCATAAGAACTAGTCTGTGATTGTAGTTTAGTAGCCTTCTTAACTGCTTCTTGCCCATTGAAATTTGAGAGCTCTTTTTATTTTGAACTATCTTTGTCCATTTTAGTCAAAGTTGATGTGGCTCCCATCAATTCAATTCTCTTAAAAACTCTGTGAGATTTCTATGAATTTCACTGGGATGCACTCCATTAAATAAAAGCCATACCCACAAATCTCTACAAGACAGTTCCTTCTCTGCCTTGGGCTGAATCCGAGTGCTATGGGATAATTAGAAGCCTTTTTTCTAGTTCTAGACATATCTTTAAATCTTTCTGGAAGATTAACGAAGGGTCTTACAGCCATATTTTTATATGACCTTGCCTTGAGGTCACTTTACTTCAAAATTCTTTTGCCAATGGAGAGGTAGGGAATGAGAAAGTTTTATTTTAAAACCCATTAAATCCTAGGTCCCTACAGTTCCTTTAAAAATTGTTAGAATACTGCCCAAAAAAAATTATACTTATGTCTCTCTATCCACACCTTATTATCAGTGACTCAAAGAAACCAACTGGCGCCTTAAATATTCTGCCAGGAAATCTCTTTAACCAAATCCACCAGTTTCTTAGGTTTACGTTCTATTTTTCCACACTACTACAGACAACAATATTGTCAAACTTTCCTCCATTACACAATAAGGGTCACATTTTTTCCAACCTCCAAAACCAATTTTATCCCTCTTTCCAGGCTTCACCAGCTGTCTTTTCAATGACCTTCTAGCTTTTATCAACAGCCTCCTCAAGGCCTCCTAGGTTCTGCCTACTGCCTAGTCCCAAAGCCATACATTTTAGGGTTTTATAAGAGAAGCACCCCACTTCCAGGTACCAAATTCTGTTCTAGTTTTCTATTGCTGCTATACTGAATAACTTAAAACAATAATCATTACATCACATGAGTCTGTGTGTCAAGAATTCAATCAAGACTC